>NC_134403.1:286214547-286552672 GCF_038048845.1 Mixophyes fleayi
TGCAGATAATAATGGTCAGAAACAGGTAGTTGTTCAGGGAAAAGTACAAACTTAATCAAAGATACAGGCAGGCATCAGTACACAGAAAATTAATAGTACCCAGGACACAAAATAACTTGAACCTATAACTGTCCCAAATGTAGGAATTACTCTATTACTTAGGACAAATATTAGGGCTGCGCTCTACTCTTTTTCGGCAGGGGCTGCTATACTCAAAAGGAAATCCCTTTCCAAGACAAATATTTAAAAAAGTAAAGTATGCGCTCTATTGCCTACAGTGATATAATGCTGGTTGATATTAAATGACTGCTAAAATGAAACCAATGTAAAAGGAAATAACATTTAATATTAATAACTTATACATACAACACATGATGTGTGTATAATCAATCATAGGTTAGATGTTAAACATAAACCACCAATATGATCAGATAATGATGGGTTTCAATTGAATAGCAAACAGTTTCTATCACAGAAGATCGATGGTTAAACTGCCAGTGAAGTCCAAAAATCATAGGTTAGATCAGTGGTTCCCAAACTGTGCTTCGCAGCTCCCTGGGGTGCTGCGGCACACTCACTGGGGTGCCTTGGCCAGGGCCAGTTTTAAGTAAGGTAGGGGACTACTTAGTAATTATCTTGGCTTAGGGGTGCCTTGAAAAAATGATAGAGACCCTAAGGGTTCCTCGAACTGAGAAAGTTTGGGATCCACTGGGTTAGATGTTAAACATTAACCATCATTGTAATCAGATACTAATGGTTGCAACTGAAAAGCATACAGTTTCTCTCACAGCGAATCGATTGTTCAACTGCCAGTGAAGTCCAAAGATAAGTCTAGAGGTCCTTCATGCTGACCTTGGGTTCCCCTGGTTGTAAGGTGGTTGTCTCACTTTGCCCCTACACTGTCTGTCATTCAACCCACGCTCATTACAACCATAAGAGGCCAGTCCAGGCACTCATCCTGGGCTCTTCAGCTACAAGGCTCTGATAGAGCTTTAGCTTGTTTCATCCTCCAGTGATCTTTTCCAGCCCTAGTGAGGTTTGAGCTTATACCACATGGAACAGTATGTTAATATGAGTCCCTCAACACTATGTCACCTGTCTTCTATGCACACACAGTCCAACATGTCCTACCACCTCACCTCCAATCCTCCCCCTCCTCCATTCCCATTCCCCCATCCTCCTCTATATTGTCCTGTACTACTCATCCTACTTTTCCTCCCCTATAGCTCCTCCTTCTCCATTCTCTTCTACCTTCAATCTTACCATACCACACCTGTCTCCCGTCCTCCAGATCCCAACTACAAAATTTCACTCCCACATCCTTCCATCACCTCTTCTTACTACTTCCTACAAATTGGACTATTCAGCCTCCACCCCCTCCTCGATCTGCTTGGACCACTAATGCCACATATGCTCCTATTGTGTCTCATTACCCCCTCCCTGTAGAACGCAAGCTGTCAGGGTCTTTTATCCTTCTGTTAATTGCATCCATGCATTTATTATTCTGTCTAACTATAAACATTTTGCTCTTTTCATGTATGTTTTATCTGTATGTCTGGTGCTAAGGAATCAGACACCATTTATTTGTATGATGTCTGATTTGTCAAATGCAAATAGATGGTGATGATGTTGATAATGTTATTTGGGGGATTTCTAAAGTTAATTTCAAATGATCAAATTTCATTCACCTTTTTCAGATCGACACTTCTAAATTTCCACTTCGATCATAGTATCTTATTATATATCGGTCACTAAAATGCTCTTTGAATTTCATAAAAGTCACTAGAATGCTTACTGTATTGTATATGTTTTACTAGAATAGCCAATCCATTGAATACTATTAAGATTTAGCTGAGATGTATTTCATTACCACAAATAACTCCTTGACTTTTATTGTCCCTTTTTGATGTCTCATGAATTATGCTCATTGCTACAATAAGCTGCAAATGTGACAAAAGCACTAAGGCAGTCTGGAGAAATACGTTTGGTAGAAAGGCACAGATACTGACTGCACTACCTGCAGTAGGAGTGCATCCTCATTACAGTTTCAAATTGTGTACCTTTGTTTTAGAAGTCCCATTTTTAAAAATACTGCCTTCCTGAACTTTATTTATACTTTTGATGCATTTGAATGTTTCTGCTATACCTCTCAGCTGTCCGGATTTAGGTGGGACAGTCCTTCCATCCTAACAGCCAAGATTTTTCTCCCAACTGCCGGAAATGTCTGAAGATATGTCACATTCACCAGTGACAGGTACACACGGCAGTGCAAAGATGATAGGTATGCTCCAACATGATGCGGCACTGCCCTTGGTGTAGTGTGATCATGCCCCCATTTCATGCGCATCCCGTCTCAAAGCAATAACAAATCACAAAGATGGGAGGCATGGTTCATCATATCACCTCTGTCCTTTCTCTCCACTAAGCTGTACATGCTCATATCTTGAAGTCTGTCATGATCAGTGTTACAGTATATGTAGGATTGTAAAAGCTATTCTCTGATTTCTTATGTAGGTCCAGATATCCATCTAAAATTATTTTAAGAAGTCTTAATAAAGTATGAATTTGTAGTTAAAATTTGAAAATCAATGGACTGGAGTGCCTCTTTCAGCAACATTCTGGTCTTGTAGTGGGGCCCCCGACATCTGCTGTGATCTGAGTCGGTTTACCTCATACCTCTCAGCAGCATGTGGTAAATGGACAACATGCTGACTGTATGATAAAACCCTGCCAGGTTGGAAGCTAGGGGAACATCCCAGTGCTCCAGAAATTAAGGGTCTCTCCTCATTGTTGCCAATGCTTCTTTTTTTCATACAGACATCATATTGTCTAGGTACAAGAGCAGGGCCTTGAATATGTAAAGATATTTTAAATACTTAATACTTTGACAAACTTAGCAAGTTGAAAATTGCTAACGCTGTAAAATCCTCAAATAGTGTAAAACCGTTAAAATAGCCTGTTCTCCCTTGTCCTGTCAATTTGGGTTTGTTCTGTGCTTAAATTATGGAAAAAAAGGACTGTCGGTTAAAATTTTATGGTGCAAAAAGTTGACTGTAAGGGGAAAAATTTGTGGAATAAATCAAGATCTGGAGGATTCTAAAATGTGAGAATGATCAACATGGTTAGTTAGAAATCTTGGTGAGTACTAGCATAGATTTACTATACAAATTCTAGAGCAATCTTTTTCAGAGATGAGATTCACTAATTTTTATAGCATGAATCAGTGAAAAGAAAAAACTTAATATTATACATTAACATAACATACTGTACTTGCACTACACCATATAATATTTTGCTAAGAGAACAGTTCTTAACTTTACCAAATTGAATATTGAGACCTATTTTATTTTCTACAGATCACATATCTAATTAAGGATAATACCTTAGGCAACTATTTAATGTCTTACAGAATCAGGTACTGACGATATCCTCAAACCTCCATTTCTTTCCCGGACACTTTGTAGGTATCGAGAAATTCCTTTAACTCATGAATGTCTGGCTATTAAACCCTTCTTCCACAACTAGCAAACACATGTTTGCCATATGTGAGCTGGCAATGACTGTGAAGGAAACAAATATTTATTCCTTACTATAGGAGGGGATGATCATATGTGCATATGAAGACATTCCACATATATTGAGACCTAGCTGGAGTAATGCACCTGCTTATATACACAAATTAAAAAAATATGATTTTGTTTGTATTTCTATACCATAATATCTTCTAAGAAAATTGAAGGGGTTGAGAGTCCACATTTGTGGAGATATCCCTATTTTAGCTGGTGTTCTCCATAAACTGTGCACTCTGAAAATGAAAGAGCTTAAAAAGTAATCTGATGTGAATCCCTCCCTGTAAAGCAGCATTGAAAATCTGTTGTTCAGCACAACCTTAAATAATGATTGTTTCTTAAAAAAGTTAAATTTTTAATATCATAATTTCCAAAGCACACCTTCCTTAGAGCCTATCAAGTTGTGTAAAAGAGGCAGACTTTATACCACCAAAGGGGTGACCACAATTGGGCCTTAGCCAATATTTCCAAAAGGGGTTTATCTAGGTGCAATTTATAGAAGAATTGCATTAGTAAATAGCAAATAAAATAATAACTATGGGCCTGATTCATTAAGGATCTTAACTTGAGAAACTTCTTATTTCAGTCTCCTGGACAAAACCATGTTTCAATGCAAGGGGTGCAAATTAGTATTCTGTTTTGCACACAGGTTAAATACTGACTGTTTTTTCATGTAGCACACAAATACTTCTTAGCTTATTTGTACACTGAAATTTAAAGTTGATATTTGTGTGCTACATGAAAAAACAGTCAGTATTTAACCTATGTGCAAAACAGAATACTGATTTGCACCCCTTGCATTGTAACATGCTTTTGTCCAGGAGACTGAAATAAGAAGTTTTTCAAGTTAAGATCCTTAATGAATCAGGTCCCATAACGTTAAAAAAATTAAATAAGTACAATAAAAAGCAGGACTGATTTCTCATTATTGTCAACAATTAATTGAGGACATTAATTAAGTTCAAGTAACAAGTAGTTATTTTAGAAAATAAAAACATTTTTTTATTGTTATTAATTTTACAACATATCTATTTTTGTCATATACCAAAAATGTACCAAATAGCATGTAAAGTGTCTGTGCAGATGATAGCAAGAGCTAAAATGGACTGCTAGCTCCAATGTTGCTTGGTAGCTAAATCAATGCATTTGTCCATTAAAACTGTAATACACCTCACCATTTTTCTGCATTCATAAATTATCCCTAGTCTTTTTCTCCAAGTAATTTACCCCAATATTAAATTATTTTATTTTCCGAAGAAGAGGGATATAAAGTATATGTAGTTTTAATAAAATGTTTGATATAGTTATATAGGGAAAAATCAGTATAGGATGTTCTGTTTTTTCTTTTTCATTTTTTATTTAAACCAGTTACAGTTGATCTCCCCTATTGCCAGCACTCATTGATTTATTGTAACTGTCAAAGTTATCTGCTATTAGATCCATTTTGATTGGACTTATTAGTGTAAGCTAGCAGAAGATACCTCAATCCTCACAGAAGACTACTTTTGCCTTTGCGTAGCCTACTTACATGTCAAAATGGGAAGTCACAGGATTTCTCTTTCTAATTCAGAAGTGCTGTGCGAAGTTCAGTATTAAATCCTGTATGCGATGTTCAAGGGCAGGAGCAAAATTAACATAACTGTTCTGTGCAATATTTGCCTCAATCTGCATTCGCCAGTAGTTTTACAAATGTTTCTTTAACACAATTCTGCTGGAAGTTTTCTGCGCAGAAATACCTGCTATAATTTTTATTCCACCAGTACCTCTCCCTATTGCCTCCAATATGTGTTGACAGTTTGTTTTGCTAGGCAAAAAGTGAAAAGAAAAACATGCTATAATAAAAGGCTCAGCTACACTAAATGCTGTTGTGAGAAGGTAATAGATTTAGGGGCCTATTTGTAAACCTGTAAACTGCAGTTTTCTGGGGATTACCGTATTAAAATACTAATAAGGCTATTTATCAATAGAGGAACAGCCTCGTCAGTTGCAAATTCAGTCCCCATAAGTGTTTATGGGGACTGCAATTTTGCCTTATTTATCAAGCTCCGACACCGGTAGCTAAAGCCATCTGAAAATGGCGTAAACCAGTGGTTCCCAAACTGCGTGCCGCGGTGTTCTTACAGGGGTGCCGCGGCCAGGGCTGGTGGTAAGCAAGGCAGAGGACTACTTGGTAATTATTTTGGCTTAGGGGTGCCTTGAAAAAATTATGGAGACCCTAAGGGTGCCTTGAACTAAAAAAGTTTGGGATCCACTGGCGTAAACCATTATAACTAGAGATGTTCACTAACCCTCGTGTTCTGGTTTTGGTTTTAGTTTTGGATCTGGATTAACTTCGTGTTTTGATTTTGGTTTTGGCAAAACCGCTCTTGTGTGTTTTGGTTTTGGTTTTGGGTCCCTATTTTTTCTAAAATCCCTATTGTTTTTGCTAAAATCATATAATTTTGCTTCCCCCCCTACATTATTATAAACCTTAATAACACTAATTTCAAGTCAATTTTGACCACTTCACAGGCCACAATATTATTTTCATACACTTTCAAACAAAAACTGCAGCGACAACATTTTGACATTTGGTCTGGTCTAAAAGAATTGCCCAAAAATCATGACAGCTCTTCTGTAAAATGAACTACAAATTCCATGAGGAAGGCCATTACCGGCAATAACATTAAAGTACACAGACTTCTGTGATGGTGGATTCCAGCGGGGATGAATTAGTATTATTTGAGGATGATGTACACACTGATGAGAGTGAATATGATGACAGTGTAGATTGCAGGTGCTGAGATCTAGCTGAGAGAAGGAGGAGCTAACTGATGGTGGTATGCTTGGTAATATTTTGTCTAGAATGGCATGTTGACAATTTTATGTTTTTCTACAGTAAACTTTCACCTTTATTAGAGAGGTGTTTTTTCTTTAAAAAGGTACAAGCTTTTAATTTACATTTTTGTTTCCCTGACTTAAAACCACTATGCACTTGAACATAGACTTTAGCTCATGAGGTAGAGGAATTAGTATCATCATGACTAAGACTGGAGAGTGACAAGAACTATGCCAACCCTCCTGTTTCTGTATGAGCTATGGCACAGTACAATGTCACTGGAGACTTTTCAGACACTGACAGTCCTATTATTACAAGTTCTGTTTCAGCACTGAACCCTGCCACCTCTCCTGTTTCTGAGTGAGTTATGGTACAGCAAAATATAACTGCAGATTTAGACCAAGACTGACAGCCCTATTATTTCTATTTCAGCAGATTTAGAAGACCAAGTCTGCCAGCCCAATTATTTCTATTTCAGCAATGACATTTAGCAATGGAGCAATGGAGTTCTCCTCTTTGTGTATTACCTATATACCACAGTACAATTTGATTGCAGATTTAGAAGACCAAGCCTGCCAGCCGTATTATTTCTATTTCAGCAATGATTATTAGCAATGGAGCTCTCCTCTTTGTGCGTTACCTATATAACACAATACACTGAAGATTTAGAAGACCAAGCCTGCCAGCCCTATTATTATCTATTTCAGGAATGTCAATTAGCAATGGAGCAATGTAGCTCTCCTGAATGTCACTGGAGATTTTGAAGAACACTGCTACCCCTCCTCTTTCTTTTCTACCTATGATGCAGCCCAACTGCACTAGAGACTGCCACTGTGCTACCCCTTCTATATCCCTCTGTGAAATGGCTCTGGATCGGCGTGGAGTGCGGTACTTATAGAATTCAAAATTCGCAAAATCGATGTAATAATGACGTTTTGCCTCATTTTCAATTCTGGGGGCGCGCGAAAGCTCGGTACTCGGATCTGCTAAGTTTGGGTGTTTTTGGTTCTCGGGGAACCAAGCCTGAGCATCTCTAATTATAACCTACTAAGAGCATCACAGTGGCTATTACTTGAAGGAGGTTTAGATGACAATCTGGGTTGACAATTGTTGCTTCAAATGTTGCTTGGCATAATTGAGCAAAATTGTGTCAAAATGCAGCTTGGGGTGAGTTTTACTTATCCAATTGTAGCCATGAAGCACAGTATGTGGTGCTCAGATGCCTTGTGGACTTATGTCTACAGTAGCGTTTTACTCCAGTGTGTTTTCGATGATGAGATGCTGGTAATGTGAGAAACTAGAAGCTAGGATATAAAGGAATATGTGTGCATTCTGGAAAAAGAGGGGAGATGGTAGAAGTGGAGGTAATGATGATTGCAAAAAATATATAAATAAAATTGTAGATATAAATGTAAAAAATATTGAAATTTTCTTTCCTTTCCCTACTGATGGACTATTACGAGTTCATAACAGGTTGTCACACGCTGGCCCTGCAGATGGGCACTGGCGTTGTTACCTTGCTCCTATAAGCGGTGATCACGGTATCGTGATTACATCCACTATCTGGGGGTAAATGTATCAAGGTGCGATTTTGCAAATCCAGCAATTTTCTTGGGAGAGTTGAAACTCGCAGATGTATGAAGCTGAGATTTCATGTAAAATCGCCAGAGTTGTGCTTCTGTCAAAATTGCTATTTGCAAAATCGATAGAGGTCAAACTCCTGACTGTTTGCCACTCTGCCTATACAAGTCTCAAATGTATGAAGCTGTGATTAAGCAAACTCAGGAGAGTTTGCTTTTCAAACACGCTAGATACAACACGCTGCATTCTAGCAGCGTGTTGTATAGACACATCACTGTTACACTGTCCCTGCTATACAGCCGGAACTCCGTCAGCTGTAGAAACTGTTAAAAATAGATCAAAGTGAAAAAAAAAATGTGTGGGGTTCCCCCTCTATTCAGTCTTAACCCTATTGCTGCCAGACTACTGCTGGTTCCGTGAAAAATCGTCCCCCCTATTTTCACGGAACCAGCCGGGGTTGGAGGCACTATAACTGGGGGACACACAGCAGGAGTCCCCCTGCCATAATGACTAACCAACCCCAGGCTGTTCAGTGCTGGGCTGGATTCACTAGGGAGTGGGGTCCGCCAAAAGAAAATGAGCGGGCCCCCCCTCTAGGAACACCCAGCCCAGTGCTGATAGCACTAGGGCTCTTCCTACACCCCTGGGCAGTGGGTATAGGGTAATAACAGCGATATAAGTCATAAAAAAACAAACATATGCCATTTTGTTTTGTGGAACTACAAGTTCCAGCCAGCCAGGTTGCCCTAAATAGTGTGGGCATGCTGCTACTTGTATAACTACAAGCACCAGCATATCTACGGCAGCCAGGGCATGTTGGCACTTGGAGAAACACAAGTGCCAACAAGCCCTGACACCCAGGGCTGGCTGGGACCTGTAGTTCCACAAAATAAAATGTTAACAAAATCACAACACCCTGGTTAAAACCACTAACATTTATTAAAAATAATAAACCCACAATAAAGACAGTAAACACCCTCATTTACACCACATATTTTTATTAAAAATAATAAATCCCCTATACTCACCAATTAAGTTTTCCTCTGTTGTCAGCAGCTTTTAATCCCAAAATGGCTGTCACCGAAGTCCAAAATAAATTTGTATCCAGAGTCCATGCTTGACCATGTCCAAAATAAATTTGTAATTCCAAAAGTCCTGCTTGTAATTCTGCCCAGGGGGGGGCCATTGTTGCTTGCAATCTTCTGTTCTTCGGCCAGCGGGGCCACATATTTGTAAAAATCCCAGAATCTTCTTGCTTGATTGAAGAAATATAAAAAAAATGCAGGACCGCCGCAAACAGCTTCTACCTAGTAGAAGCTCCGATGCTAGGTCTATTCATGGTATTAGGGGATTTTCCCATAAGCGTGGGAAAACCACCTAATACTATAAATAGACCTAATGCAATGAACTAAGTTCATTGCGTATCAGAGCTTCTACACAGTAGAAGCTCCGATACGCAAGTAGATTTTCTTGAAATTGCTATATCCTTACAAGTGTAATTTACCCTCATAAATTATTTCAGTAATTTTCTTACATTTATCATTGTATTCTGTAGCTAGCAGTTCGTTATGGATCTTACTTAAATACTGCTTTTTTCATTCATATTTTTCATCCTATCATGCTATTATAGGGGTGGGATTTACTTCAGCCTCATTTTGCTATTGAACCATCCAGATGCCAATCACTGTCATTCCAATGATGATGGATTGGCTGTAATTATCATGTGATCACAGGGGCTGGTCTGACTATTTAAGGCTGATTAAATCATTACTCTGGTTTGCGTTGAAAAAGCTTATTAAGCGAAACACACGTTGACGTTCGCTCTGTGGGTCTAATACCTATGTAGACAGCACCTTTCCCTGTATATTTAAAATTATTATACGATATTCTGCTAAATCAATGTATGGGAACTTTGAATTCATTAGCGAATAGCGCTCTTCCATAGGAGGATCAGAGGATTCATGAGATGCACAAGCATTTGTTTCACAATAAGAATTAGACCTAAGCTTTCCAGCTAATCCTCCTTCCATTACATAGATAGTGGCTATACAACTCTGAATTATTTCTTCAGGGATAGACAATTAGCGCTTTCCTATCCTCTGTATTTCAGATATAATACCATGACAATTTGATAGAAAATAGGGGGATTGAAATACAATAGCAAGTAGTACCTTTATAGGAAGATCTATAGGTACTCTCATTACAAAAGATTTAACCCATTAATTTTAGCGCTAACCTATGGGAGGATTATTATATATGCATGATTTTGCTATATATACTTAATGATGTTTCCTGGCTTATCCTATATTTTTGTTTGATGACAATATATATGAATTTTATTTTCCTACCGATCGGTTTAGGAAGATATTATGATCTAATAAATTTTTAAGAATCTGACCACAGAGCCTGTTGCAGTTGACCTGCAAATTTTATTTTCACTGTTTTTGTTTTGTTTGTATATTTCGCATAGCTTTTTGTTTGTTAGGATGTTTTCATTTAATTTTAATATATACCAATAAAATTTATTTATTTTATGTTCTATTTTTTTAACAACCATTTATCCTGGAGTGGCCCGGTTTAGAACCTCCTTTTCCTCTTTTTGTTTTCTACTATATCTCAGGTTATAGGGTGCACCACCAAGTTAATTTGTGTATAAATGAATATACTGGATTACAAATTATATATAAAAAACCCAGTATCAGGGTTTCTGGTCTTAGACCTAGTGCGGTCACACCTCTTTTTCGTTACAAATGGCTAGACAACTGTTGTCAGGATTTGGGTAAAAATAATTTCACACATTAGAGGTGGATTTTTTGGTCTTATGCCCAGGCATGACAATGGCCGTCTTCTTATCACGTGCAAGAACTGCTTCCACCGGTGTAGGACTTACATAAACAACATCATCCTCATCAGCATCCTCATTATCGCCCTCATTATCGCCCTCATAGGCTACACAAATATTCCCCTCATCCTGTTGCAATTCCAAAGTGGCATCCTCAATTGGTGTATCACCGGCTACACTCGGGCTGTTCAGGCACACATCTGCAGAAATGCTGAAAGGGGCCTTCTTTATGGGTACACTTTCAGAATGGTCACGATTACACATAGCATTCGTGGATGGACTCTCCTCAGGGATTTGTGTCATTTCTGAATCTGAACATACATTTTCCTCTAATGCCTTACTAGTATTTGGACACCACTTTTGCAGTCCGAATGACAAGGTCTTGCTTGATCTTGACTGACCTTACTAGAAGATGCCTCAGTAACAGTTGCAGAACTCGCACTCATAGAGAAAGACGAAGGCCTAATTCTTTCTTTGCCACTGCGTGTGTAGAATGGCATGTTTGCATGCAGATAATTTTGCCTGGATTACAGCTCTTTTTTCTTGATCAAGGTAAAAGGTGGTTTTTCTACATTTTTGTTTCCCTGACTTAAAAACACTATGCATTTTTACATAAGCTTTACCAGATGACGTACAGGGATTACTATCATCATGACTGGTGGCAGCAGCTGCTTGGTGCTCCTGCTCTTCTGTGTACTGCTGTGAATCCATTTTGATAACACAGTACAATTTGACTGCAAAGTCAGAATAAAAGCCTGCAAGGCCTAGTATTTGCATTTTTCAGCAATGAGAATTAGCAATGGAGCTCTCCTCTTTGTGTGTTACCTATATAACACAGTAGAATGTGACTGCAAAATTACATCAATCCTGCCAGCCCTAGTATTTGTATTTTTCTGCAATGAGAATTAACAATGGAGCTCTCCTGAATGTTACTGTAGACTTTGCTGAACACTGCTACCCCCTCTTATTTAAATTCTATCTATATTGCTGTCCAACAGCTCTACACACTGTGCTACCCCTTCTTTGTCCCTCTTTCAAATGGTGCTAGATCGCTGTGGAGGGCGGTATTTATAGATTTCAAAACTCGCGAGATCCGACGACGTAACAATGATGTTTTGCCTCATTTTCAATTCCGAAAAAGCGTGAAAGTACCGAGCCAGCTCAGCTCGGTACTCGCATATGCTAAGTTCAGGTGTGTTCGGTTCTCGAGGAACCAAGCCTGAGCATCTCTAGTTTAGTGACACTAGTATGCTGCTGGGATTAAGGCTACAAATTGGCAAATGACAATTAAGTTTTTTTCATTTGATTGCTATTACGGTGAAATACACATAATTTTTTATCATGCTGTGTTGGACATTACACAATCCCCTACTTCCCTTATATTCAGCGACCTCCATTTCCTCATTGTGCTAACCTTAGGTTCTAACTAGTTTATACCACTCTGCCAACTTTGCTGTTCTCTTCTCCCGCCGTTCTGCCATCTGGTGTTGAGTCACAGTTCTTTCTCAATATCATTTTGTGATGTTCTTATCATTTTAGCTTATTTAAATATGTACCCTTGTCAAATAGATGCTATAGTAAATTTCCAATAAAGATTTATCAGTTTTAGTTGTACTCTCAAAATTGACACCTATAGGAATGTGAAACGCTAAGTATTCATTTCAGTACTGAAAACTGTGGTTATTTAAATTACATTGCCAGTTAACCCGAATGCACATATTTACAATGCAGCAGCATTTATTTGTAAACACATGCAATAAATAAATGAGTTTTTTGTAAATGCAATAGTTTTAATCTGAGTTTTCTCAGCCTGAGATTGCTGAATCCTGGATTTTGTTGTTTATTTGTTCATAGACTTGATGTCTACAGCACAGTCTTCAGTCATTATACACATGACTGGGATCAGCATCTCGTTAAAGGGTGAGAGCGTGTTGAATAATTCCCCTATAACATGCCCAACATTATTTTTCTCTATTTCATTATTTTTCCTCCTTGTAGTCAACATTATAATAAATATAACACAATATACATATAGTCCGTCATTTAGCTACCACAGAGCACACTCATGACCCCCCACATAAGCATAAACATAGAAATCTGTCCCTGGTCACCTTCATCCAATCCACAGGCACATTGTCACCCAGATAGAACAGAAAACAATTTCCTGCTGCCCCTTTGCCCCCACTCAGACATCATCATTATAATCAGAATGAACTAATAATAACTAATCATTTTAATTTGCCAGCAACTCATTTTATGATGGTCCCCAGTCCCAACAGTGCATTCCTCCTCCCTATAATAAAGAGTCAGACGACCCAGCAGGCAATAAGGAGACAGACATCATATTCCCAAAGGGAACTCCATTTACATACCCAATATAATCCATTAGTTGTGAAACTACTAGCCCCAGCATACCAGACATGCTTTGGTTTGTAGTTTCACAACAGCTGGAGGGCAATAGGCTGCATAATACTGAGCTTTCTAATTTGACTGCACTAAATTGCTCCCTAATCAAGTATTATTAAAAATGGTCTACTTACCTCCAATTACATGCAACACCTTCTGTTGATCTTGCAGTGCAGGCGGTCCATTGCAGCCAGATATCAATGCTAAAGCCAATACAGTGCGCTTACTATTATTTGCTCAGCATCAGTCATGAGAGAATGAGCACCAAAAGACTATCTAAGGAGCATGTGCTCAGTCCTTATTGGAAGAACTCAGCACATAATAACAGAGGTATGGTGGTGATGTAGCTCATGACACTGCAATGTAAAGTATAGCCAATGGCAGGGGCAGATGGTGTGCAACCAGCTCCCTCTTCACTTCAGGGCAAAGTAAAGCAGGGCAAACTTCCCAAATGTCCCAGCAGTCAACTTTGTCCTGACTGCACAGGACTGTCCACCCAGAATTAGACTATTGGCAGACTGTGCTGCTCTCTCTTATCTGTAGTTGCAGCTGCTTCACTACTAAATAAATGATGATGATGATGATGATTGTCTGGATTCTAGAATGTTGGGTCCCTGTTTAGAAAAGCGATAAGTATTACTAAAGTCCTGAAAAGCCGAGCAGCAAGAGAACACTCTAGGGATCCCCACCAAGAAGCCCCAACATTAGCGCCATACCAATGATGTTTAACAATTATGCTTCCTTCCCCCAACCAGCCCCCACAGTAAATTAAAAATATTTATTCTTATTAAAAAATAATCCCCCCCCAAGCAGCCTCAAAATTAAATTAAAACATTCACATTTAATATATATATATATATATATATATATATATATATATATATATATATATATATATATATATATATATTCCTATATAATGTGGGAGATTGCCACCACACCAAGTCAACACTAACCCGTACATAAGTTATTGTTCAAAAGGTACTTATTAAACACTATTACTAATATCGGGTTGTGCAGCCGCACACTGAAGTTTAATTTCATCCAATATAAAGAAAGAGAAAAAATGTGCTTTAATTGCGGCACACAGGGACCAATTTCAGAATATAAAAAAGGTTATCCTATTTATCTCAATTTAAAATTATTCCTACCATTCCTGCCCCATTTGCATCCAAAATATTAAATACAAATTGTGATTAAAGTGCAAATTGTGATTTAAAATAGCAATATTATTATTATTATTAATTTTTATTTATAGGGCGCCACAAAGTATCCGTAGCGCCGTACAAGGACAAACAATGGCACAGTACAAGGTGAAACAGCACAGTACAAGTAACAGTAAGCACTATAACTCTGGGGGCTCAGGCACAGCATGAAAGAGAGGGAGGGAGGGGAAAAGTGAGTACAGGCAGGTAACTATGGCCCAAGAGGGTGGGCACGGATGACAGGTTGAGAGTCACTGAGGGGAGCGGAGAGAAGCGAGAGGAGACAGAGGGCAGAGGGACTGAGAGGAGGTGAGCTGAGTAGCTGGAGAGCGCAGTTAAAAGTGATGGAAACAGGAGGTAGGAGAGCCCTGCTCAAAGGAGCGAACAATCTAAAGGGAGGGGAAGACAGACAGACACATGGATAAGACAGAGAGACGGGAGAAACGGAGACGGAGTCGAGGAAGGGGGAGAAGGGAAGAAGGGATGAGAAAGAGAGGTAGCCGACCGGTGGGAGTTTAGGCATGAGACTGGAATATTAATTGCTTTGCCTCGCTATAATCATGAAATCAAATAAATTTTAAATTATCCAGTATTAGTTTTCTGGTCTTTATTTATTGTATAGTTAAACGTGTTCAAATGTAAGTAATCTCCAACTGCAAAGTAAGGGAACCATATATTACATATTATATAAGGTAAGTATTAGGTGTTGTGCCTTGAGATATATCTTGAAAAAACTTTACTGGAGGTAATCTTTCATAGATTATAATCAGTCCCTGATTATAATCAGAATGTATCAATTCAATTCCCCTGAGTATATTTCCACTTCTCATAGAAAATGATACTTTTCCCTTCCTGTGTTAATAAGGTTCAATGATTCTCCTACTTGCCACAAACATGTCACAATTGTTAGGTTACAATGTAACCACTTCATAATTGCTGGATCAGGGATCCCTCATTTAGGGGTTGCTAAACAGCTCCAGTCATCTCCCTTTCCTTTCAATCATTGTGTTCTCATTCATACATAACAGTTGTATGTTATCCAGCTCCTGCTTAGAGTCCCTGGCATTACTTTTGATTAATATGATTGTATAGAGAGGCGAACACCGATGTGCCTTTTGCTAACTCGCTTTTTCAAGGTCTTGAGGACGCAAATGAAAAGTGTCCACACCCAAATAAAAACGTAACCAGCCCTAGGCTAGTATTGCCAAAATTGTGGGCACAAAAACTGTGGGGTCCAAAAAAATTACCAGTATAGCACTAGACTTTGCCAGCCAGGGTTGGTTGCATATTAGCAGGGTACTAAGAAATTCAGGGAGGCCCCACTCTTTTTGTCCCCCCACCCCCCAGATTTTCCAGTACCGGCCTAGACTGCATTTTTTTAATGTTTTATATGGAACGGCCCTACAAGCTGTTGTGTATGATACGCACCCCTCCTGCACCTGAAAACTGCAGAGCAGGGGCCATGCATTCTTAAAAGATTACCCTTCTGCACTCTTTTTAGAACAGAGCAACAGATTCAGGAGGATATAGCGACATCACTAGGCCCAAAACCAAATTTTGCTATATGGCCCGGCTACGCACTGTCTTCACATTTAGTAAATAGGCCTATCAGCCCCCAACCAGCCTTGACATAAAATTAATAGCATTACATTTTAATCAAAATACACTACATACTATTGAGATTAATACCCCACTGAGCTCTTCTTTAATCTGGCTTTGCTCAGACTAGAGAAATGTCTTAGAGTGATATAAATAGGAATACAACCTGTCTGGTTCCTCCTAAGTATTGGTGGTACACTGGGCTCTGTTTGAAAAATTGTTACCAAATTTCTTACCACTCTGTTAATGTGTTTATGTTTTAATAAATGTTTTATTTTGGAATCAGTTGGTAGTATTCTTAATTAAATGGAAGGTTAAGTTGAGCTGACAAGGTCATGTGTCAGGAACCCAGAATATACATAAATTTTAACTGGAGGGAATTTGGGAAACAAAATGCTACATTTTGCCAGTTGCAAAACGCAGGTGTGTTGAAGCCACTTGGTTTACAAACTTTCTCAGTTCGAGGCACCCTTAGGGTTTCCATAATTTTTCCAAAGCACCCCTAAGCCAAAATAATTACCGGGTAGTCGCGTTTTTAAGTAGTTGGGTCAAAATAACGTAAGACGTATTTAGGCCCCTTCACCATCACATTGTACCCCTTCAGCATACCACTACGCCCCTTCACCATATCACACTGAGCAACTTCACAATATCACGTGTCCCTTCACCATATCACAATATACCATGTGCCCCTTCACACTGTTTCTCCCTTCACCAACTCACTCTGGGTCCCCTTCATCAAATCACTGTGTCCCATTCACTATATCACTCTGTGTCCCCCTTCACCATCTCACACTCTGTCCCCCTTCATCATCTCACACTCTGTCCCCCTTCTCTAAATCACTCTGTGTCTCCCTCACTAAATCACTCTGTTTCCACCATTGCTTTTTCCTCTCCATTCCTTTACTTACCTTCATTTCTTATTTTCTTCTGTCTTCTTTCTGCTGCTGCTCCTCACTGACACTGTCGGACGTGATGACGTCACGCCCAACAGTCAGTGAGAACAGTGAGGAGGATGATCTGGCACTGGATTAGTAAGTTATTTATTTTATTTTATTTTTGCAACGGCAGCCGTGCCACCCCTGTGATAGTGCCGCGGCACCCCTGGGAGTCACGGCGCACACTTTGGGGACCGCTGCCTTAGTCCCTCACATACATCAGCCACAGAAACTCTTGTCCTGATTTAGTTTTGGACATAAGTCCATTTGCACTATGTAAAAATGTGACATGCATAAAATTATTCATGTGTGCCCAACCTACACCCGTATTTTCAGTTGAGCGTTTTATACTTGTGGCCCTTCAATCACTAAATGGCTAATCCCTTTCCATGAAACTAAAGACTTGAAAACAGAAACCTTCAGTCTGTTTGTACAGTATGACTACATTTCTCTGTATAGCACTGTGGATAATCTGCATTTTTGATGATACATGCAAGCACATTTCCTTATATTTCTATAGAAGCTCAGGGACTCTACAGCAATGTTGGCAGAAGGAGATAACACAAAGATAAAGAGATGTTATGTTTATTTTTTGTTCTGCACAGGGAAAATTACAGCTCTAAATAATGTCTAGTAATTGAATAAGGAAATACTGTACATGACTAAACATGTTGGTCATAAAATTTTTTAAAGGATAACAGTAATTTACATAGACATTTCCTGTTATTTATGCTTATTGCACTTTTCTATTTTGTCTCTTCAGTCCTATGTAATGATTTTGATACTTTGACATACACCTGTCACCTATACAGCCATTTTGTGGACTGAAATAATATTCTTTAGAATACAGAATACTGGATACATTCATCCAGCCCCTCTTGGGCGACCCTGGAGACCGAGCAGGTGGTGGACAAAGGGAGTGACATGTGCCAGAAATTATTACACTTAGATGCTCTCTGTATTGTATACAGCTCTACAAGATGCTCTTTTTATTTTTAGAATGGTCACTAATGGTCTCTATTGTATTTTGATCAGTAAAATGCTTTCTGTATTGTACATAAGTCATTCAAATGCTCTCTGTATTGTATATCAGTTGCTAGAATGCACTTTGTGTTGTATTTTGGCTATTAGAATTCTCTCTCTGGATTGCATATTGGTATTTCAAATTTTTTTTATATCAGTGGTCAAAGTTAGTCAGTATATGGTAATATGCCATAACACCTCTAAAGGGGCTGAAAAAGTTAATTTCAAACTATCAAAGTCCATTCACATTTTCCAGATCCCCACTTCTGAAATTCCACTTAAACCATGGCCTGTTATTGTATGTTAGTCACTGAAATGATGTTTGTGTGTCATAAATATCACTAGAACAATTACTATTTTTTTTTTTTTTGAAAAAGAGACTTGAGAAATGTGGCGCATGAAGAGGCCGTCCGCCCAAAATTACGTCAGTACAGAGGCCGACACTGTCATTTCTGCTATTACGGTGTTTAAGGAGGCGCCTGCTGTACCGGCATTACAATGTTTTCTGGTTTTTTTTTTACAAAGAAGTGTACCACCAGTACAGCCGGCACCACCTTAAATAAGCAACGTAATAGTAGGAATGACAGTGTCGGCCTCTGTACCGACGTCATTTCGGATGGACGGCCTCTTCATGCGCTGCATTTCTCTCAAATCTATTTTCCAAACTGTCTAGGGGGGTGCGAAAGATTATTGGTAAGCCCTCCATCAGTGTTGTCATGTAGGCCTAATTGGTGTCGGGGTTATGTAGTCGTTTAAGTGACTACCACCGGAGAACACTTTCTGTGTTGTGCAAGGTGCTGAAACCATTCGAAGTAGTCACCTGTGAAGCGAGTTCAGACACTGCTATCTTGAGCCATGTGATTCCCTCAATAAGACTATTGTAAAAGCAGCTTCAGAAACTGAAGGAGGAGCTGAAACAAAGCAATTTCGCCAAGTATGCCAGACTTGTAGATCAAGTACTTTATTCGCTTCGCCAGGATCCAAGAGTTATCAAAATCTTGAAATTGTATAACTACATTTTGGCGACTATGCTTGATCCTAGGTTTAAGAGATATATCTTCTCTTTAGTTCCAACTGACCCAGATCTCAAGAGATGCAAGGAGCTCCTGGTGAGCAAGATGACAGGTCAAGTGTTGTGTGACAGGACGGCGTCTCCTCCTTCAGTTTCTCACTCAACTGCTGCTAGAAAAAGACTTAGATTTCCCAAGATGACCCAGGGATGATGCAGATGACTCAGCACAACATTTTGGGGGTAAATGTATCAAGCAGAGAGTTTTTTGTCAGGTTTGAAAAACCAATCAGATTTTAGCTATCATTTATTTAGTACACTCTACAAAATGATAGCTAGAATCTGATTGGTTGCTATAGGCAACATCTCCACTTTTCAAACCTGCCGAAAAACTCTCAGCTTGATACATTTACCCCCTGGTCTGGTCTAAGAGAATTGACGAAAAACCATGACACCTATGCTGTAACTCCACCTGTTCCTACTATCAACATCCAAAGGATGGTGGAGGATTATTTTAACGACAACATAGAAGCACATCAGATAGTACCTTTACATACTGGAAGGGAAAAAAGGGATTTTGGAGACCCATGTACCAACTCGCTTTGCACTACTTAAGCTGCCCACCTTCCAATGTGTGCTCAAAAAGAGTTTTCAGCACAGCCAGGAACCATGTCAGCGATCGATGTAGGAGGCTACTTCCTCAAAATTTTAAGATCAACCAGAAGGGTGGGTGGAAGGGCCCAAGGACAGTTCCATTTTGCACCACTTTTCCTTTCAGCTACCGCTATGTGCCAATGTTACCTAAATGTGCTATATACTGTTGTGCGCTTTGCAAATTTTAGCTTTCGCCAAGACACCCATTGATGATGCAGATGACTGAGCACAACATTTTGACATCTGGTCTGGTTTATTGTAAAAGAATTTATCAAAATTAGTGACACCTTTGCCATAACTCCACCAGATCCTACTATCAACATCCAAAGAATGGTGGAGTATTATTAGTATTTTTTTTTAACGGTATAAAGATAACAGTTTTATTAACAAAAAAACAACGTCGCTTGCAGAAGTAACGTAAGCATGAATGTCTAATTAGACGTGTATATGTATTATTCAAACCATCCACTTTGCTGCTGTTTCATCAGTATTGCACAAAGTGTTTGTAATCTGCACTTTATATCAAAGGTACCTAGCTATATTTTTATTTTTTGGGGATTGGGGTCGATTAGAAATTCAGTGATGACCCTGCTTTTTGCTGTGAATGTCAATGGCTCTTTTTAATGCATTGTCTGGAACAAAATCCGATATACTCATGTCAGATCACAGCCAATTTTTGGACACCTGGCGGATTTACCCTTCTGAAGCTTGTTTTCAATAATCCTTTCAATTGCATCTGTCACGTACTTGTGACCACATACTTTGTTTTTCACTGGGCTCACCATCTCCAACTGTGTTATAGGAGTGCTCTAGGTGATGACGATCTCCTCATCTTCATCTTCCAAAGCTTCGTCTGCAGGGGCCGGTGACACACCCATTTGTTTTCTCAGGTCTCTTAGCCGTTTTTTAAACTGGACATATTTATCGTCCTGCCTCAGGGCCTCCTCTGTATTATTTTACTGAAGCAAGGTATATCTCTCGTGTACAAGCTCCTTTAAAACTGGAATCTCATCTGGTTGGTCACGTTTTAACTTAAGTATGGTTTTTCCATCTGCGTCTATATATTGGTTTAAATCTCTGTTCAATGCAGCGTATTCCAACATTACGGATTCCATAATTCCCACATGTTCCGTGTCACAGTCTGTCTGAAGCAGATGTAATGCCAGTCCAGTTGTAATATCCATTCTTGTGTCTACATAAGTTTGTCAGTTCTTCAGGGATGACAGGGAGGTATCCAGAAAGGCGAAGGAGATTAAAGTTGCAGCACGAACAGACATGGTTTAATAACATAGAGTTCATTTACAGCACTGTTGGGCTTAAGGCAGCTAAACTATTGGTAGCTTTTTTTGTGGGGGCCCAAACAAACCAAGAACTTCAACCACATAAGTAGCACTCCTTGTCGCTGGAGTACTTGCTTTGTTCAGCTGTACATGTCTTTTTCAATATCTTACATAAGGGTGGGTGGAAGGGCCCAAGGACAATTTCATTTTGCACCACTTTTCTTTTTCTTCTGCCACTGCTGTGTGGCAATGTTTCCTAGATGTGCTATGAATTGCTGTGTGTTTGTGTCATTGCTGTGTCGCTTAGCATCCAGCCAGCTCGCTGCAGTCTTTGTCCGAAAGTGGATGAAAATAATATTGTGACCTGTGAGGTAGTCAACATTGACTGGAAATTACTGCAAATTAGTGTTATCAAGGTTAATAATAATGTAGGAACAATAAAAGAGCAACATTATGTGATTTTAGCATATTTTAGCCATTTCTAAAAAATTACAGATCCAAAATCAAAACCAAAACACGCAAGGACAGTTTTACAAAAACCTAAACACAAACTTAATCCAGATCCAAAACCAAACCAAAACACGGGGATCAGTGAACATCTCTACTCATAACATTAATCTGTACACATATCAGAGACTGTGTTACCAATCTTTTAACAATATTACTAACTATTTAATTTTGCCAGGACTGTGATTAGTTCGTTAAATCATTGTTGATTTATATTTTTTATGCTGTGTGCATTGTGGAGAGTTTGGGCGCCAGTGAATGCAAGTGTGGCGGCCATTTTGTTTGCTCACCTTCACTGTTCACCATACTGTTGCCATTGATTATCTTCACCATTGTCCCACTTACCCAGTATAGAAGTGTTCCCTCTTTAAATCTGCTGTACCTATTTACTTCCCCCATTCATTCTGTATTCAACTTTTGGATTTGTGTCCCCTATACACTAGGGGTGTGCACTGGCCACTTTTCGTGTTTTGTGTTTTGGGTTCTGATTAGCTTGAGGTTTTGGGTTCTGATTGGTTTTGCCAAAACACCCCACTCAAGGTTTTGGTTCTGATTTAGGGTTCTGATTTTTTTTTTAAAAAGCATAAAAAGTGCTAAAATCCAGTTTTTTGTTTCTTATCACTCCTACACTATTATTAACCTCAATAACATTCAATAACAATCATTTCCACTAATTTCCAGTCTATTCTGAACACCTCACACCTCACAATATTGTTTTTAGGCCAAAAGGTTGCACCGAGGTAGCTGGATGTCTAAGCTAAGCGACACAAGTGGGCGGCACAAACACGTGGCCCATCTAGTAGTGGCACTGCAGTGGCAGACAGGATGGCGGTTTGAAAAACTAGGCCCCAAAGAGCACATAATGGCAAAAAAAGAGGTGCAAGATGGAATTGTACTTGGGCCCTCCCACCCACCCTTATGTTTTTGAATTAGGACATGCGCACTTTAACAAACCAATCATTTCAGCGACAGGGCCTACCAAACTACTGTGGCTGAAATGCTTGGTTTGTTTGGGCCCCCACACAAAAAAAGCTATTTATCTCTCCCTGTACAAACTAAACTGGCTCTACTGAGGCAAGATGTCGTCCTCATCCTCTGATTCCTCGCCCCCTTCAGTGTGTACTTCCTCATCCTCACACATTATCAATTCGTCCTGGCTGGACTCCACAATCACCGGTCCCTCTGTAGTCTCTGGAGGCCATTGCTGGTCTTGATTGAAGAATTGATAATTCATTTTTATGAACATCATCTTCTCAACATTTTGCGGAAGCAACCTCCTTCGCCACTCACTGACCAGGTTCCCCGCTGCACTAAAAACTCTTTCGGAGTACACACTGGAGCGGGGACAACTCAGGTAAAATAGAGCCAGTTTGTACAGGGGCTTCCAAACTGCCTTTTTTTCCTGCCAGTACAGGTAAGGACTATCTGACTTGTCTACTTGGATGGTGTCAGCAAAGTAATCCTCCACCACTTTTTCAATGGTGACAGCATCCAATGCAGCGACAGTAGACATGTCAGCAATGGTTGGCAGGTCCTTCAGTCCGGACCAGAAGTTGTCTGCATCCCCGCCAGCGGGTCATTTCGGAAATCTCAGCTGTTTCCTCGCAGCCACAGGTGTGGAAGAAAATGAAGGAGGAGCTGTTGGCATATCACGGTTCTCTTCAGAGGACAATCTCCTGACCAGCAGGTCTTTGCACCGCTGTAGACTTGTGTCCGCCGGAAACAGAGACACAACATACGCTTTAAACCGAGGATCGAGCACGGTGGCCAGAATGTATTCCTCTGACTTTAAAAAAAGAGTGACCACCCTCAGATCCTGGCAAAGCGTACGAAGGGCTTCATCCACAAGAGCTACATGCTTTGTGGAATTGCAATGGTTTACCAGCTCCTCCCTCACTTTCTCCAGCTGCTTCTGCAACAGCCTGATCAGGGGAATCACCTGACTCAAGCTGGCAGTGTCGGAACTGACTTCTCGTGTGGCAAGTTCAAACGGCTGTAGAACCTTGCACAACACGGAAATCAGTCTCCACTGCGCTTGACTCAGGCGCATCCCCACTCCTTTGCCTATGTCGTAGGTGGCTGTGTAGGCTTGAATGGCCTTTTGCTGCTCCTCCATCCTCTGCAGCATATAGAGGGTGGAGTTCCAGCGCGTCACAACCTCTTGTTTGAGGTGATGGCAGGGCAGGTTCAGGCTCTTCTGATGTTGCTCGAGTCTGCGGTAGGCAGTAGCAGAATGCCGAAAGTGTCCAGCAATTTTGCGGGCCACCGCAAGCATCTCCTGCACACCCCTATCACTCTTGAGGTAATGCTGCACCACCAAATTAATGGTGTGGGCAAAACATGGGACGTGCTGAAAATTGCCCATATGTAATGCCCGCACAATGTTACTGGCATTGTCCGACACCACAAATCCCCAGGAGAGTGTAAGTGGGGTAAGCCACTGCGAAATGATTTCTCTCAGTTTCTCCAAGAGTTTGTTAGCGTTGTGCCTCTTATTAAAACCTGTGATACACAACGTTGCCTGTCTTGGAACGAGCAGGCGTTTGGGAGATGCTGCTAATGATGCAGCTGCTGCTGTTGCTGCGGAAGGCGATGCATCTACCCAGTGGGCTGTCACAGTCATATAGTCCTTAGTTTGCCCTGAACCACTTGTCCACATGTCCGTGGTTAAGTGGACAGTGGATACAACTGCATTTTTCAGAGCACTGAGGACACTTTTTCGTACTTCTCTGTACATCCCGGGTATCGCCTGCCTAGTGAAGTGGAATCTCGATGGGATTTGGTACCGGGGACACAATACCTCCATCAACCGTCTAAATCCCACTCCACTGATGGCGGACACCGGACGCACGTCTAACACCAACATAGCTGTTATTGATGCAGTTATCCGCTTTGCCATAGGATGACTACTGTCGTACTTCGTGCTCATGGAAAATGACTGTTGTACGGTCAATTGTTTAGTGAAAGACGTAGCGGTCTTATGACTTCTCCTCTGGGAAGATGACCGACTACCAGCAGCAACAGCAGCAGCGGCAGTAGTAGGTGTAGCGCTGCAGGATCCTCCGGAAGAATCCCGGATTGAAGAGGACTCAGTCATGCCGGTGACATCGCCTGCAGTACTATCTACAATCGAGATCGAGGAGAAAATTGATGAGGAGGGTGTTGCTGGTGTGGATACAACAGGACCAAGGGATTTAGGTGTCCCTGGACTGCTGACGGTCCTAGCCACAGTTCCTGAACTAAACACAGATTTATGAAGGTTATTCAGGTGACGTATAAGGGAGGATGTCCCTAGGTGGCCAAGATCCTTACCCCTGCTTATTTGAGCTTTACATAAGGTACATATGGCCATACATTTGTTGTCCGGATTGGGATAGAAATAATTCCAGACTGAAGAGGTGGATTTCTTGGTCTTCTGGCCAGGCATGACGATGGGCTTTTTCTTTCCATGGACAACAACTGTTTCCCCCCCTGGTGCCTCATTTAAGATAACCACATCAGCATCCTCCTCGTCAAGTTCCTCCTCAGCGCCAGCTACATCAATATCCTCCTCCGGGTGTACAACATTGACACCTTCATTATCCAAATCTGGATCTACACTGTGGGTGATCCTTTCAGCATATGCAGAGGGCGGGCTGCAAATGGTGGAAGGAGCTACCTCTTCCCGTACAGTGATGGGAAGGTCAGGCTTCGCAACCACCAGCACCCTTGGACTCGCCTTGGGGATTTGTGATGCCATCTGTTTAGAAGGCAGAGTTGTTTGCTGTGTTGTTGATGACAGCTTAACTCTCTTAAATTTTTTTGAGGAGGGGGAGGAGGAGGGCTTAGATCCTTGGGTGAAGCTGAACCACTGGTCCTAAACACGGACCAGGGCCTAAGCCGTTCCTTGCCACTCCGTGTCGTAAATGGCATATTGGCAAGTTTACGTTTCTCCTCAGATGATTTTAATTTCCTTTTTTTGCTAATTTTAGTGAACTTTGGGTTTTTGGATTTTACATGCCCTCTACTAGGAGATTGGGCATCGGCCTTGGCAGACGACGTTGATGGCATTTCATCGTCTATGTCATGACTAGTGGCAGCAGCTTCAGCATTAGGAGGAAGTGGTTCTTGATCTTTCCCTACTTTATCCTCCAAATTTTTGTACTCCATTATATGCAGCATAAGAGAGCGTACCCCTAAACCACACACACCCGGCAAAGGCTTTAAAAATTATATGCGGCACAGGACAGTACCACTGGACTGGAGTTATACAGCAGTACAAATTCCTTGATACTGCAGAAACAGTGAACGTAGTTTAATATCGAAGTAATAATATTTCTGGACTGCAGGAACAGTGAACGTAGTTTAATATCGAAGTAATAATATTTCTGGACTGCAGGAACAGTGAACCTAGTTTAATATCGAAGTAATAATAATTCTGGACTGCAGGAACAGTGAACGTAGTTTAATATCGCAGTAATAATATTTCTGGACTGCAGGAACAGTGAACGTAGTTTAATATCGCAGTAATAATATTTCTGGACTGCAGGAACAGTGAACGTAGTTTAATATCGCAGTAATAATATTTCTGGACTGCAGGAACAGTGAACGTAGCTTAATATCGCAGTAATAATATTTCTGGACTGCAGGAACAGTGAACGTAGTTAGATATTGCAGTAGAATTTTTTTTATACTTTTTTTACTTATTTTTTATAAAAAAAAAATATTATTTTTGTATAATTTTTTTTGAATTTTTTTATTATTTTTTTATAATTTTTTTATAACAATGGACTTAGCAGGACAGAGCACAGGACACAGCACCACTGGACTCAGGAGGACAGAGCACAGGACACAGCACCACTGGACTCAGCAGGACAGAGCACTGGACAAAGCACCACTGGACTCAGCAGGACAGAGCACAGGACAAAGCACCACTGGACTCAGCAGGACAGAGCACAGGACAAAGCACCACTGGACTCAGCAGGACAGAGCACAGGACAAAGCACCACTGGACTCAGCAGGACAGAGCACAGGACAAAGCACCACTGGACTCAGCAGGACAGAGCACAGGACAAAGCACCACTGGACTCAGCAGGACAGAGCACAGGACAAAGCACCACTGGACTCAGCAGGACAGAGCACAGGACAAAGCACCACTGGACTCAGCAGGACAGAGCACAGGACAAAGCACCACTGGACTCAGCAGGACAGAGCACAGGACAAAGCACCACTGGACTCAGCAGGACAGAGCACAGGACAAAGCACCACTGGACTCAGCAGGACAGAGCACAGGACAAAGCACCACTGGACTCAGCAGGACAGAGCACAGGACAAAGCACCACTGGACTCAGCAGGACAAAGCACCACTGGACTCAGCAGGACAGAGCACAGGACAAAGCACCACTGGACTCAGCAGGACAGAGCACAGGACAAAGCACCACTGGACTCAGCAGGACAGAGGAGAAGGACAAGCACCACTAAAAACCCAACCTCACGCTACCGTGATCAATGCCCGACTGAAGATGGCGGCGGCGAGTGGGGAATTTATAGAATCCGAGTATCGCGAGATCCGACGGCGGGATTTGGAGTCAAAACCTCGTTTTCACTGTTTCTACCCGCTGGAAATACCCGAACAGTGCTCGGATCGCCCTCATATCCGCACTGTTCGGGTGGGCTCGGATTGCGATAATCCGAGCCCGCTCATCTCTACTATACACACTATTTAACATTTTGAAGTTATATTTAAGATTCCACACTTCAGTTTATTCCTCTATTTTAATTCACTATCTATGCATATGTTTAACCCATTTTGGGGTAAAAATGTTAAAAAATCTTTGGGGGGGATTTATCAAAGGGTAGAAGTTTTTCACCAGCGATGGTTTTTTTGCACAATATATGAAATGGTTACCACTGGCTGATCCGGTCATGTCTTGTTGACTTACTGTTCTTGGCTTACAATGCCTATGATTATCTACCTCCCCAGGTGTAAAGAGACACAGGTTAATGATAAGCAAAAACCTATATACGGACATACGTGTACACATATTTGGTGTGCATGTATAGTACAGAAATGTGTATCTTACGTAGAAAGAAATTGACATATGTCAAAATCTAAATGAGTCCCAATGTGAGAAGCCATTGCTGGGCACATGCTGCATATACAGTGATAAAAACGATTGTTCAGGCTAAAAATAAGAATCTACGATGTGGTATGCACAAAGTTTTTTAAATTTAAAGGTGGGTCCTCACAGTAAATTACTCCATGAGGCACAAATGACCCTAGTCAGATACTGGAGCTATACAAAACGAGAATATGAAACATACATGTAGATATTAATAGAAATGATAGAGAACAAGTAGAGAACAAAGAGCCCATGATGGTCCAGTAATAAGTACAATAACACAAATTATAGCAGACAATTTATTTAGTTGGCAAAAAGCAAGACAATATCTATCAACAAAGCAAAACACAGAAAAACATTATCATTGAATACAAATTGCAATAGTGACTACTAAAAATTAGTGCTGAATGAGTTCTAAAATAGTTTACACAAATGTTTTAAAACATAGTATATTGGGCGTTGGGTTTTTAACGTATACATGGATCCAGTATCATATAAAAAGTATTTGATTATGTCACTAGCGAACCATATGCTCTGTGGTTGTACATTTTGAAGATAAATGGACCAGATGATCACCTTCCCTAGCTAAATAACATTTGTTGCAATAGTCAGTGACAATGATATGTGATTTTTTTAAAAAAATATATTGCTTAAAAAACCCAGAACGTGCATGTAGTTTGAGAAGTATGAAATACTTACAGCATAATATCTTAAAGGCTAATTTTACTCAAAATTGAAAATTCAGTATTGGATGGAATCCCATATGTTAAAAACAAATACACAATATTGCTTACTTGTGGTCGGATTATTTACCTGATCTGGTCTGATCTGGTGGGTCCCCCAACATCTGCTGTGGTCTGGGGTGGTTGTCCTCATACCCATCAGCAGTAAGTGGTCAATGGAGAACATGATGTCTGTATGATAAAAGCCTGCCTTGGTGAGAGCTAGGAGTCTATCCCTGGACCATAGCAGAAATCGGGGGTTCCTCCTCACTGTTACCAAGTCTTCGTTTTTGCATGCAGGCAGCGTATTGTCCATGGCCTAAATTGTGCTGGAATTCACAGGAACGCAATTCCAGCACTTCTATTGGCCCCATAGTTGATACTATTTGAATATAATTTTTAATATCCTCCAAGCATAAGTCATAAATATTTGAGTTATAATTATTCTTTTTTATCTGAATTCCACTGTTTTGTTTGTTTATCTACAAATAAAGCTCTACACAATATAATGCCTTCAGGAGCAAGCAAAGGCTACTCCACAGACTTGGGAACCCTACTGTACGAGGTGGATCTACAAACAGTGGACAAGTAATTTCTTTAATTTATATTTAGCTTAAGAAATTCAAGAAATTAATCAATTTTCAGTTTTTGTATGCCATTAGCCTTTAGTGTATGAAATCTCTAGAATATCACAGTTTATTGTGACTCAATAGTATGGCTCAATTTTGAAATAAAAAAATACTTTTTGATGATCAAAGGGTTTCGTGCACAAATGTGAAAAGACAAGCACAACATGTTGGCACAACGTACATAAATTGTTCCATTTGGAGGTGTTTTGCAATACAATAAGATAAGACCAAGCGGTATATTTGCTAAGCTGTGGGTTTGAAAAAGTGGGGATGTTGCCTATAGCAACCAATCAGATTCTAGCTGTCATTTTGTAGAAAGTACAAAATAAATGAAAGCTAGAATCTGATTGGTTGCTATAGGCAACATCCCCACTTTTTCAAACCCGCAGCTTAGTAAATCTAGCCCCAATTATACAAGCTCTGCAAAATAAATATCCTTGAATTACATGATTCTAGGCAAAAGGCCTTTTTATTTCCGTTTTGCCAAATACAGCAATGGGTTACTGCCGGTGAAGAGTTCCCCATTATTAATTAAATCATTTATTTTTAATCCAAATTTTATACCTTACACATTGATCATAGGTGTCACCAGAGATAAAATAATAGCCGTACTGGGCTGGGTTGTTTTTCGCCCTCTGTCAAAGAATTCTGTTATCTGTATTATATTATACACATACAAAATTCCACTTATTTCTTGTACAGCTACTTTCATACATTCAGCTAGGTGCACTACCATAGATCCCAATATAAATGTCTAGTCATAAATAGTGGTTGAAATTCCCCTTGGCACTAGATGCACAGTACATAGAATGCATACTGCTACGTAGCCTCTATGCTATGAAGAACAGGAGATATACGTAGTGGCAACTGGTGATTATGAAAGAGGAACTAAACCCACAATTTAAAAAAAATAAATAAAAGACAGCCATTTACACATTAAAATTATAAATTTGTATTTTTTTTACTGACTTCCCTCATTTATGTATTTCTTTTTTGCAGACAGCTATGATCATGTATTTAATCAGTTAGTGGGTAGTATTGTGTTGTCTATACTGTGGATAATAAATACCGATACACTGGCATAGATTAACACTAATGTAAGTTTGGGTGTGAGACAGACTTTGACAGAAATATGGCAGCATGCAATAATCATTTGTTCCACATATTAAATATTTTGGGTATGTAGTTTTACTTCAAAAGCAGATGTCAAAGTTTAGCAAATCTCAGACACTGCACCTTTACATTAAACGGATATAACCTCATATCAATATAATAGCAATCAAACTGAAAATGCCAAAGGGTTACTGTCGCTCCATTTCTGGTTTGGGAAATAGAACATACATAGTGCTTGTTTGTGTTTCAACAAACGATTTCAGCTTCCGATATGCAATGCTAATGTACCTTTCCCCCAGTATTCTATTGCTTTTCATATTCCTTTGATGTTAAATGATGCTTCACAAATCTTCAGTTTACTTTTATCTTTTTTCTTATTTTTGTTTAACTTTTGGAATGATTTTAATATTGCTTGGATCCTTCAAGGTGTAGAAGTTATTTACCATTTGTACGGAGATAAACAATGGCATCTTTATAACCTTGGCAGTACAATTCATAGAGTATCTGTGGATGGAAAATAAAAGCCTATAAAAGTACGAACTATGACTTGATTAAAACTAAGTTTATGAATTGTTTTCTGGCACTGCTGTTTCTGATTTTGCTGCAACCTCATGCCACCACATTTACTTATGGGTCCACCCTACTCCTACAACTGTCCTGGCATGGAGGGGAGGCAGCCCCCCTCCTCTCCTATGGGTGACGAGGGGTGCTGCAATGAGACCTATGGGGGAGAGGGAGGGGCTGTAATGAGATCTATGGGGAAAAGGAGGGAGGGCTGCAATGGTGAGCATTTGCCCCAGCTATAGTGATGGGGCTGCAAAGGGAGAGACACGTCAGGGGCTGCAAAGGGAGAGACACGTCAGGGGCTGCAAAGGGAGAGACACGTCAGGGGCTGCAAAGGGAGAGACACGTCAGGGGCTGCAAAGGGAGAGACACGTCAGGGGCTGCAAAGGGAGTAACACAGAGGGGGCTGCAATGGAAGAGACACAGAGGGGGCTGCAATGAGAGAGACACAGAGGGGGCTGCAAGGGGAGAGACACAGAGGCGGCTGCAAAGGGAGAGACACAGAGGGGGCTGCAATGGGAGAGACACAGAGGGGGCTGCAATGGGAGAGACACAGAGGGGGCTGCAATGGGAAAGACACAGTAAAGACAGAATGCTGTTTCAATATTCCTCCAATTAATCTAACTGGCTCCCTTCCTGTGCTCCTTCTTGGTCGGTAATAATGTAATGAGTAAGTGTGTGTGTGAGGTGGTATTAATGTAATGTGTGTGAGGGTTGTGGTATTAATATAATGTGTGGGGAGATTCTATTAATGTGATGTGTATGTAGGAGATGGTAATTATGTAATGCGTGCATGCACACTTAGTGTAATGTAGTGTGGACTATTAAGGTTATACAGTGGGGCTATTAATGTATTGGGGAGCTGGTGGAGCTGTTAATGTAATTTGGGAGTTGGTGAGAGCTATTAATATTATATAACAGAGTATTATTTTAATGTGGGGGTTTTTCTGGGCTGGTGGGGCTATATATAAATATATAATGTGAGAGCTGATGAGCGCTATTTATGCAATGTGAAGGTATTAATCTACCATAATTATCAGCAGATGCGGCATTTAATTTAATATGGGCATCTCATTTGTAAATGTGGGGGTATTAATGTTATTTGGGTGTTGATAGGGGCTATAGATTTAATGTTGGGGCTGGTTGGGGGAGGGAGGCCTAGAGTGTGCGGTTATATAGTAGGTGAATAGCACCTATCACACAGACGGGGACGGTCAGGAGGTATATCCAGCTTTATGATGCTCTCCGAATCCAACCCTACCAACAGCTTTTACCCTGTGGGTCAGAGTACTGCACTGCACTAAAAAGCTCACACTGCTGATGTGGGCAGTCTTTACCAAATGCTGGTGATGTCATCAGTGGATAAGCACAACAACAGAGGCATTCTCCAGTGGACAATGCATGAGTTTGTGAAAGAAGATGAGGAGGGTCTTGGGTCAAACGTGATAGACAAAAATGTTAGGGGAGCATATGTTACAAGGGAAGAGTGGGAGGGCATATCCCACATCTGATCCCCCCCACCATTCGCCCCTTGTCACAGATGGGGGAGGAGGGGCAAGCACTTCTTATGCACACAGGCACACTAAATTTATAAAATTCCCCTACTTAGTAACAGTCTACTCACATCTGTTTTCTTCCTAAAGTTTCACTGCAAGCACCCATTGTCCAGAGGCATCAGTTAATATCCACCCAATCAATAGCTAATCTTGTTAAATAAAGATATTCCCACAAGATGACACAAATAGTCTTTCTTAGCGTTTTCTGTGCAGTTATATTTTTGGGGGCTTGTATTTTCATTTTAATGTCTGTCTCGATTCGCTTCTATCCTATCAAACACCACTTCCTCATCACACAGTTACAAACTTTCATGGAATCATATTGGCTGGCATACTGTGACTTGTAGTTCTACAAAAGCTGAAGAGCCCCACGTTGTATAGCTCAGGTCTATACTGTTGTCTTAGAATCTCAAATGTTAAATATAGAAGTTATTCAGTAATTAAAGAATACTTACAAAGGATGAGGGCGGGAATAAAGAATAGCTCACTCTGCATAAATTCTGTACTGAAAGCTGGAAACTGGTATTAAAAACCTGAAAACATAAATGGCTGACAGGACAATCTCGGGGACAAATGTCAATCTCCCCCGTGAATGGAGATACGGTTATCAACGATTGTAAACCAAAAAGTGGTTGGATGTTTGTAAATCCACCATCAATATATCTCTGTGGAAAAAATAAGGATATCATTAAATATAATATTTGAAAGAAAGAAAGAAAAATAAATTATAATGGACAATCAATATCTCATATTTAACAATATAAGGTCAAGTAACAAACCATTCAAAACAACAAAGTTTAGTTCTAACATTACTGTTCAACAAGAGTCTTAATAAACTCACATTGGCAATTTAAAAAAACAAACAAAACAATCTTTGCAACCTAATTACTTGTGTATATTTGGAATAATGTGTGCTCTTTTTTTAACATTGTTGTTTTCCTCATTTTGTGCCTGGCGTTTGCATTCCAAAAGGTTACTTTTATAAGGTTACTTTTATTTTATGCAATATCTGTAAGTGTACTGCCATCTGGTGGAAATGTGGTGTATTACAATAAGAAATGACTAGATTAATTAAGCTGGACAAAATAGCTATAGTGAAAAGTAATGATTTAATTTGGTATATATACATTGTTAAAGTTAAATAATTGGATCAAGGTGGAAATCGATATTTTCTGTACAGTACAATCAGTTGCGATGCGATAAATATGCAACTGAAAAATTATTACTACAAATAACAACATGCAAATAAGGTTAATCTATTTATTTTAGTTAATATAAAGTGGCAAAGAGGCTAAATAATGTTTACAACATACAAATTAGATAGAGTTTGGTATCATTCTGTTCACAATTGCATGAGAACGATTCCAGTATATTTATGAAGCGTTCGCAAGTAATATCCCTTTTTCATAAACTACATGGCCAGCTCACAGGGATCATAAAAAACAGTTTATAGAGGTCTAGAGGCAAAAATCTGGAGAAGGACAGCTGGCAGTTTCAAGGAACAATGACCAGAGGAATCTACCAATGCCACGTCGAGTTCCTGGGAGGTCAAGACCCTGTAACCTATGAATGAAGACCTTAATACTGTAACTGTGTATCTCTGTGATGTCACTGCTTTTTACAACTGTACAGTGTATAAATTGCTTGGAAACACAGAGTGTCTGATAGAAGCTTGTGCTAGTACTAGCAGGCGCATACTTATGCACAACAAACTTTGTTTTATTATACATTGCGTATAAAACCTGTGTGCTTTGGAGCCACAGCGAACGCAGAAGACAATTATTTAAAAGACAGTTACAGACATAACAATACATGATATTGAAATATTGTAGGATTAACCAGTTTCATAAACATTTATGTTGTAGTGCATTGTTGGTAACATACTACATACTAATTTCCGGAGACATTTTGCTTGTGAGCATGTGCATCGGAGCACATTGGGGCTGTTGCTGAGTTTTGTTTTGTTTTTGGGGGCGGGGGTCTTTGTACAGTGCTAGCATTGTCTAGGGGTATAATAAACATTGCATTTCATAGAATGGTCACTTGCTCTCTGTATTGTCTCAGTCACTAGAATTCACTATTGTATATTGGTCACTAAGTTGTTCTCTGTATTGTATTAGTCTCCAAAATACTCTATATATTGGGCAACAGTAGTATTAAGGGGTATTATGTGTGCAAGAAAACATCCTCACACCATTACATCACCACCAGCCTGCACTGTAGAAACAAGGCAGAATAGATTAATGTATTCATGTTGTTTACTCCAATTTCTGACCCTACTGTCTGCATGTCAGTGCAATAATTTAGATTAATCATATCAGGCAACGGTTTTTCAGTCTTCAACTGTCCAGTTTTTGTGAGCCTGTACCAAGGGTAGCATCAATTTCCTGTTCTTAGCCAACACTAGAGGAACCCGTGTGGTCTTGCTGCTGTAGTCCATTCACTTCAAGGTTTGATGTGCTGTATGTTCAGATATACTCCTCTGGATACCACTTGTGTAACACATGGTTTTTTGAGTTACTGTTGCCTTCCTGTCAGCTTGAACCAGTCTGGTTATTCTCCTCTGACCTCTCTCATTAACAAGGGCTTATCGGCCACAGAACTGCCGCTCACTGGATGCTATTTGCATTATGCACTATTCTCTGTAATCTCTAGTGACTGTGGTGCATGGAAATCCCAGGACATCAGCAGTTTCTGAGATGCTAAAACCATCCTGTCTGGTTACAATATGACTGCAGTTTATGCCACTAATATTACATTTCTAACCATTCTAGTCTTTTGGTCTGAACAACAACTGAACCTGACCATGTATTATTTTATGCATTGAGTTGCTGCCATATGATTGGATGACTAGATATTTCAGGTGTACACGTGTACCTATCTGGCCACTGAGTGTATATATTTCAGGATAAAGGGTGTTTCTGTAATTTTGAGCAGTATGTTTTAAATGTACTAGATATGAATAGAAAGATATAAACCAGTTAGACAGAGATTTTGTGCTACAAATATTATACACAAAGTAAACAGCTGGACTTACCACTCCTCGGAATGAAGGTGGTACCAGCCCACAGTAGAAAGGAATAAAACAACTGCAGATCAGAGCCTGTGATAATGTTAGAATCATTAGAACATTTGCTTTTTCGAAATAATTCTACTATTTTCTACAACAGTGACTCACAACCCTTTTAGCATTGTTACACATAACTCAAATTAAATGCATGTTTCATGATGCATGAGAGGTACAATTTTGTAATAAAATATGGATAAATAGTTGTTTAAATCCAACTAAATTACAGCCAATTTGTCTCATTTACAATTAAATTATAATTCAAAAAAATAAACTGGCATATTTTCAACTTATTTTAAAGGTTTTCTCCAATTTTTCAAAAATTCTTATGACACATTCAGCCTGGTGTCCGGACACTGAACTGTGTCCTGTGGCCTGTTTGCAGTTCGTGTAGCATAAATTGTGTGATCTTGCTTTGCTCATGTCAACAAAAAAATCCTGCAAGTACTGTCATCCACACTTGCACATGATGGGAGAGGGAAGGCAGAGTACAAAAGGGCGTTTTCTCAGAATTGCAAGCCGATACAGACCTGAACACTGACAGAGATACACCTTTTACAGTTGTATTATTTGCACCAGCCTATCAATGATCTAGTGATAATCGCCAGCACTAGCTAGCTGCTTCTAATTGGCTGGTTGCAATTTCATCTCTGAAGCTGTTGGGTGCTTTTTCATTGGTCATGCATATATTAAAAGATTTTGTGTGAGTACTTAAACAAAATTCAAGCATACACGAGAAGGAAGGTTATATCTGCTGTATTATATGAAGCCTAATAGCATATGCGTTTTTCCCTATGAAAACAAATGTTTACAATGTTTTATTACACTTAGAAGCTGGTTCTCTTTATGTGTATGTAGGTGTAATTAAGCCTGTTTTAAATTTGGCATATATGCTACAGATGCAGAGATGATCTTGAGATGCATGCGACTCGGCATAAAGGCTGAAATCATAAATATCTGCTGCTTTGTATTTTTCCCCTGAAATACAAAGCAGTGCTTTGGACTATGGGAACTGAAATTTACTGCAAATTAATAAGGAATGAAAAGGCATTTACACATACAATAATGTACAAAAGCTCAGGCTGTCGTCCATTTCCGTATGTGTAGATTTTCAGCTCTGCTCCTATGGGGAGAGCACTGTGATAGAGGGATCTTGAGATCCCTCACCGCGTCTTATTTGCGATAGTGATCATACAGAGCATAGGAGACAGGTCTTCGCAGGAACAGCAGTTTTTACATGTCTGCTGTTCCTGTTGAAGATTTTTAATAAATATGCACGATATTTCAAAAAACAAATAAACAAGAGAAACCAGGGTGTTCCACACAACAATATGTGAAGGCCGTACTGCAGATCACCACATACCACAGTGTGTGTATACTAAAATATATGTATATATAGTAACAAAGGGAGTGGTCTTCCACAAGCCTTTAAGAGGGAAGTTATGTGTTCTGTTGAAGTCGTATAATTGGATGAACGAAAGTATATTGGTTTAATATTGTTTAGCCATGCAAATGCGATCCGTACGCTACGTAACACGTGGCGTGGTGCGTTTGCACGGTAAAATACGCACGCACACACTCGCATTACAACATTTAGTTATTTATATAATTCATATTCATATTGGTTCCGTTACACTGTAATTTATGAGCAGATAGCATTTGATTTATTATTAGTATATATATATATATATATATATATATATATATATATATATATATATATATATATATATATATATATATATATAGACATTGATTATATGTACACTTCAGTGTTATTAAAGGTTTAGGTTATAGGAAAGGTGTCATGCCTGATATCATATTGAAGCCCTATTCATCAGTAGCTGTCCGGTGCAGTCGGCAAAGTGATCGCACATTGCATACTTTAGTTATTGATATTAGGGAATAAACCTTTTGTATGATGCTGGCTATGAAAGGAGCAGACCCCCTGGAGAGACGACCCCCTCCTTTGGATTCCTTAGATTGAATCAGCCTATGGACTGTTTACCCTGGAGCCACCCTGTGTCTGGACCTATAGAAGCAAGCTACGTCATCTCTATTGTTCACAATGAAACACTGACTGTATATATATTCATAGCTGTGCATCCAGACCTCAGTCAACTCTGACACAGTATTCTAACAGATATACTGTCCACCGGGTCCCGTGGGTGCGCAGCGAGCGCATGCGATTGCATTGGTATGTATTTATTTTTGGTATTGGCTGGGCTGTACTGTACTTTATTATAATATAATAATGTATTGAATTGTTGACTATTTACATCTGCTAAAATAAACCACCATCATCATCATCATCATCATTTATTTATATAGCGCCACTAATTCCGCAGCGCTGTACAGAGAACTCATTCACATCAGTCCCTGCCCCATTGGAGCTTACAGTCTAAATTTCCTACTATAGACACACACTCACACACATACAGAGAGGGAGAGACTAGGGTCAATTTTTTGATTGCAGCCAATTAACCTACCAGTATATTTTTTGGAGTGTGGGAGGAAACCGGAGCACCCGGAGGAAACCCACGCAAACACAGGGAGAACATACAAACTCCACACAGATAAGGCCATGGTCGGGAATTGAACTCATGACCCCAGTGCTGTGAGGCAGACGTGCTAACCACTACGCCACTGTGCTGCCATGTGCTTTGGAAACACATACAATTGATTGGGCAATGCTTATTTGAAAACAATAGAATTACTTTAATAATTTGGGGGCTCGAAGGTGAGTTACGTTACCGGCAGGTATGCAACGCTTACGTTATTCGGTTCCTCAACAAAGGGTGGATTGACGGACGCGTCACATAGCAGGAAAGAAAGCAATGTGTTTAAGACCTGTGGTTCACTTTGTGTTGAGAGACCGAATGTCCGTTGTTGCATAGACTGAAGGAACGCTAATTAGAATCTAGGGACAAGAAAGAAAAATGTTTCTTTTTATTGTCGTTTTACGTTTTAAAGTGTATTGCATTGCTGAGCTTATGTGTATTTCCTGCTGTGCGTACGCGAACTTCCGGTAGATTTGCCACGTGGTTGAACAATCGTATTGATAGTTATTATATGTGCATAGTATAATTACTTGTGAAAACCTCTGAGACATTATTACTGTTGTTGGAAACTTTTAATTTTCTGCGCAGAAAAGGTGTATAGTGTGTGATTTTGTAACGTAGATACACTGTTTATTATATATTGTATACCGAATGCGAAAACCGGGTTTTCGCAAAGCGCTACCAATAGATCGCAAGGTTTGTTAATAATTAGTATTGGTAGGCTGTGCGATCTAACCGCATGACAACCATCAGTGCGAATTGGTGAAGCAGCTAGGAGGAATTATGTTGGAAAGGCTGGTTGATTGTATCGACTTTGTTCTCCCAGTTATAATAAACTCAACAGATTTTTGTGGTTTAGCCAGGGCATCGAGGAGCTGATAGCCTTTGGGTCCCACAGTGATAGTTTCTGTGTTAGGGGTCCTTGTCTAAGACAAGAGGAAGTGAGTGGACGCGGCTTGTAGCGAATACGTCCACGGCCAGTGAGAGATCTCTAGCGGTAGAGTGATTGTAGCAATTGTTGAAATCAGTATATCTGTGTTCCGCATAGAAGGTTGTGGTAGCCGGGCTATCTAAGACACTGTTCAACATGGGTGCTAAGCATACGCTAGAGATGGCCAATGTACTGCCTAAAGAAGGCCTTATTGAGTCAGCGAGATTTCTCATGTGTAAAAAATATGGTGCATACGCAACTGTGTATTGTGACACGTGGGTCGAAATGACCAAAGATTGTGATAGGCCTTTTCCAACAATAGGGAGTTTTAATCCAGAGGTACTAAATACCGTAAAAGATAAAGTACGGTTGATTAAGTCAACGTAAGTGAGAAATGCACATAATCATTGTTTAAAATCGTGGCAAATGGAAGGTAACACGTGGCAGAGCAGCGAATGCACAGCGGAAGTGAGTGTAGCGAAAAACGCGTGTTCAGCGGAAGTAAGCGTACCGGAAACAAGCATTCCGGAAGTGTGCGTTGCTAAGCATGGCAAACTGAGCGCAAACACGCCACCGACAAATTCGGTCGGGGCGGGAAGTACAGGCAATACCAAAAATGTAAACACTGTAACTAGTAACTTGTATGTTGTTTTAAGTAATGTTAAAAGTAATGTTTCAGGACAAAGAAGAGGGACGGTCCCACCAGCAGGGGCAGCGGATGAAAGTGGTGAGAATAATGTAAAGGTTAACACCGGGGGAGACATCCATTGTACTGCAGCAGCAATTTCAGCAACTAGTTCAGAACATAGTCATTTGGTAGACTTACATCCTGTCTGCACTACAACAGTTCCCAATGGGAAAGCGGACAGAGATGGTGACGTTCCCTTAAAACATGTAGCAAAGCATGATACATGCACTAGGTCTGAAACATTTTCAATTTTGTCTGATTTCCCTGATCCTAGGAAAGATTTGACCAAATGTCAGCAGTTTATTAGATATTATGGTAATATGTATGAGCCAACTAATAACGATTGGCGAGTATTATTGAAGACCTGTCTTCCTCTCAATACTGATAAACAAAAGTTCATTAAAGATTGTATGTTGGAGGAGGATGAATCCTTAACCGAGGATGATAATCAGGACAATATTAGACAAATAATCACACGGTTGGCCATATATTTTCCAGTGATAGTGGACTGGAGTAAAGTTTTTACTATCAGGCAAGAGGATAGTGAAAATGCAACAGACTATTTTTGCAGGGCTCTGATAGAGATGGCCAAATATACTGGGGTATCAGACATAAAAGATAATGTACACTACAGCGAGGTTGCTGTTAAGGTTCTAATGGATGGCCTCAGGGAAAACTTGAAAAGAAGGTTGCAAACTTCATTACCATACTGGAGAGGAAGTACTGTAAGTGTTCTCAGGGAGTCAGCTATAGGACATGATCAAAATATATGTAAAGAGGAAAAAGCACTAAGTGATAGGGTAATGATGGTAAGTATCCCAGCATTAGACGGATGGCACACACAACCACAGCATAATAACACCTGGTTTAAGGAAAAGAAACAACATGAGTTGAGGAAGTGTTTTAGATGCACTAAAATGGGACATCAAGCAAAGGACTGTACAATGACAAGAGCGGAAGCAAAGAGACTTGGCCCATCTAAGGGGGAATCACACAGACACCCACAGAGATGGCGCACACAAGTCTCAGAGACTTCTCAACAGTTTCCTGTGCACCTCATAGCAGCCAATGCCTTGGGGGAGAACCATAGCCAACCCTGGAGGTTAGGTCAGACCTGTAGTCCTACAACCAGGTGGGGTTTAAACTGTGGTAAGTATTAGTGTGCAGGACACGGATTTAACAAGTAATCTTTGTTGATTTTGTTTGTTTGTTTTATGTTGTCAAATGCTTGTTTTCCCTAATCGCTGGCCGATGGTAAAGAATGGAAATGTTTGTTTTGTTTGCTGTTATGAGATAACTATCTTGTTTCCCTCTTACAGATAAAAGGTAGACAAAAGATATATAGACTTAGTGTTTAAAAGGGGTGAGATAGAGAAATAGAAGAATTACTCTTGAAAGACTAATTAACAATAGACAAATGGAACACTCTTTGTTTTAGGCTGCAGTGTCTCATGATAATTTGTTTGGCTGAGAATCATTATTCAACAATGAAGTATATACATACTTTGCTCCAAAATATCGTTTATGTATCTCAGATGAGTCATCAACAGTTAATTTTTACATTTCTCTATTATAAGTTAGGAAAGTCCGTTGAAAAGGTATGTAGTCAATGAGATACCGAGTTCTTAATGAACAAATGACGGACGACACTGGATTTCACGGTTAAGACCCCCTAGTCATTCTTTGGAGGGATCATAGTTAAATGGATACAGCCATTTCCCCATAGAGTCAGAGTCCAATCCAGTTGTCATTTTGTTGTAAAAATCTCCCTTTCTGCATGTATGTTTGTATTCAAATCTTTGTATTCCCATCATTCATTGCTTTCTTATTTCTCATTCTTTACACAAACACTAGTACCTCTCTCTCTCTCCCTCTCCCTCTCTCTGCTCTGGTGGAGATAAAATCAGACACAGTCTCAACAATGTGGCTAAGACATATTTTTATTTTTTTTACATAAGACAAGTTCAGAGATACACACACTAGATTAACATGAGTTACAGAAACAGTCAGGGGTTTTGTTTTCATGTGTATAGAAACTGCTGATTTTAAGCAGAAAGGTTCTGTTGTGGAAATACGATTCATGTTTTATAGATTGCATATCTGTTTTTTTTGGGGTTTTTTGTTCTATGATTCGTGCCTCCTGTACAAAAATGTGCCTTTATATGGATGCACAAAGGATGGATAGGAGATTGCTGGAGGTTAGGCATACAGATATGCATCTCTGTATAGAACATTGGAGTAGGATTTTTACCACAAGATACAACATTATGTGAAACCCTAGAAAATGTAGAATTTTCATGTTTTATATTTTTTTTTCACCGTTAGACAGGCATGTACTGGATACTGTTATATTTGAAGAAAGTGTTATAGAAATAGACCCCTTTGCCTTTCCCACTTAGTCAAGTAGCTGAATGTGAGGTACTGGGAATGACATGTGAGTTGGCAGAGGAAAAATCGATTGATATACATTGGTCTTCAGCATTTTTCTAGTCTAGGGGGCGATGTTGAGGTGACTGAGAAATCGTTTTATAGCAATACCAGCACATGATTAGCACACTACATAGAGGACTTTATACAGTGACACAGTTACCAACTGAAGTAGCTGCTAGTAAGGTCCACACTTACACACACGACCATACATGGCTGTCACACCAGGGCGAACATAGCTGTCAAATAGACAGCAGGGTTTTATGTGACAGTTAACAAATCTATGTTTTGTTTTGTTTTTCGTTGTATTGTTTTAGTTTTAAAATGTGAACACACACACACACATGCACACATACACATATTGGTTAATATATGAAGATTTGTGTTACCCGAGGAATAAACTGTCTGGAAGGTGAAGAGATGTGGTGAGGAGTCTGGTGGACTCTGGAAAGATAGACAAGGTAGACCAGTAGCTCCCAGAGTGTATCTCCCAGTCCCAGAGGAGGCAGCAAATGGTCTGGCTCAGCTGGGTACAGAAGGTATGTGCAAGCTGGTAAGAGTATTGGGGTGCACCAGATATTTCGTCTCAAGCTAGTAGGACGGCAACGTCCTATCTTGTTTAAGAGAATGTCAGGAAAATGATACCAATAGAGCCATCCCATATCCCTCCTGCAGATGGGTTTTCCTCCAGGTAAAACAAATACACGTCATCCAATTACCACCATGCAGGATCCTCAAGTATACACAGGTGTACCAATGAAAAATGTCTGGGTAAAGGTGTATTGAAATGTGTCTAATGTATTACTGTGTCATACTCAAAACTTTTGTTATTCAATGTGATAGTCCTAGAGTTATAATAGATGATAGGGGTATTCATGTTATTAATAACAGATGTATAATGTATGAATAGTGGTAACAAATCACATACTTTCAATTAGCCATAAACCAGTGTGAACATAAAGTAGTGGTACTCGGTAGAACGAATTGAATAGAATAAGAGTTGGAACTTGATTGAAGTGACTGATAGCTTCGGCCACTAGTCCTTTCCCGCTACCAAAAGATCACTCCTGGGCAGACTCCTAACCTGTCAGTTTTTTTAAATGTTCTTGACCCCTCATGAGATGAGATTATAACTGGGAGGCTAGGTTAGACCTTGAGAGAAGGTAATAAGTGAGACAGCAACCAAGAACGTCCAAAACACTGTTTCCTGAAAAGTCACACTAACTGTCAAGATGTTGGGTCGGGAGAGTAAGTTTTGGAGCAGAAATTTCTTAGGCTATTTCTCAGGTTATTTGACAGACAGGTACCAGGTGTAGGCTACCAGCATCACGGCTTCAAGGGTAGCAGAGACACACTGGTGCCCATTCCACCCACTGCAGAAGGGCCAACACTCAGAGAAGGGTCCAAGGGCACTCATGAGTCTGTACTGGAAGCCTCGAATGCAGTTAGTAGCACCTGAGCCAAAGGCTAAGACTGTTGTCCAGCATGAAGTTGTAGTTTTTCCTGTTTTGTGTTCTCTCATTTCATTCTCTTCTCAGGACGGTTAATTCTTTTGAATATTAGTGGGTGACAGAGACTGGTTCAGGTAATGATAAGGAGGTATTGGGGAGGAAGAAGTTAGTAGCATAATCGGTCCAGCCAATTACTCTATTCAATTCAGGGGTAAAGGAAAATTTGGAAACCTCGGAGCTTGGAGAAAGTGCGAGGGGCTATTGTCTGAGTAGCATTACGTCCGTAAGTACGGCGACCCCATGGTTAGAAAAGAGATACACCCAGCGATGCCAGTCCAGTAATATTCGGACTTGAGCAGGCATCCTTGAGAATGATTATCATTCTTGGGAGGGTAAGGTTTTAGACCAAACAAAGTGCTGGGCGTGCTCACACGTGCCTCAGTGATTATATCAAGTAGGATTAGTTCTCTTTCCACTAAATATTCTTGAGGTACCCGAACAATGGGTGGGAGGTCACTAGGGGAAAAAGTATGACACCTAGGTCCCTTAGTCTGAAGTCTCCCAATGCTTTGCAAGCCGATCACTGTTAAATCTGAGTATTGGGAGACTGGGAAGAACGAACAGACAATAGCCCGCCCACAAGTGTTGATGAAAAGAACTGATGACATTATTGCATATGACATTATTGATGAACATGAAGTGTTTAAATATATTCTGAGCTTAAAGACATGCGTTGGACAGAAGAACCTGTTAAACTTGAAGAACTGTAGTAGAGAATTCTGTATAGCTGATACATGTTCTGTTGTACTCTGTACCTTTCCAAATAATGTATTACATGTTTAATTGCACCCTTGAAGGGCATACAAAAGGTTATCTCCAAGCTCAAGAAATGTACGGTCTATAGTAAAAGAAGAAATCGTTTAAGAGGATTAAGACTCTCTCTCTTATGATAACTTGTTTAGATCTACAAACAGCATGGTCATACACCAAGGGGGATTTGTATTACATAACAATGAAGCGTGGTACTGAGATCCTGCATATAACATCTTTAAGGTGATAGTTTATTATACTATCAAAGGGTGGACTGTTGAAGTCGTATAATTGGATGAACGAAAGTATATTGGTTTAATATTGTTTAGCCATGCAAATGCGATCCTTATGCTACGTAACACGTGGCATGGTGCGTTTGCACGGCGGTAAAATACGCACGCACACACTCGCATTACAACATTTAGTTATTTATATAATTCATATTCATATTGGTTCCGTTACACTGTAATTTATGAGCAGATAGCATTTGATTTATTATTAGTTTATATATATATATATATATATATATATATATATATATATATATATATAGACATTGATTATATGTACACTTCAGTGTTATTAAAGGTTTAGGTTATAGGAAAGGTGTCATGCCTGATATCATATTGAAGCCCTATTCATCAGTAGCTGTCCGGTGCAGTCGGCGAAGTGATTGCACATTGCATACTTTAGTTCTTGATATTAGGGAATAAACCTTTTGTATGATGCTGGCTATGAAAGGAGCAGACCCCCTGGAGAAACGACCCCCTCCTTTGGATTCCTTAGATTGAATCAGCCTATGAACTGTTTACCCTGGAGCCACCCTGTGTCTGGACCTATAGAAGCAAGCTACGTCATCTCTATTGTTCACAATGAAACACTGACTGTATATATATTCATAGCTGTGCATCCAGACCTCAGTCAACTCTGACACAGTATTCTAACAGATATACTGTCCACCGGGTCCCGTGGGTGCGCAGCGAGCGCATGCGATTGCATTGGTATGTATTTATTTTTGGTATTGGCTGGGCTGTACTGCACTTTATTATAATATAATAATGTATTAAATTGTTGACTATTTACATCTGCTAAAATAAACCACCATGTGCTTTGGAAACACATACAATTGATTGGGCAATGCTTATTTGAAAACGATAGAATTACTTTAATAGTTCAACTGATCTGTCTGCAAGAGAAGGCTGCATACAGGGTTAAGTCCTTGCACAGTGGGACTCCTAGGCTGAACATACACAGGTGTTGGACCCGTTCTAATGGAGCAATTGGACCAAAGTGAGGGGTTTTGTGCATGTAAACCTGAATTGTGCATTTGTACAGTGTGACCGATGCCAGACAGTGGCCGGTGTCTAGACAGTAGTATTGTGCCTAGTAAGACGTAGGTCGCCTGATGTCATCCTGACGGAAAGTGTGCTGTTTATCTGCAACTTGTGACATGAACAATAAAAGACCGCTTATTCAGCAAGAAGTTGTTTGTGTGTGCATCACCAAAAGGGGGTCCAGGTGTCACGATCTGCCTGCAGCTTGCTGCATTGTATTGGCAGCTCCTGCCTCCAGGACTATTAGACTTTATTGTGTGTTTACAGCAGTACCTCTGATCACCAGAGGTGCTGCTACTGTTCCTGCTTCATGTCCTTTAAGGAGTTAACCTTGCTGCACTTATTATTCCTTGCACCTGGGTGGTTTCCCTATTTATACCTGTCACTCCCAGCACACATTGCTGGTTATTGATGTCCCATCCTGTTGTTACTTGTTCCTGCCTTATGATATGCTTCTGGTTACTTGCTGCTTGGGATCTGTCCATATCCCCTGCTTCACTGCATTAGCTGTGTACCTGGTGGTTTCTGCAAACTCATATTACCTCCTGCTTCCTGCATTAGCTTTGCACCTGGTATTTACTACAAACTCATGATTACCTGCTATTTGTACATTTCTTCAAATAAACAGAGTGTTTTCACCATATTCATGGCTCCTACCTGTATTCCTGTATTTAACCGTGACACCAGGTCACAAAATATATTATACACACATACATTACTTTGTAAAACAAAACAAAAATAACAAAACTGATGCATCCCTAAGCAAAATTATGGTAAACTCTGGTGAGGGTGGTATTTTTCAATTTTTTTAGCTGGCTAAAATATGATTATTATTATTATTGTGGATTTAAAAGGCAGTCGTCATTATCAAAATATTTTCCCTGCCATTAATATATATGCCAGACATAAGTTGCTGATGACGAGTTGTGTATCTACGCCTCGGATGCACTTTATTCATTCATCTTAAGATACAGACAACTTAGAAGATGAAGTCAAGTCAATGGAGAGCAGATGAGATATACAAAACACAGAGAGCAGATGGATGTAATGACAAAACACAGGAGGAGAGGGGTGGATAAACAACAGATATAGAGGAGAGGGAATATAGAGAATCAGAATAACAAGGGACAGAGAAAAGAATGTGCCTCACTACCTCACAAACTGTGCCCATTTATGATCAAATTAATATGTATATGTACACTTCAATTTGCTTTCATAATGATCTATTTGGGTCCAAATTGCATAATAGAATTTATTGGTACTTTCCAGTAATTGTAGTTGTGTCTCAAATGTTGCAGCATAAGAGACACATACGTGGGGTCGTGGCCCATGACGCACATACAGCCCAGTATGTCAGAGTGTCTTAATCCACCAATGGACCAGAGTGGATATGCTCTGTTTGCATGCATTTGGTCAGTGTTATTATGTATTCAAGTACACCAATATTAGCGATATTTTTATAACATAAGTAAAAGGTATAAATAATATACAAGTTGGTACAGTTTATCAGAAAACTGAAACAATACACAGTACTCTATACCTCTATAGTTTTAATTTAAGAAAATAATAATTCCAGACCGCTGTACTGTATAGACAAAAACATTAGATAATATTGCATATCAGATATAACAATTTTACCTGTATAACCTCATCCTTAGATTTGAAATCAGACACCAGTATAGTTTTCCCATCCGATAGTCGTGTAAGAGCAATATTGAGTCTGCCTGTTGCAAGCTGATCTGCATTGTCAGGCAAAAATTTGTTTAGAGTCTCCCGTAAAATTTTGAGTAAATGAAAGCTTGGTAAAAATGGCCCAAGTATGGTCTTAGTTGCTTCACTTGCTGTATCAAGTATTATGTTTCTTAGCTCATCTGAAAAGGGAATAAAATAGGTTAAAAACAAAAAACATATGGTCATTTCATTAATAAATAACTGTAATTCATTACTATATACTGTATCTATAAAAAGTTATGATGTCCCGTATTTATGAGAAATAAATTAAACTAATGTACTCAAACAGAAAATACTAAAATAAAATAAAATGTATGCTTTATACAGGGTGATTCAAAAGTCGCAGTACACCCTTTTATTTCAAAAACTCTACAGGAATTGGGCCGATTGGCCGATTTCAAGATGGCGCCCATGTTTGGTACATACCGTAAAAGATAGACCACGTCACCCATACCTTACTGGAGTATTCAGGTTTCCCAATTTCCTGTAGAGTTTTTGAAATAAAAGGGTGTACTGCGACTTTTGAATCACCCTGTATTTTATGCTGGGAGGTGTATGTGTCTCAATGCACCTCTTGCTACCGAAAGAAACATATGAAATATATGTGACTCATGTGGGTGGACTGGCACCGCATTAATCCAACACCTTCAAAATCCTCCCTAAGGATCATTGTGACTTTTCCACAAACCCAGACCTGAATGTGGGCATCCATTTTTTTTTGGGTGCTTTGAATAACCTGAATACATAAACCAAACAGATCAGCATAGAGGATCCAAACATGTATCTTTCCGAAATCTGGCAGAACTGTCCCAGCCTCTGAGCACAGATGTGTTAACTTTTCATGGTTGGTTCTATTTGGTTTCCATGAGTTCAAAAGACCGGACAACACAATAAAGGCCGCAGAGTTGTAAAAGTGAACTTCGAGTCAACTATAATGGAACAAATTATCTTGGGGGCGTTGTTAAAATGTATTCTTTTCTAAATGTTAAATGTCAAAAGAACTAGACAATTTCTTAATTGGTGATCCCAAAGGGAAACAAGGTGAGCCTGGTTTGCTGAGACTGTTGCTGAGTGAGTGATATAGGACAGATTCCCCATTAACAAAATCCCCTTTTTTCTGCTCTTTTAAATACAGAAAAGGCAATAGATCCATGAGATAGTCTCTAAGCAGGGATTCATACTGTAAAGAATGTTAGACTGCATGGGATAAACATATGACTATTGATAAGACTAAGGCTGGGTACACACTGCAGGTTTGTCAGCCCATAATCGGGCCAAATACCCGATAAATGACAGTTTGGCCTGATATCACATTAGTGTGTATACTTGTATGATGAACAACAATTGTTCCAAAGCACTGATCATCATTTCATTTGATTGTTCAGCAGAACATAAAAACTTGTTTAGCTATGGAACAAAATCCTTCCAATCCTGCAGTGTGTATGCACTTATGATCAGGATCTCCTTAGAGTTTACAGAGTCAGGATCTTTTCAGCTGTACACATGAATCGGCATGCGGATTAGGGTTTGTTTGTTTTCCTAGTTGCTAGTACAATTGGTGTAGATAACACATTGGTCGATAGTATCTGCAGTGTGTAACCAGTCTTGGATATTAATGGAAAAAAATATCACTGCAAAAAACTCCAACCCCCTCTCCACCATGACACAGCTTTCACACTATTGAAACAAGAAATCAGGTCCGAAAACATCTGAAGAGAGCTTATTTATTTTCTATTTTGTATCCAGATATTGCATAATGTTGTCTTAGCAGCTGTCCATTTGAGTGTGGTTTATAAACAAGCACTTTGTTACATGTCAGCAGCCATAACTGAGAGGTGAGTGCGCTTGATTTTGACTGCATTCAGTGCTGTTTGAAGCATAGATGGTAGTGTATGACTTGCAAACATGAGTTGGGTTAGCTTATATATTTCATCAAAATATGAGGATAAATGTTGACAACAACTGTGTTTTTGTTTATATCCATATAGGGAACTTATATTTCCATGCACCTGGTACCCTATACAGTATGGGCTAATTTCTTTTCTTTTTTGTTTGTAAATTTTGATTCATGCTGTATTAACTTCTGTCCACCGGTCTCTTATTTCTTTTAAGACTTATATTTATTAAAGGTCAGTGAGTAACATTCAGAAAATAAAATGTGCAATAAATCCTAATAAAAAAAACAAGATTCCGACCCAAACTCTCTCTCAAATAACCGTCCCATCTCTCAGCTCCCGTGCCCCTCCAAGCTTCTAGAGAGACTTGCCTACACTCGTCTCACACACTTCCTTTCCGCAAACAACCTGTTGGATCCTCTTCAGTCTGGCTTTCGTTCTGAACACTTCACAGAAACTGCGTTGACTAAGGTGTCAATGATATGATAACTGCTAAAACTAAACGCCATTACTCTCTTTCTTAATTCTCCTGGATCTCTCGGCTGCATTTGACACCGTTGACTACTCTCTTCTCATACAAACACTGCAATCCCTAGGTCTTCAAGACACTGGTCTATCCTGGTTCTCATCCTACCTTTCTAATCGCTCTTTCACTGTTAATTTCTCTGGGGCCACCTCTGCTCCGCTTCCTTTATCAGTTGGAGTACCGCAGGGCTCAGTGCTAGGTCCTCTGCTGTTCTCTATCTATACCGCTTCTAGTGGAAATCTAATAAGTTGATTTGGATTTCAGTATCATCTCTATGCGGATGATACCCAAATTTATCTATCCTCTACTGATCTCCCGACATCTGTGTTGCCCGTGTAACTGACTGTCTTTCTGCCATTTCATCTTGGATGTCCTCTCGCCAACTCAAACTAAATCTTTCTAAAACAGAGTTAATAATATTCCCACCCACCAACAAGAGCATACCTGACATCTCTATTTCTGTTGATAACATGACCATAAATCCCACCCCACAAGCTCGCTGCCTAGGTGTAATCCTCGAGTCGCACCTATCATTTGTTCCACACATTGACTCTATATCTAAATCATGTTACATACATCTAAAAAACATTTCCAGAATTCGCACATATCTCACACAAGACACTTCAAAAACCTTAATTCATACACTTATCATCTCCCGCATTGACTACTGCAATTCCCTCCTTACTGGTCTTCCCCAAAACAGACTCAAACCCCTACAATCTATTTTGCACTCAGCGACAAAATTGATTTCCTTGCAAATCGTTATTCCTCTGCATGTCTCTACACTGGTTGCCTGTTTTATACAGAATCCAATATAAAAAACTTTTATTAACCTACAAGGCCATCAACAAAGCTGCACCAACATACATCTCCTCACTTGTCTCAAATATCTCCCAACTCGGCAACTTCGTTCTGCACAAGATCTGCGTCTCTCATCCACCCACATTACATCCAATAGATTGTAAGCTTGCAAGCAGGACCTTCTAACCTCTTTGTTTTACCCAGTTTGTTTATTAGTTTACTATGTTTGTCCCCAATTGTAAAGCGCTACGGAATATGTTGGCGCTATATAAATAAATGATGATGATTACATCCTCCCATTCCCGGTTACAGGACTTTTTTCGGGCTGCACCCACTCTATGAAATTCTCTCCCTCGCACACAATAAGACTCGCCTCTGGTCTACAAACTTTTAAGCGTTCTCTGAAAACCCACCTCTTCAGGCAAGCTTATAATATTCCTCAACCACCCTCTTAACCTCACTACATTACCCTATTACCATCCGCTACACAATTTCACACAAGACAACTACCCCCTGACCAACATTGTTGTGTGACAGGATTATTTAGATTATGAGTCACTTTTACCTTTGCAGTCTGGCTGGACCGAAATGCAAAATGTAGACTGAACCTCATGTAATAAAACTCCCATTGTCCCATAGATTGTAAGCTTGCGAGCAGGTCCTTCTCACCTCTTTGTTTTACCCAGTTTGTTTATTAGTTTACTGTTTTTGTCCCCAATTGTAAAGAGCTACGGAATATGTTGGCGCTATATAAATGATGATGATGATGATGATGAATAAGTCAAGATCTAATATAAAGGCATATGAGAATTTTACAGGTAATGATAATTCAAAGACAAAAAACATATATATACACATTTTTTCAGAAGAACAATTTTAAGTATAAAGAGGGAAAAAGGAAAAGGAGTGGGGCACAAAGTGGCAGAACATGGAGTGGGGCGGGGAGGGGGGGGGCAATGCCAGAAGAGAAGCCTTCAATAGGAGGCTATGCAATCATACAATACAAATTTGGATAGGAAGCTAAAATATGATAGCCATGGACCTCAATTTTAGTCCAAGGGTTTGAGTTTTCAATATACTTGTCATGTGCTCCAACGTGTTAGATCCTGTTAATGATAGATTGGAATAAAGGTGGAATGGGTTGTTTCCAGCCTGCAGTTAGATGGCAGCAGAGATTATATATCTTATTAATTTGTTTTGCTGATGGGTTTCAGATAGTACTCCTAACAAAAGGAAGACCTTGGGATCCATGAGGATATTTAATTGTAAGAGAGCAAATTTTAAGTTTTTGATATCCTGCTAAAGGATAGAGTGTTTCAACACAAGATATGGAAAAATGAGCCCTCAGAGTGGCAGTCATTCCAGCATCAATCAGAGGTATCTGGATGTATCTTTTTGAGTCTACATGGCACATAGTACCATCTGTATATTAATGTAGTGTATATACATTTTCTTTGATCATTCTACAGATCGAGCAGGAGACAGCATTTCTCTTTAACACCACTGTCATGAAAGCCCAGTCTGTCTCAGATACAGCAATCTGAAACAGCTGGCTGTGACTGGAGTTTCCTTGGTCACTTACAAATGATTTTCTGCCACCACAAAGGATTTACTATGGAGTCCTTACATTCACCAAAACCACTTATTAATATTTCACAATTAAATCACATACACATATAGCATGAGCCTTACTTGGCTTCGTAAGATCACAAAGAATGACGGAGAATATGCTAGATTAAATGTATTTAATCCAAAACATGTTTCCAAGGCTTAATTACAAAACAGTTAATAAAAAGACATACAAAATAAGTTGCACAAATAAGTTACAGAAATAAATTAGTCACAAACTTACTAATTTAAGACTTGGCATGAGAGGAGTACACTTTGAGAAGGATGGCACACTTCAACCTAGATACTGTAGGTCTCTTCTTTAGAAATGAACAATTTGAACAACAGGCAACAGATTTAACCTCTTACACTGCTCTCACCGCCACCTTTAGAACTTAGCTCTTTCAATGTCATGGCAGGCCCATAATGACACAGGGCTTTCCAAGTGAGTTATCTACCCCTGAGATATATCTCTGGCGTCTCAGAGGGCATGATTCACAAATTTCACACCTCTGCTCTGCTTGAGTGGCCAGACTATATACACAAACTCTGTCACGTCTCAGAGATGTTATCTGTCTGGCCTGGTTACTTTCAAAAGACTCTTGCATAGGTCAAACTGATGTCATTCAGCAAAGCACACTTTGGAAAGGTTACATACAATATACACATTGTCATACATGAAAATTCAAGGAAAAATAACAATCAGTGGTTAGACGTAATACATAATCGTCACAGCCTCTCAATCCGCAGCATCAGGTATTCCCATGCGACTTCATGTGAATCATGGGGGTTTGTGCTTGGGATCTCAAGACCTTAGTATATAGAGGAGACAAGGGTCTGTGAGGTGCATTTTGATTTTATCATGATCATGCAGAAGTTGTAGGTACTGATAAAAGTTTTTATTGTGGATATCAAAAATTAGATTGGATATCTATGATGAGAGTTAAAGAATTGTCACAGGTTAGATTGTTCATAAATCTAATACCATTGCCAGCCAGGGACCAAACATGGTTGGAGACATCCCTGAATGAATTGTTAGATTGTTAGAGAGAGGAACAATTAGAGAGGGAAGGGGGGGGGGGTATAGTATGCAAATGGTTGGCGTAATCCCAAACTGCCAAAGAATGGGAGACTATTGAATATTGTGATGTGGTTTTTGTAAGCCACGATCGAGGGAGCCCAAGGAAGGAGTAAACATTTCTAGACCTACAGCCCCTATCATAGTCAAACTCTAGCAAGGCTAGAGCTGATCCATAAAATGCACCAAGTGAACTGTACTGCAACGTAATTGAAATTAGGGGTGCCCAGATCTCTAACACGAGAGGGCTTCTGAAGGCTAATTCGAGGATGATTACCTACCCATACGAAGTGTGAAGCGTGATCTTGTAAGAATGTAAAGACATAGGGAGGGATACTGATTGGAAGGGTTTGAAAAAGGTACAAGAATCTGAGGAGTACTTTCATATCAGTAGCATTAATACAGCCAATACAGGTAATATAGGTGGTGGAACCAGGTGTCAAGATTGGATTTAATCTGAGAAAGTAAGAGTGGGACGTTTGCTTGATAAACCAGAAATCATCTGATAATATAAATACTGAAGTGTTTAATTTCATGTTCGTGACACTTGAATGGAGATGCCTGTTTTACACAAGCCTTCATTGCTTCAGGAGCATAGAAATCCAGAAGCTCCATTTTCTGACGGTTGCTTTTGTAACCCCAAATCTGCCCATATAAATCAATTTCCTTAAGATGAGAGAGGGAACACAGAGGGTTCACCGCTGTTAATAGGACAGCATCTGCATAGAAGTAATTTTGTGGGCTCCCACCTTGACACAGACTATTTTCCGATTGGCTCATATTCTTGCAGCTAGAGGCTCTATAATTAATGTGAAAATGAGTGGGAAGAGGGGGAAACCTTGCCTTGTGCCATCGGTGATCCCAAAGGGGAGCAAGGTCAGTCTGGTTTGCTGAGACTGTTGCTGAGAGTGTGAATAAGGGCCAAAATCCCCATCAACAAGCCCATCGACCTAAGTACTCTAAATATGAACAGTCATGAGATGTGATAAAATAAATCTTTTGCATCTATTGCCAAGATGGGTGAGGTTTTCTTTGATCTTGAATAAAGTGGATCAGATCAATGGTCCGTCTAGTGTTCTCTATAGCATTCTACTCTGCAAATAAACCTGACTTGGTCTGGGGTATATCAGTGAGGAGAGGATAGGGCCTAGCCTGTTAGCTAATATTTTAACATAGATTTTCAAATTAACACGAAGATGGGATACCGCCCTATAACTTGAACACTGCAGGTTCTCTCCCTGGCTTCCGTATTACCACTATGTTGGTTAAAGTGGTGGCAGAGTCCTTCTTAAGTATTTTGCTACAAAGGTTTGTCAGATGAAGGACTAAATCTTCCACAAACTTCATATAGAATTGAGTAGTGAAGTCATTAGTCAATTTTGAGCCTTCCACCTTGTGCTCAGCTTTTAGCTTCTGTATGATCATGCTGTGATTTTCCAGGAGTCAGTACAGACATGATGGAAGATCATAACTTGCCCAGCTTCATATTAAAGTATTACCCATCTGTTTTGACACTGCTTGTATGGCATTACCTTTGCCAAACGGTTTAAGAGGATGGGCTACTTTTACAATTTTTCAAGAATTAAATAAAAATATTAATGACATATCATCGTCATTATTTATTTATATAGCGGCAACATATTCCGTAGCGCTTTACAATTGGGGACAAACAGAGTAAACTAATAAACAAACTGGGTAAAACAGACAAAGAGGTGATAAGGCCCTGCTCACAAGCTTACAATCTATGGGACAATGGGAGTTTGATACATGAGTTAAGTCTACATTTTGCATTTCAGCCCAGCCAGACTGCAAAGGTAAAAGTGACTCATAATGATCCTGTCACATAACAATGTTGGTCAGGGGGTAGTTGTCTTGTGTGAAATTGTGTAACGGGTGGTAATAGGGTAATGTAGTGAAGGTAAGAGTGCGGTTGAGGAATATTATAAGCTTGCCTGAAGAGGTGGGTTTACAGAGAACGCTTGAAAGTTTGTAGACCAGATGAGAATCTTATTGTGCAAGGGAGAGAATTCCATAGATTGGGTGCAGCCCGAAAAAAGTCCTGTAACCGGGAATGGGAGGATGTAATGTGGGTGGATGAAAGACGCAGATCTTGTGCAGAACGGAGTTGCCGAGTTGGGAGATATTTTGAGACTAGAGAGGAGATGTATGTTGGCGCAGCTTTGTTGATGGCCTTGTAGGTTAGTAAAGGTATTTTATATTGGATTCGGTAGAAAACAGGCAACCGGTGTAGAGACATACAGAGTGATTTAACAGAGGAATAACAATTTGCAAAGGAAATCAATTTTGCCGCTGTGTGCAAAATAGATTGTAGTGGTTTGAGTCTGTTTTGTGGAAGATCAGTAAGGAGGGAATTGCAATAGTCAATGCGGGAGATGATTAATGCATGAATTAAGGTTTCTGCTGTGTCTTGTGTGAGATATGTGCGAATTCTGAAAATGCTTTTTAGATGTATGTAACATGATTTAGATATAGAGTTAATGTGTGGAACAAAGGATAGGTGTGAGTCGAGGATTACACTTAGGCAGCAAGCTTGTGGGGTGGGATTTATGGTCATGTTATCAACAGAAATAGAAATGTCAGGTATGCTCTTGTTGGTGGGTGGAGAATATTATTTACTGTTTTAGAAGAATTAAGTTTTAGTTGGCGAGAGGACATCCAAGATGAAATGGCAGAAAGACAGTCAGTTGCATGGGACAACACAGATACTGAAATCCAAAGGAATTTATTAGATTTCCAAGAGAAGCGGTATAGAATGAGAACAGCAGAGGACCTAGCACTGAGCCCTGCGGTACTCCAACTGATAAAGGAAGCGGAGCAGAAGTGGCCCCAGAGAAATTAACAGTGAGCAATTAGAAAGGTAGGATGAGAACCACAATAGAACAGTGTCTTGAAGACCTAGGGATTGCACCGTTTGTATGAGAAGAGAGTGGTCAACGGTGTCAAATGCAGTTGAGAGATCCAGGAGAATTAGGAGAGAGTAATGGGGTTTAGTTTTTGCAGTGATCAGATCATTTACAACCTTAATCAGCGCACACTCTTTGGAGTGTTGAGAACGAAAGCCATACTGAAGAGGATCCAACAGGTTGTTTGCGGAAAATGAGGCGAGTGTAGGCAAGTATCTCTAGAAGCTTGGAGGGGCACGGGAGCTGAGAGATGGGACAGTAATTTGAGAGAGAGTTTGGGTTGGAATCTTGTTTTTTTTAGAATAGGAGTAATCACTGTGTGCTTGTATAGTGATGGAAAGATGCCAGTAGAGAGTGAGAGTGTACAGATGTTATCTAGAGGTGAAATGAGCAAAGGAGACAGGGATCTACATAATTAATTCCATTTCGCCTTCATTTAATTTTTGACAGCTGAGCGTGAGGAGCAATGAAATCTCACATAGAGATTACTGCTCTCTATGGAGAGATGCTGGTGCAGTGCATATGACAATGTTTCCAAATTGCATGACAGAGCAGGGACAGGGAAAAGTAGAGCCTGTTTAACTTTCCTCCATCCCCTTCTGACATTTTCCTTATTAAATTATGTCTCTCCTCTACTTAGGTGTCAAAGTAGTAATAGAAGAGATGCAAAAATGATCAATACTCCTGTATACATTTACATCCTACTAACGTCTAATGATGTGTCCATGGAGATAGCTCCCAGTAAAAAGTTAGCCTAATTTCTAATCCTCTCCTGCTGACTAAATTAAGAGAAGCCTAAAATACAGAGATTTAGGGGGAAACAAAGCTCCCTAATCCCAGCAAATTTGTCAATGGCCTTTTGCAGGATAAGGAGAATCACAGATGCCACCTCCTGTCCTTTCTAATGGTCCAAAGAGACCAACTCCTTTTCATGAATTCTGGGAAGGAGTTCCCAGCATTTTATGCAACAGTGAAGGTTGGCAATCACCAGAATCTGCCTTTCTGCAGATCAGGAGCTGCCAGGGAGACACAGGGTAAGCATGTACAAAATCTAGTGTCCAAGTGGAAAATCGTTCAACCCAGTTTAATTTTATTTGATTGGATGTAATTATCAACTGGTAGAAAGTATCAAACCTGTTTCCTGTTGATCTGATTGGAAGCTACAATCAATCACACCTCAGACACTGCCTTTATAATTTTCTTGTTGCAGCATCTGGAGTACTGCTTTGGTTGAAAATCTATTAAATTGTATTCACTTCCATACCGGCACTTCTAAATTTCCACTTCGACCACTTATCTCTTCACAACAGTCTAAATTTTCACCAATTTTGGCCATAGTGGCAGCAAGCTGGCTGGCTAAAATTAATGAGTAGCATCAAAAAATTCATGACTGTTTAGTTATTAAACTAATTTTATATTATTTTAGGGGGTTGTGCTGCTCAGCGTCAAGGAAAAGAACACAGTGCTGCTCACACTCAAGCACAACACCCTGTTTTTTGCCAGCTTAATAAAGATGTCACTGATGGACCCTGACAAAATTTGAGTAGAAGAGCGAAAAAACTTTAGATTTTAGAATAAAGAAATATAATGGGGGCCCTGCTACACTGCTGATCACACTCAAACACAACACCCCGTATTTTTTCTCACACTTAATAAAGAGGTCACAGACTGCCTCTCTCCAAATGTAACATTTCTAGAAAAACTAGAAAAAAGGAGGGATTATTAATTTTGACTAACAGAACACTAAGTTTTCAAAAGACATTCTTTAAGTGTCAATAACTGCAGAGCGAGTATACACAATGGCATAAGCATAGCCTACATAGTTGCCATGTAATTTATTAGGCATACACAATTGTGGACATTCCCTTTGCTAGTGAAACACACACATGCGCAAATTAAAATAGACAACGCTTACAGACCTACACAGATGCTGATCTATTATACCTGTGCTCAATAAATGTAGTGGTTTCTGCTGTGAAAGTGCTTCGGACTTCATCCAATCAGAAGCGATGAGGTCATGGTGGCGTTCATCATCTTTATCAGCGTGTATTTGCACCAGCCCTGTAGCAGGTGCAAATGTTTCGACTCCTGACACATTTCCCTGCTGGTTTCATCGGGCGTATTTGTAAATTTGTTTTCTGTACTTCGCTTACATTATACCGCCCCCTACTCTTTCCTGTCTGCCACTCCAGGCATAAGGGGTCATGTCAGGAACACTTTGGTTACCATAAGTGCATTTGCAGTCGCTTGCTTTCTGAGCAGACGTGAGATATGCTATGCAAACTGTCATACGTCCCACTGTACACACACATCCTTATGGGAAAAGGTTTATGGCTAATCTGCCCTTGTCTGTCTGTAATTGGACACTACTGCTAAAGATCATAAATGTTGTTGCAGTGGATAAAGGGAGCAGTCCAAAAATTCAATAGCTCTCCAATCAAGTTATGCGTCTATAGAGATCTACAATATATAAAAAGTAACATGGATATTGGTTGCAAAGAGGGTCAGCTTCAATAAATACATTATTTAGCGATATATTAATCTATCAACAGCTTCTAGTTTACATTGAGTTCAAACACATCGCTCAATGATACGTGCTCGTTTGTTTGTAAGATGTTAGCCTCTAGTAGAGAATAAAGCCACTATTTGAGATACATATAAGAGATGCTGTATTTTATTAGCTGAATAATATACATAATATAACAGTAATGCTTATACCTAAATAGGTCCTTCATCTTTTCCTCTTCTTTGCAACAGGTAGCCACATTCAGAGAGAGGTGCGTCTCTAAGTAATCACAGTAACAGTGACTGACAGATAGGGAGGCTTGCCATGCAGAAAGGCACAGCGTGGAGAGGTTGATTACTGTGCAGTGTTAGGGCCAGTTATGTCACATACCCAGCTTTCTAACCTGCAGCAGAGACCATCAGACAGTAATGATGTGGGATGAGTTCCAGCTGTCTGTCATGGAGGTTGATGTTAATGCTTTACCTTTAAACAGAGCTGCATTTGATTGACAGGTTACATTGAACAATTTATTTTATGTTCATGGTTTGTAGTGAAAATATTTTACTTTTTTTCTAAAGCAATGTCTTAGTTTAGTAAGAAACTAAGGGGGGGGGGGGGGGTACAATTTGTGTGTTAGGAGTTGGGGTCACAGAATGTTTTTGGGGTCCCCAGATTGAGCTCCACTGTTCAGGGTTTAGCTAAATCAGCAGAATACATCACAAATCATATTGCTCCTGGTATATGTACTAACATAGTACACAGTATAATAAACTTAGTTACATGTCATAAGATAACAGTATAAGTGCATTGCATACCTAGGTTCATCTTGAAGACTACTGCTGCTGCAACAAGAGATCCTGCTGAGGCTCCATAAACCTTGGGAGCTGATTTCAGTATTTCAGGGGCCAGTTCTAGAAGTGCTTTCACTGCTCCAATCTGATACAAGGACAAAAATCCACTGCCAGAGAATGACAGAGATAGAGGGCTATTTCCACAGACTGTTTCATCTGTCATGGCATGAAGACTGCAGCCGTGATTTTTGTTTGCAATATGCAGTGTCCAGAAATTAAGATCTTTGCAAAAAGCTGTCTTAATTTCATTTACAAAACACTAGAAACTCTAAATAAATAGTATTCACTGGAAAATTGTCTGCAGGATTATAATCAAACAAAGACCGCATTTGTAGTAACTGACTGTTTAAATGCCTAGTTTGCTCTGCATGTTGCATAACTTGATTGGCAGCCAGCCTTTCTGATAAATCCTGCTCATATTATTCACAATTGGTGCACTTGCTTGCATAAAGAGTTCATATACAAGCTTTTGTTACAATGGTAACTATTGACAACAATAGGAATTTTGGGGATGACAGCTTTTAAAGTTGTCTCATTTTTAACCCTATAATTGTTGAAAATACTTTTGTTGATGGTGACAATTGTTAATGATCTTAGTTAGATTGAATACATCTGTGATTCCCAACGAGGGGTATTTGCAATGTTCACCGGACGAAAGAATCAGTAGTGGCTCCACTATTGTCTTTATTTTCACATGGATGGATCTACTGGTGATGTGTCTCCTTGTCAGGTGACATTTCAAGTGTAGCCAGGAAGGGAGGAGTTACAATTATCAGAATGGCCTGTCACCATCTGATGAGCTGCAGATTGCCACAGATTTTCTGTAGTTAGTACATACTTGCCTACTTTTTAAATCTGTGCTCTGGTAGATCGGAGTACAGATCATGTGACAGAGGGTAGGAGGGGCATGATGACATAATTACATCACTTTAGCCCCGCCCTACTTTAAAATACAGAAATTCACGGTATTGAATACCAGGGGCGTGGCTTAGTTACATGATTAAGCACCACCTCCCCTTCTATTCAATGCCGTGAATTTCAGCATTATACAGGGACCGGGAGGTTTGTCTACTCTTCCAGGAGTCCTGGAGGACTCCCTGAAATTCGGGAGCCTCCCGGAAATTCCAGGAGAGTAGGCAAGTATGAGTTAGCAAGGTACTTGTAGTTCTACAGTATCTGGACATATGAAACTTTACTGTAGTAACATTGCAGTCTATTCTTCTTTTCAGCAATTTAGTGGGCTAGATAGCTTCTTGATTAGCTTGAATATGCGTGCACCTTTATTTGCATTTTGTTTAAGGGGGGGGGGGGTCCCCAGGACTAATGATGCAGACAGGCCCACTCATTTCTTAAAACACCCCTAGCTTTTAGCTATGACCATGTGATTTTCTAGGAGTCAGTAAAGACATGATGGAGGATCTTAGAGATCATTGGTCATCTTTGATCTGTGAAGGATGAATTGCCCGCCTTCTTATTAAGGTACTACCCATCTATTCTGACACTCCTTATATGGCAGCACCTTTGCCAATCTGCTTAATAAAGTGGGCTTTTACAACTTTTGAAGGATGTGCACATGAGCATTAGTTTCATTTAATTTTTGACAGCGGAGTGTGAGGAGTGATGGAATCTCACATACAGAATATTGTTCCTTATGGAGATACTAATGCAGTAAATGTGGCACTTTCCAAATTACATGACAGAGCAGGGGCAGGAAAAGTAGAGCCTGTTCAACTTTCCTCCACCTACTTCTGACATTTTCCTTGCTAGATTATGTCTCCTCTGTTTAGGTGTCAAAGAAGTAATTAAAGAGACAAAAATGATTAACACTCCTGTGTACATTTGCGTCCTGCTGACATCTAATGACCTTTCCATGGAGATGGCTCCCACTGAAAGGTTAGCTTAATTCCTATTCTTTTCCTGATGATTAAATTCAGCTCCTAGCGGCAGCAACTTTGCCCATGGCTGTTTGTATGATAAGGAGAATCACAGCTCTCTTCTCTCTTTCCTAGTGGTCCAAAGATACAGGCTCTTTCTGGCTAGCTCCTTTTCATGAATTCTGGGAGAGTTCAGCAATCAACAGATTCTGCCTTTTCACAGATCAGCACAGGAGCTGTCAGGGAGACACAGGGTCAGTCTGTACAAAATCTAGTGTCCAAGTGGAAAATCATTCAACCCAGTTTAATTGTATTTGTTGGGTGAAATTATCACCCAATAGTAAACAAGAGCCTGATGAGAAGTATTATACCTGTTCGCTGTTGATCTGAGTGAAAGATACAATCACAGCTCAGACACTGTATGAACTCCTTGACAAGTCTTTCATGTTGTAGCATCTGGTGCTAACGTAAAGGGCTTGGTTGCTTAGCTGCAATATTTCTAAGACAGCTTGATAGGTATGCACATATCTATAAATTTGTCAGATTGGAGTTCTAGTGCCAACCTGGCTCCATCCTCATAACATATAAAATGGAAGAGGAAGAGTCTTCACTCCTTTTCATGCATCAGATAAGGCAGTAATAATTTGCATTTTGGTACATGGTTACCATATCTGCTCAGTTTTCAAAGTGGGCTGATATATGGTGTTATACTGTCACTCCTCCTACTGCTTGGGTTGAAAACCTATCAAATTCTATTCACTTACATTTTCTATACCACCACTTCTAAATTTCCACTTTGACCACTGAGCAACACAATAAAATGCAACTGAAAATGTGTGCTAATTGGTGATCATATTGATTACACAGTAATATGTGTTTATCAAGCCAAGCATCCATAGAAACTAGAACTGCAATATGCATGTTATTGTTCAAAAAACAACTACACCCTCAAACCACTAGTCCTAATCCTACCGACCTTTAACCCTAGACCCAACATTTACCTAAACCTTTATGATCATCTAATCGAAGTCTTAACCAAAAGCCTAAAACATTATAGAACTATCCTGTACAGCTCTAATCTCACCTGCATAAATTCCCCAAAAAAATTAAAGAACACTCACATGCTATATACCCATGGGATACTGTTGCATGTTACTCCATATTCTTTTCAGAGCAATATGAGGACCTATCAATGTGATCTTTGCCTTCTAGTTTCCCTGAGGGACAAACATGACCTTTCCAAACTTTAGGTGCACAAGTGTGGTCAGGGCCAGTATTGGCGTCAGAACAACCTGTAGCCAGCTAGAGCATTAAGACTATAAATGCTCACTGACCTCCGTGAACTGGTTTTGGATCTGGATTAGGTTCGTGTTTGGGTTTTTTTTTTTTTTTTTAGAAAGATATACTAAAATATGCTAAAATCACGTTTGCTCTTTTTTTGTTCCTACATTATTAATAACCTCATTAACACTAATTTTAAGTCATTTGCAGTCAATTTCGACGACCACACAGGTCACAATATTATTTTCATACACTTTTGGACAAATACTGCAGCGACCTGGCTGGATGGTAAGCAACAGAGCAATGACTCAAACACATGGCAGTTCCTAACACATCTAGGACACATTGACACACAGCAGTGGCAGTAAAGAAAAAGGGGGGTCCGCCCTAACTCCCACCCACCGTTATGTTGGGCCTTAAAAAGGAATCTAAAACTCGCGAGATCCAAGATCAGACGACGTAACGATGATGTTTTGCCTCGTTTTCAATTTCAAGGGTGCGCGACAATACCAAGCCGCCCAAGCTCTCAGACCTACTGAGTTCTGGTGTGTTTGGTTCTCGGGGAACCAAGCCGGAGCATCTCTAATTAAGACTTGTTCTCTTCAGGGGAGTATTAAGGTCAATAAGAGCTGCACCAAAAACTACCAATGTTTAGAATTGAGTATCACATGGCTGCACAGCCAACCTAACATTGGTTTATAACGTCTGACACTTCTTTGCTTGCTGTCATACTTTCAGTCTTTTCCATGACTACCCACACCTCGTGACATAATGCTCCAAATATGACACACAAGACTTGCCTAGATTATCACCATCAACAGCTATTTATATAGCACTACTAATTCTGCAGCTCTGTAAAACTCACTCACATCAGTCCCTGCCCCATTGGAGCTTAGTCTAAATTCCCCAACATAGACAGAGACTAGAGTCAATTTGATAGTAGCCAATTAACCTATTAATATGTTTTTGGAATGTGGGAGGAAATCGGAGCACCCTGAGGAAACCCACGCAAACACAGATAGAACATACAAACTTCACACAACACATGTCCCCTAATGATTATACAGGGCGAGTCAAAAGTTGCAGTACACCCTTTTATTTCAAAAACTCTACAGGAATTGGGCCGATTGGCCGATTTCAAGATGGTGCCCATGTTTGGTACATACAGTAAAAGATAGACCACGTCACCCATACCTTACTGGAGTATTCAGGTTTCCCAATTTCTATATACATTTTTTAAATAAAAGGGTGTACTGCGACTTTTGACTCACCCTGTATTATGAGAATTCTATCAGTAAGATTGACAGAACAGCACTAGGGGAAGTCCTATAAAAAATTATTTATATATCCCTTAAAATGTGTTTCCCACTGAATGCAAGCGGATTTGGGCACGACCATGTTTACTGCTTTCATGCCATTGTATGTAATTTGTGTCATGAGGTCCTCAATGTACAGATCTGCATAATATGTCAGCGCGTACTAAAAGATATACAAAGGGAAATTAAAAATATAGGATTAGAGTCCATTTAACATTAGCACCCTTACTGTTAAATAATCCTTCAAATCTTTAGCCTTAACATACAGTATCACAATTATAAATAATGCTAATAATTATCAACAGCAGACAAGTCAATCCCATGGAACGTTGCTTTATTATGACAAGAAGTATTTAGTCAAAGAGCCCAAATCCCATGTCTTCATCGGACTCTTCAGATTCCTCTTTTACTTCTTCTTTCTTTTCTGTTAAGAAAAAACAAATAATTTACATTAAAGGATGCAGGATGAATTCTACCTTACATTCTGAATGATAATCACGTTTCCATCTTGCATAGTGTAACAAACAGTAAGTTTGTTACATTGTATATGGAAAGGTTGAAAATGTCATTAATTATATTAGAGTGTCCAATACATTTCTTTGTATTAAATTCTTATTCATAGGCTAATAGAAAAAGTACTCTACAAACAAACATACCCTCAAACCTCCTTCATACAGAAACACTGTACCAATTTCTAAAAGTAATATATTTCCATTATAAGTTTGTATGTGTCTGTGGTATGTTAAGTTGCATATTGATTTTACCATTGAAATAATGTATAATAGGGGCCTCTGATTCTAGTGGAAGAATATACAAAGTGTTTAGATTTTGGGAAAAGTCTGTAAGAGGAATAGACTGGCTGCACAGACCAGCCTCCAGGTAGGGATACCGCAGTACAATATTAGGTACTACTAGGTGGCAAGAGTAGTTTTAAGGTTGAAATTTTGAACTGTACCTTTCAGATGATAAAAACTGAAGTGATAAATAATCACAGCTTCCTACAGCAGCACAATATTATTTTGTCCTTCAAATAACCCCATTTCTGTCCCGTCACCTGTGCAGTAGCATCATGGTCAAGCTTACACCAGCCTTAGGGCTTGCACACACAGGGTATTGAAAACCACCTAATGAAAGCGTAGACAAAACTTTGAAGTTTGTTCTTGCTTTCAAGTGATCTCAAAGCTTCCTTGCAGTAGTGTATTTGGCACTTCGCGAGAGCTCGTAAAAACAAAACAACATTATACCCCCCCTTATTTCTAATGCTGCAGGAAACGTTAAAATTGACGCAAATCTTTAACAGGCTTTAAAAACACACTGAGCACATACAATGTACTGCTGTGTTTACAAGCCCTTGGTGCTGACATCTGCAGCGTTACAATACAATGAAACCAGGTTACATTCGACAGATACGAGAAGCCCTGCTTCGTCTCACATTAGTGGTATATAAGTCACACCAATGTTCTGAATGAACATGCAAGCAACATTAGAGCTAGTGTTCCTCATCAGAAACATTTGTAATCAATTAATGCATATTCATCTTTTATTAGAACAAGTCTGCACCATTGCAGTGACACATGTTGAGGGGGGCATAGATATTAATGTTATGCTGAAGGACAACTTAAGTTTCTAACAGAAGTGCTGCACAGTATACACATTGATTATATACATGATCAGCTTTTATGCGCTTACTCTGTGTCAAAATTCCTGTACCAGATTGCAAAAGAGCACAGTGTTTTCTTCCAATGCAAATATTGTAAGATAAACATGCTTTGGCTTCATGTTTGTATTTTTCCTGCATTATATGCAATGCCAGCAATAAAATGTCGTGGTTGAAGTTTTACGTATAGTATCTATGCAAAATGTACATTCACAGTAAACAATTTTTTATTTTTAAACTTTAATTTCAAATCAAAACTATATTTGAGTGTTTTTTTTTTTATTAAAAAAATAATTAAAAAATACCAAACAATTTTGACAAAACTCAAAAAACATATCCAAGAGTAAATTTGGTTTCTTTGACTGGCATTTATTCCTTACGATGAACTGAATGTGGCCACAGTTGTGCAACAAATACACTTGATTATTTTGGAACAGGAAATAAACTCTGAACGCAACTTAAGACCCACAAATATTTCCTACGTTCAAGAACTTACCTGGTGGGGGAGCTCCACCAGCAGCAGGAGCGGATGCAGAAACAGGAGCAGCAGACACAGCGCCCCCAGATGGAACTGAGCACAGCTTGGAAAGGCCTGCAGATAAAGAGATATAAATTACAAACTACCCTGTCTCGGCAAGAAGACAAAGTTGTTGTGGCTGCACAATCTCTTAACTAGATTTCAGTGCAGTATATTTGTTAGGGGCAAAAATGCACAGCTCAATAGCCAATAAGGCTAGTATAACCGTACTAAACTTAGGATATTAAGTATTGAATGAAACAGCCAAGCAATGGCTAAGAAAAGTAAAAGCTCTTCTATGCACAAGTTAGTCTGTACGGAAAGGTATACTAATTATGCAGTGTGTTCTAGTAATTGAAATCATTAAGTAGTATTTATCTGCTAATATCACACCAGTGTTGTGAAGGCTTTAGGAAGAAGAATTACTGTGTTTAGCTAGCGACATGTGTTGTGACTTCTGACAAAATAAACCAAACTGGCTTGAAATCTGTTCTTTTAAAAGCTCACAGGGGGAAACAAAATATTCAAGATGGATTCTAAATTGTTCCTGGAGGAAATAACAGTGACAATTACAATCTGTGTGCCGACGACAATGCCCGCAACATGATTCAGGTGTTCAGACAGACTGATAAATGAGCCCGATTTAGCAAAAGTTGGACAATCACATGTTTGGTGAAACTGGACTGCTGGAAGGTATGTAGACAGCTTTTCACTGCTTTTTATAAAGATGTAGTGCACTTAATTTGTGCTACTTGTCTCCTTAGGGTACGGCACTGGTGAATACGTGGCTGTTAGCTCAAACAGTTTTAACAGGAATTGGCAGTACTACCATAAATAAGCAGTTTGAAAAGTCAGCCATATTTGTTGCCATCTTCATGTACAATATCTTTGGATAATTTTTTATTATCGTACCCCATTACATTAAGGCACAAAAGTTTTCAACCAGGACTAGAAAAACGGGAGTAACTACTATTCCAGGTGTATGGAGATAACTTTTTTTTTTTTAATTTTCACAAGCATAATTACCAGAATTGATAAGTCCATCAAGGTCTTTCCCATCGAGTTCAGAAATCACCTGTTAAGAACACAAATGGAAAACGTGTGTATATTAAAATATTTAAACACACTACATAACATTTATAATCTACAGTGGCAACATATAGACTTTTTTTTATTTGTACAGCTATGAAATTATTAAGCAGCTGTATTATTTGTAGACATTACACTGAAAAATTACTTTAACCCCTCGGAAACAGTGTGTTTTGCCCCATGTGATCAGACCGATCTTCACTTTTTTTTTTTTTTTTTTTTTAAATAGAATGTGTTTGCATGCAAATACATAAACTTAATTGTCGGGTACACATACTCCAAATCTCTAACTCTAGGTACAGCAACTTGAGAGCCTCCTTAGGTCTTACTAATCCCAGGGGCTCTGTCTCCACTATGAAAACCCCTCTGATTACAAGGTTTTCTGATAAGAGGAAATAATCGTCTGTACAGAACTCTACATAAAACAATGTTCAGATGATTGAACAGCCAGGAACAACTTCTCATTGTGAAAGTAACATTTTGTTCAGGCAGCTCACTGTAATACAACACCAGGACATGGTGTGGACTGGTATATGTAGGCTCGACTCAGTTAAACATAGTTACACCTTAATGTGCAAGCAGATTAAAGGTGTCCTGCCCCCCCCCCCCTTAATAATAAAATATGTATAGATAAGTAGTAGCACTGGACCCTACCATCCTAACAAATATAAGTGTATGCTCATGTTCCCAGTGTCTGTAGCAGGGCTGGTGTGGTCAAGCTAGCTCCCTGATTAATGAAATACTTTCCAGCACATCATCCATATATTTACATGAGCACTGTTGTATGGAGTTAAAGTTAAGTTTTCCTCCACTAAAAATTAAGCCAACATTGGTGGCACAGCTAGGAATTGTTACTATAGATTCCTAGCTACCCAGTAACTGTACACAGCATTCAAAGAAAACACTGTATATCATTCATCATGGAATGCTGGGATTTCACAATTCCTAGAGGGAATTCTGTAACATCCCTATAGTGATGACAAAAGGATTTTCTTTTGCGAAAGGTCTTTTATGCTATATCGGTGATCCAGGAATCTCCAACCTGTCAGCACAAACAGATCCTATGTAACCAGGACCTAACCACTGCTGATACATCAGATGCTGTTAAGTTACCAGTAACACTTTATCAATGCTGGTATGAGGGAAACCCAAGAAGCTTACAGATTAATATGAAAATCATACCATAAGCTTTAACATTGTTTTGGACATTATATATGCATCAAAACTTACATAAAGTGCACTTTTGCTATACCTACACTTAGAACAAATTAATTCATTTCTGTGAGGACTTTCAGTGGTTACACCAGTTGCGTGAAAAGGGAAGAATGGAAATGTGTTTTTGCATTTTTCTACTTATAATGTTTTGAAAAAGATATGTTTTGAAAAAGATATAATATACTATGGTGCAATTTGCCTTGAAAAGAAACAATAAAATTCACACCAAAGTGGTGTATGTTGTTAATCATATAGGAGAGCTTTTACAGAATGTCCAATCATTCACATCAGTCCATTCTCCAGTGAAGCTCAGTGTCTAAATTCTTTACCACAAAGACACACAGTAGGGTATTTTTTTTCAGAAGTCAATTAATCTACCCCTTTGCTTTTGGACTGTGGAAGGAAACCCATGCACACAAAGTGGGAACGTACAAGCTCCAAACAGTTAATGCCCTGGTTAAAACCAAACCCAAGTGGTGTCAGACTGTAATGTTAACTACTGTGCCACCCCTAAAATAGCAGGAATTGTACAATAGATCACAGCAGGGGCAAGTATCACTACTTCACGGCGTAAAGTCTGCAAAATAATTTTTTTATTTGCTGAAAAGAAAGTAAATGACAGACCATTTGTCCTACAGTGGCAAACGTTAGCATGTATTTTACCATTTTTCATTACTATTAGGTGAAAGTTGAATTAATCAGGTAGGTCCGATATACATGAAAGGAGCATGATATATTTGGAACGATTATCATGTCAATGCTCAGTCATATGTCGGCTGTACATGGATGACTAACCTTTTGCAGACGGCCATCATCAACATCAATTCCAACGCTGGACAGGATCTTCTTAATATCCTTTGCTGAGGGGCTGCTGTTACCACCAAGGGTGGCAAGCAGGTAAGCGGCCATGTAACGCATTCTACAATTACAAGTAAAAAAAAAATAAAAAAATGAGTACAGATATAAAGAGTATGTACACTCTATATTACACACTATAGAAAGTATAGAATTAACCTTAAAGAAAAAAAATTTAGTTTTCAGATTTGTCATATCATGCATTGAGACTTCTGTGGCACCATACAAACAAATGAAATGGGTATCCACAATCAGTTCACAAGGGTCCCATTGGCGTTCATTTTTGTTAAATTCATTTAACATAGTAGAATCTCTATATTAACAAGTTGTCCGCGTACATTTTAAAAATGTCTTTGCCTTTTATAGAGTTTAGCAGTGAACAAATCACTTGGTATCACAGGTATTCTACATGTTCTAAAATTATTAAACTGGTAACTAAATTCAACATTTTCGACCTAACTCCCAAGCAAACAATTCATTTTGCAGAAACCCATATTCACTTTTAAAAACCTGTATATATTTTGTAGATGTCATGGGGTATTCATTTTAACATTCCTCACTGACCTCAATCTACACAAGTGCCACAATTCTAACCCTTTAACAATTAGCAGCATGCTGTCATCTTTCCATCATTGATAGCAGTTTGTACAATAAAACATGAACGTAGGACAGTACACACTCTTGCAATATCTTAATCTTGTGATCTGTATCATAATTGCATAAATGTGTACCAAGCATAAGAGCAGATACACATGATGCACAGATCATGAAAAAGGTGGACATAAATGTAAGAAAGAATGTCGGTTATTTGATGCCCATCTGACCTGTGGAATATTTATTTGTAGAACAAAGCAAAACATATTCAGAAACAGTAACGTGTAGTATGCTTATGTTTTAACTGGATGTTCAAAACTCCTATGTAAAGATGATCTATGGGAGTTTTTGATATACACATATGCAATAACTAATAAAGTATAAAGTCACAAACAACATAGATCTAATGTGCAGTAATGAGCAGCACAACAAGCCGAGTCCTGGTACTAGTTACTACGTTACTGTCCATATAACTACATAATGGTACAGCTCACGATAAAACATGCATGGTGGGTTCTGCCTACAGACACCTATCACTATAGAGTACAATTAAATGTCTCCTGAGCATTCCCGGGCCGTGTGTGTACAATCTTGTCTGATAGTGACCCCTCAGACAGGAGACCTGTCTATAGAAGAGGTACAGGATCCCCCATATCACTTACTTTAAGTCTGTGACAGACACGAAACGATGTGCACGCTCCTTTTCTTCAACTCCGAGAGGGAAAGAGAGAGGCACGGGGTTTCCCAGGCAAAAAAAATCATGTTTAACAGAGATCAAAGGTCAACAACAGACCCCTTTCTAAAACCTAACAAAACATACCTTTCCTCGATGGTTAATCAAGAATAGTTTATTATGTGAAGAGTATAACGTGTTTTGATGAAATAATACTTATTGAATTAGTTATTGTAGAACCCAAGATTGCCTATGGGCATGCGCAATACGGCAACTCGTTCTAAAACGCATGCGTTCAATAACCAGGGTCTTAGTATTCGTAACGCGCATGCGCAGAATGTTAGCGTGCGCTTGCTCAAATACGGAAATTAGATCTCGCATGCGCAGTTAAGCCAAGTTGATTTGTGACCTGATGCAGATGCTTATGGGTAAAAGAAAAGGTCACGGAACATGCGTGTTGGGAGACTGGCGATAGTTATGTTTTACCTATCTGTATTTATGTCACGAGATGCAGGTAACTTGTGTCTCCAGACAATCATGGGCTGGCAGACATAACAGTTGTAAAGCCACAGGTTGTATAGGCCTGTTATTCACTCGGATTTTGACTGCAACCATAAGGAGATGACAGCAGTCAACAAGAATGCCCTTAATTTACACGAATAGTCTCATGGTTTAAAGATGTCTCTGGAATTGTTTTTATTTTTTAATGTTAACCAACGGCACAATAAAATGTTTTTTTTTTAAATGTATGTTAGTTGCAATTGCTACATACTTGCCAATGTTTTAAAATAATTTACAGGGATGCTGCTGCCAAACAGATTCATTATGGCACTGTCTAGGCAGGCATTTCTATAGTACGATCACCATCAGGATATATTTATCGCTATGGGTTATAAATATACCTGCTTGTTTTTGATACATGTCATCTGGTAATGCAGGTGGGAGATATGAAGAGTAGAGATGGGCCTAACTTCATCATAATAAGAGGTGTCCCAGCACATGCAGGTTTGATAACGTGAACAAATGTGATGCAGATCCAGCAGACAAATTGGTACACAGATGCATCTGGATGAAATAAATGGGTGATATATACATACAGCCTTTTCACATCTTGTAACAGTTTTCAGAATAAATCGCCAAACATAAAAACAGGCTGGAAGGGCTTCCTGATAATTATTTTCCTGATAAACCTAGACCTTCTAACCTGATACCTTCCATCGGTATTAGATACATACTTTCCATCAACTTGGAAAGCAAAACTGGGAAAATAAGCCCCACCCCGAGCTGTTTAAACTATGCCACATCGTTTCGGCCATGATTTTATTGATGTAAGCCACACCCACTTTCTGATAGGCCATGTCCTTTTCAGGGTCCAAGAACTGAGACCCTCATGGTAAAATTGGTACTATTGGGAGATTATGCAAATACTCTACTCCTTAACTTTAAATTTCATTTACTTTTGCAATTTTCCTCTGATATTTTTCTACAGAAAACTTCCCACTTTTTCTTTTAATTTTGGTGCATCAAGAGTCTAAATTATTGGAAAATTAGCACTGTGAGTTAAAGATTTAGGGCCTGATTCATCAAGGAATGTAAATGCCGATTTTGTGCTTATAATCTGCAAATTTGATCTGCGCATGCCCAGAACCGGACCATACGCAACTAATTCATAATTATTCTATATTCAATTCATATTCATACGCAAAGGACACTTATTATAGCTTACAATTTCTGGGTGGGAACGAGGCAGTGAAGGGGCGTTCACCCGTAGTCAGTGTACAGTAAGGGCATGCCAAACTCGAGCGCACACAGCCACATCCGATTCAAGCTTTGGGGCTAGATTTACTAAACTGCGGGTTTGAAAAAGTGGAGATGTTGCCTATAGCAACCAATCAGATTCTAGTTATCATTTTGTAGAAGGTAATAAATAAATGATAACTAGAATCTGATTGGCTGATATAGGCAACATCTCCACTTTTTCAAACCCGCAGTTTAGTAAATCTAGGCCTTGGTGTTTGTTTTTCTACGGTATCTCTTGCTCCGGCTACAGGGCTAGTCTATGTCCTGATTACTTGTGACAGTCACGTATGCGTGCTATAACATATGTTTGCAATCATGGGCAATTGTAAAAATTTATTTTTATGTTCAGTAAACATTAAGAACATTCTAATAAATGAATTGCATGGAAATCTATATATATTATATAAAAAACTTTTATTTATTGTTTTATCATTAATGCCTATATTATTAACAGGTGACATTATTTGAATCTTTTTTTAATGTGCGTTGTTTTGCAAATGTATATTCCAGATAGGTTTTTGATGTATCCTGCAGTGTCTGTATAGTAGAGCTGAGCAGACCTGCACCAAAATTCATCAGCGCACGTATGTTCAGATCCTTGTCTTGTTGAGTTCAGGCGTGCATGTGCCCGAATTCCGTGTCTTAATAAATCAGACTTTAGGGTGCAAAAATAAATGACTGCCTTGGAAGTCAGGGACACAAAAGTTGATGGTTCCATTTCGCGCACGGCAACATCACTAATTTAGTTACTCCACTAGGAACTGTGTGAGAAATGTAAAAAGTGCTTACAGTAATGTACATGCACCCAAATCATCACACTGAGTCGTTAACACAGCATGAATATGGAGCAGTGAATATAGGAAGTCCATATAATAAGCTATTTTAAAATACCAAATACCGCCACTGCAACTAGTGTTCAGTCAACGGCACGTCTGCCCTATATTCCTTTTTGGGAGTCTGGCTGGAACTGTGACTGTGATCGGGCTGAACTCACCACAGGGCAAGAATTTTGTTTGCACTGCGGCCTTTCTGGAGGCAAGACCTGATTTAACGGCAGTGTCTATGTTCAGCACAGCTCAAAGTCAATAGAGATGCCGATGGGGCCAAGTGTGAGAGGGTGTCCCTCGCATCCAGAACCTGTGAAGAGGACAAAGAAAAGAAGAAAAAAAGCAAAGAAAACTCACCGGGATCCAGAGACAGTAAGTGCTTCTCTTCTTTCTCCACTGGTCTCAGGTTTGGCGACAGCAAAATGGCAACAATTCGCTGTTTGTGAATCAGTAGCTGGAACGGTGAATCAATCCGGACTCACTGCTGTTCATTTGAATGCTTGACTTCGTGACAAGCCAATGAGGGCTTGCCTCATCTCTGTGTAGTGACAGCTATTATATAAGCTGTCGTGTCCGGCGGCTGAGCCGAAGACAGTGGGCCTCTGGTGATGTCCAAGGTTCACAGGTGTGAGGCAAGTAGGGAAGAGCTCCAGGAAGCTGCCGATGAGATCAAGTAAGTAGCCGCCGGCTCAAGCAAAGAAGGCGGCAGGGAGCCTGTCATGAGCTGCGGCGGCCGCGACTCACTGCCCCTGGGTCCCTGCCGTCGCTATGACGACCGGGACGTCGCATCGTTTCACTGCCCGACCGTTGCCCGGGAAACGGCCTATTTGCACGCCCCGGCAACACAGGGCAGCCGGGCGCGTGTGCTAGTGTACAGCCTGCGAGCAGATTAATTAAACTCCCCATTACCTATTACCCTGGCCTGTGTATAATTACAGGGCTAAGCCCTGATTGGCTTGTTGCAGTATTTAAGGCAGGGAGGGCTTAGCCTCCCTGCTGGTTATAGCGTCCTGTTTCCAGTACTGCTGCCTGCTCCTGAGCTATTGTTTGGTGTTGAACCTTTGGATTAATTACCTGTGTATGTATTTTCTGTCCCCGGACTCTGAACCATTGCCTGTGATCCTGATCCATTGCCTGTCCCCGGATTCTGAACCGTTGCCTGTGACCCTGACCGTGCTGGTACCTGACATCTCCGGTGCTCCATCCAGTCTGCAGATCGCTGGCCTGCCTCTGTTCCGTGTGTTATCTCCTGTACCTGTGCGCAGCTGTGTGAGTATAAACTTATACTACTCTGAGTTTAAGACCGGGTGGCATCTGAGTACCTGTAAGCATAACCAGGCAGCTGCTAAAGGTGAAGCCCTCTTCTACCAGTTCTATAAGTTTATGCCGCACTGGTTGTCGTAACAGAGCATATGTCATAGCGCCCCTGCCAGAAGAGAAGGAGCAGAAGCACCAAACTGGAGAAGAGGCACCGCCAGGCCCAGAACAAAGTTAAATGCCTCTATTCACTGTTGTCACCTCGGACACTCCCTTCCCTTCCAGATGGTATCCCTACCCTTCAGTAACCTGTCTGGTTTCTTCCCTAGACTGAAGTGCTGAGGGGTTCGTACACTCAGGTTGGACAATGGGATCCTTTGGGAAAAGTCTACGGTTCGTCCCATAAGTCGCCTCTCGGGGTCAAGTAAGTACCTGAGGTGTCAGGAAGGGATTTACGGTTAGTGTTGTCTGTCTTGTCTCTAGGCACCCTTTACAGAGGCTTCCATAAAGCAAACCGTAAACTGGCTTAACTCATACCTCCCCGATTTAAGCTAGCCAGTCCCCATTGGAGGGCTCTGTCCCGCTATTCTGATTGGTACAGCTTTGTCCCCAAATGATGGGAGGTATGCTGTACTAGTAAGTGTCTGTAGCTGTATGTCTGCCCTGGCTTTGTTCTGTTTTTTGGTCAGGGCAGGCTAGCAAAGGTGGCAGGACGGCAAATTGCCTCCTAGGCCAGACCACACCATTATCTAGGGCCATTGATTCCTTTTATCCCACCCAAATAGCCCAAACCGCAATGACTTTAAAAAATATTTTAAAATGGAGGGCCCAACACTGGCTGGTTTGCCGCAGGCTCTGTACTAGTATGCTCTCTGTATTGCATAGCAGTAACTAGACTGTTCTCTGTGTGCAAGTCCACATTAGAAAAACCACATACACATGATTTTGTTTGTCATGCCCATTTTAAGTGCATAGAGCACTTGGTATTCATCTTTTCAAGATTGCTTCCTAAATAACAATTATTCAGCAAAATCCTGGAGATGGGCAAATCAATTTGGCTAATTTGGAAATTTTATAATAATCAGCAATAATGGTGAATACTTTGCTTCCACTGAGGAATCTGACCAATGACAGTGCATGGAACATAAGCCAATCAGCAAGCATCAACAAATGTCACATGTATATAGCTTTATGAAAGGAGCTTAAGGTTTTCCTCACAGATTTCTGGAGGAGCCGAAGTTTGCACATGCTGAGGGACAGAGTTCGGATTAATGAGGACAACCATAGCAAAGTACTAACTAGGTGTAGTAGTTTGCTTGGTATTACAGAGCAGTGCAGGAACAAGATATCCGGTTGCCAAGCGAGATTATTGAAATGAGGTAAAAGCTGTCGAAAATGGGCATGACAATTTTTACTCAGCAAAAGAACTTGAATTTTAATCCAGCTCACACCTGGCAGTTTTCGTCTCTCATCCGTTACTTTTAATGGGACTTGTTTCTTTTCTCCATCCTGCTCTTTGGCGGAGAACTGCATATCCAGACACACTTTGAGAAATGTAATAAGTTTCACACTCACAAAAGAGCCACATATAATAAAGACAGTCCTCTTGTCCCCTCACTCTCGTCTTTAATGTAAGCAATGTATAAGGCTAAGCCATCCAGAAAGGAGAATAATGGAAATGTTTATTTTATTAAAAGGGATGGTTTGAAAGTGGTAGGAGACATGTTTCTACTCTGCAGTGGTGTTTACTGAGTGAAGTGCAGGTATGAACCTTCATGTGGACTAGATGGACTTCCCAGGTGCAGCAGTGTAATACCAATAGGTGCACATTGAGTGTAATATGAATAATCACTGCTGATTGGAGCAAGACGCAGTTATTTCAGTATATGCCATTAGCACCACTCCTATATAGGCGTACAAATTTACATTGTGATAATAACCAGTGTATATTTTCTTTCAACGGTATTGCCTATCTAGGTGTTGAAATACACAGGCAATTTCATATCTAGGTGTAAAACATACATATACAACTCATTGTGATTTCAACTGTTTTTAGTTTTTACAACACAATTATTTGTTGAGTGCCATTACCTATAGAAGTCTACAAATACAAATATACATTGTGATATCAATTGGGGAACTTTAAACACTAGTCATTATTCACACTCCATCTATTTTATTGAAAGTGATGGTTTGAAAGTGGTAGGAGACATGTTTCTACTCTGCAGTGGTGTTTACTGAGTGAAGTGCAGGTATGAACCTTCATGTGGACTAGATGGACTTCCCAGGTGCAGCAGTGTAATACCAATAGGTGCACATTGAGTGTAATATGAATAATCACTGCTGATTGGAGCAAGACGCAGTTATTTCAGTATATGCCATTAGCACCACTCCTATATAGGCGTACAAATTTACATTGTGATAATAACCAGTGTATATTTTCTTTCAATAGTATTGCCTATCTAGGTGTTGAAATACACAGGCAATTTCATATCTAGGTGTAAAACATACATATACAACTCATTGTGATTTCAACTGTTTTTAGTTTTTACAACACAATTATTTGTTGAGTGCCATTACCTATAGAAGTCTACAAATACAAATATACATTGTGATATCAATTGGGGAACTTTAAACACTAGTCATTATTCACACTCCATCTAATTAAAACACTTTGTCATTGTGAAGCCACAATGTCCAGTTTGCTTTTATTGACTGTCAGCTACTTTATACAGATTGACGACTTGCATGTACAAAAGTAACAAAAAAAAAGGGACACGCTTCCTCTAAGCCACGATCTGAAAGTGGAACTTTAGATGTGGTGGTATGGAAATGTAGAAGCGGCGGTATGAAAATGTAGAAGCGGCGGTATGGAAAATGTAAGTGAATAGAATTTGATAGCTTTACAATAAAGGCAGTTAAAGTCCCATATACCAGCCCACTTCAAACACTGGATATTATTATTATTACCATTTATTTATATAGCTCCACTAATTCTGCAACGCTGTACAGAGAACTCACTCACACCAGTCTCTGCCGCATTGGTGCTTACAGTCTAAATTCCGTAAGACACAGACAGACTAGGGTTAATTTGTTAGCAGCCAATTAACCTACCAGTATGTTTTTGGAGAGTAGGAGGACACCGGAGCAAACCCACACAAACACAGGGAGAACATACAAACTCCTCACAAATAAGGTCATGGTCGGTAATTGAACTCGTGACCCCAGTGTTGTAAGGCAGAAGTGCTAACCATATCGTAATCAAAATAAGAAATACTACATAGTCCTTTCTGTTACAAGTGAATCAATGATGAAAATTGATTGAAGCCAGTCGCTTCAGTTACAGGGTGGATATTTGCTGAAATATGACAGACTTCAGAAAAAAAAAATCTTTGTAAACAGAGGTTTTCTGGTATCCAGTGATGGGTTCCTTTAAATAATATTGTTCTTCCTCTTCTACAACAAGCATTAATATGCTTCTCAGGTAATTGCAAATGTTTTTTTTTAATTCTGCTACACTATTGCCAGGGTTTAAGTTGTAATTCTAACATGCATATCTGAATAATCACCAGTTGAGGGCAGCAATGATGCTTCCTGGCAGACATTCTAATTGCTTAAGATAAATCTAATCAATTGTCATGTAATATGTTTGAATTTCTAGAATTTCAGTATAGCAAGTCTGGTTTCTAAGAATGAGCCTCCTTGTAAGAGACAAAGGGCACAAAATCTATAGAACAAGATAAATAAAAATACATTTTTAATATTCTGAAATATCTCATTTGGATGCTTGGTGAATTTATGGGTTTTGACAGAAATAATTCTCTCTTAATTGATGCCCGCTTTAAATGAAAATGTAATTGTAAATTTATGTCACTATGTTTAAATACCACTTTAATATTGAATATTAACATAAATTACATTATGTTGTGGCATACTTTTTAGACACCAACTTGCTACGATCAAAAATAATGCAGGAAAAAAAACTGCATATTGTCAAATGGTAATTAAACCAAACTTGCATATATTGGAAATTGTCTTTATCAACAATACATTATAATGCGATTGTCACATAATTTCAATAAGGCTCTACCTAAAAAGTAAAATAAATATTTTTTCTATTTTGAGGGAAACCTTTAGATCTGCTTTTCCTTGTATTTATCTGAATCAAAGCCCGATATTTACAATTGATATTTTCAATGCAATACAAAAGGGAATAGTGCAGCCTAGCCTTAGAGGTTAGGTCTTGATAATGTGTTAGTATCAATTTTAAATGACAAATCAAGTATAGGAGCAAAAAAGTAGTAGCACGCAGAGCAATTATTCTAAGGCTGGTCACCCACTTCTGTTTAAATGTTGTATCTGACTTGCATTTTTAAACCATTCTATTAATTTGTGTTCATACTTGCATCTGTGTGCGTTTGCATTGCAGTTTACTATTACATGTTCCATTTTTCTGCAGTTGTAACGGGGCAGATGGTTGGCATCCCAGAAGTAGTCTAGCGAAGTATTCTATAATTATAAAACACTTATCACACAAAATAAGTAGAGATGCAGCAAGGATTAATCCAGTTTGTTCAGGATAGATGCTTTAGCAGAAATTACTTTAGATTAGGGTCACTTTACAATAAGCAGAACCCACGGGGTAAATTGTAATCCACAGGTTAAAGTGACGTCTCAGCTGGACACATGAAACCTATTTGCTTGTACAAGATGAAATTAATAATCGATCTCTCTCAGTAACTGTAGAGTTAAACAACTTACAATTCTCTCATTAACAACTATTTTAGTTAGTTTCATAATAGAATCAAACTTCTGATGCAATTGTTACGACTCTGACTATACTTTGTATGTGGCAGCAGTACCTCAAATCCACCAGAGGTGCTGCTGTTCTGCCACTGAACTTTACACCATGCCTGTATTATTATTATTATTATCATTTATTTTTAAGGCGCCACAAGGTTTCTGCAGTGCCGTACACGGTACAAACAGTAGACTATACAGGGTAAAACAGTACAGAACAATAAACACAAAGTACCAATACTTCAGAAACTCCGGGCAGGCAAATACAGTAGAGATGGAGCGGAAGAACAGGTATGGAGACAGGAGGGAAGAGGGGCCCTGCTCATATGAGCTTACATCCTAAGGGAGGGTAAACAAAATCAGGCACAGAAGGGAGCCAGTGAAGCAAAGGGGAGAGAAAAGAGGGGCCAGGGGAGAACAAGCAGAAGAGATGAGAGGTTAAGTGGATGGTTGGTAGTTCTTAAGCAACAGGTGAGTTTTAAGTGCCCGTTTGAACGAGCACAGATTGGGTGAGAGACGGATGGAGCGAGGGAGGTCGTTCCAGTGAAGGGGGGGCAGCACGGGAGAAGTCTTGGAATCTAGAGTGGGAAGAGGTGATCAGAGTGTAGGAGAGGCGGTGATCATTGGCCGAGCGCAGGGAGCGGACGGGAGTGTGAATGGAGAGGAGGTTAGAGATATAAGGGGCAGTAGACTGGGAGAGAGCCTTGTAAGTGGTGGTAAGGAGTTTGAAAAGGATTCTGTAGGGGAAGGTGAGCCAGTGTAAGGCAAGACAGAGAGGGGAGGCGGAGGAGGAGCGGCGTGAGAGAAAGATGAGTCTAGAAGCCTCATTGAGTATAGAGCGGAGGGGGGCGAGGTGGGAGCGGGGGAGGCCAGTAAGGAGGAGGTTGCAGTAGTCAAGGCGGGAGATTATGAGAGCATGGCTGATAGTTTTGGTGGCATCTTAAGAGAGGAAGGGACGGATGCGGGCAATGTTACGGAGTTGGAAGTGACAGGCTTGGGCGAGGGATTGAATGTGGGGGCAAAAGAGAGAGGAGTCAAGAGTGACTCCCAGGCAGTGGAGTTTGGTGACAGAGGAGATAGTGGAGTTGTTAACAACGATAGGTCATGGTGGGAAGGGAGTCTGGGTGGGGGAAAGAATAAGTTCAGTTTTGGAGATGTTAATTTTAAGAAAGCGTGAGGACATCCAGGAGGAGATGGCTGAGAGGCAGTCAGTTACACGAGAGAGGAGGGAGGAGGAAAGATCAGGAGAAGAGATGTAGAGTTGAATATAATCAGCATAAAGGTGATACTGAAGACCGAACGAGGAGATGAGAGCACCAAGGGAGGAAGTAGGAGTTACTCTCCTTCCCTGATTAGAACTGCACCTGTCTCACAGCTTCAAATACCTGCCTCAATCTGTTCTCTGTGCAGTTCATCGTTTATACCTGGCTGCTGCTTGTCTCTTGATTATACCTGTTCCAGTTTTGCTTTGCTGCTGTCTGATCTCCTGTTGTGACCTTCTGCCTGATTACTGGACCCTTCTTGTTTGCCTGTTGCCCTGACCTCTGCCTGGGTACTGGATTCTGCTTGAACTCTTGTTGCCCTGACCTCTGCCTGGTCACTGGACTCAGCTAGTCTGTCTGCTTCCCTGGACTGCCTTGTGCCTCTGGCAATCTGGAATCCTGACCCCTACCTCCTTAGTCTGGAGCCTCGTGCCTCCTGGCAATTGGGTAAATTAATATACTTGTCCTTCATTTAAACTGTATTTGTCATTGCTTGGAACCTGTTGCTTCTGTGGACTGTTCCTGCCATTCATCACACCTGTTCATAATTGTGTATTGGAGTATACCTGTTTATTCTGCTACCTGAAATCTGCATATTGCACAAACTCAATCCATCTTCACATATTTTGCCTAAATAAAGACATTTAGCTTTTCTACTGCTATTGCCGTGTCCTGAAATCACTAGGAATCATAACATGATGACCTGCCATACAATCTAGGCCTGCTGATTGCACGTCCTCTGCTTCAGTCCTGGGATTCCTAGAGTTTCTGTATTAAACTCTGTGTTTGGCTGTTGAAACAATGTCAGTTAATCCACAACTACAAATGCTGCAGATGAACATTATCATACAGGTATCTACCTTACCCCAAGAACTGCTTAAAACCCTTCCTGCTTCTGTGTTGAGCAGTTTAAACACAAATACTGATTCTAGAGCAACAAACTCCTCTAAAGAAAGCATGCAGACCGCAGAAAATCCTCCTGGAACTATTTCTGACATTGGTGCTGCATCTATGGTAGTGCCGCTGGTCTCTACCATCAGGGATTCTAAACGGGCAAGTTAGCTGCATCACCATCTGACAAAGGAGTAACAATGCAGAAGGATTGGCAAAACAATGCCTCCACTGCGCCAGTGGTGAACATTACTTACAAGACTGTCCACTCTGCAGACCACGACATCCTATGGAGCAGCATTCAGTGTGCTCCTCAAAAGACCCTGGATTTGTGCACTTCACCTCCTGTTGCTATATTACAACTTGATTTGTTCCTTGGGATGGAGCCTAATCTGCCAGTTCTGGACGCCTGTCCTGTGGTGCAAGCTCCAGTTGCCTCCATCTCTGAGGTGCCAGTTGCTGCCTCCAGCGCTGAGTCTCCTGCCATTGCCTCCAGTTCCGAGGTGCCAGCTCCTGCCTCCAGTTCCGAGGTGCCAGCTCCTGCCTCAAGTTCTGAGATGCCAGCTCCTGACTCCAGTTCTGAGATGCCAGCTCCTTACTCCAGTTCTGAGGTACTAGCCACCACTCCAGAGACTTTGCTTGCTCCAGAGGGGGCGCTGTCCTTACAGTTCGCTCCAGAGGGGGCACTGCCCTTACAGTCTGCTCCAGAGGGGGCACTGCCCTTACAGTCCGCTACAGAGGGGGCGCTGTCCCTACAGTCCGCTCCAGAGACATTTCAATTGAATGCGCTTCAGCCCAAGTTGCCACACGGTATGGTTCAGCCTGAGATGCCTTCTGGCCTTGTCCGGACAGAGGCTCCTCACAGTGCTGTCTGCTCAGATGCTTATCACAGTGCTGTCTGCTCAGAGGCTCCACACAGTGCAGTCCGCTCAGAGGCTCCACACAGTGCTGTCCGCTCAGAGGCTCCTCACAGTGCTGTCCACTCAGGCTCCTCACAGTGCTGTCCACTCAGGCTCCTCACAGTGCTGTCTGCTGAGCCGTCCCAGTCGGGTACTCCTTGGGCCTTCTCCATTTTTGATTCTGATGATCCCATTACCCACAACACCATGGACTTTGTTAATGCAGTCTGCCAGAAATATTTTCCATCTACAGTCAAGTCATCTGATCAGGGTTTCTCTGTGCCCATATCAGCCTGTGTGTCAGTTCCTGCACTTGTCCATAAATCTGCTATGGATGTCTCTTCAATCAGACAGTCTGTGTCACCTAGAGAGGCAGATAACAAGAAGGAAAAAACACTTTCTATGCCACCTCAGTCACAACAAACATCAACCTTGGTGGCTGGCTTTATGGGCATATCACCATCTTGTGACAAAATAAAAGGTCCTATACCGACCCTAGGCTGGGACTCAGACTCTGAGAGTGAATTTATTGAAGATACTAGAGACTTAGTGGACGAACTTGCCAATTCTTCTTTTGCTCTTGAGGAATTGAGTATTCTCTGTACTCCATTGGAAAAGAGCCCAATTGTGTCTCCAGGGAGATCCTATAAAAAGAAAAAGAAGAGGAGAAAAGCCTGAAGGGAGCTTGTATGGTGCATCTGGAATCCGCTCCTTAAAGGTGGGGCTATGTTATGACTTTGCCTATACTTTGTATGTGACAGCAGTACCTCAAATCCACCAGAGGTGCTGCTGTTCTGCCCCTGAACTTTACACCATGCCTGTAGGTGTTACTCTCCTTCCCTGATTAGAACTGCACCTGTCTCACAGCTACACATACCTGCCTCATTCTGTGCTCTGTGCAGTTCATCGTTTATACCAGGCTGCTGCTTGTCTTTTGTTTATACCTGTTCCAGTTTTGCTTTGCTGCTGTCTGATCTCCTGTTGTGACCCTCTGCCTGACCCTTCTCGTTTGCCTGTTGCCCTGACCTCTGCCTGATTACTGGATTATGCTTGTTTGCTTGTGACCCTGACCTCTGCCTGGCTACTGTATTCTGCTTGAACTCTTGTAGCCCTGACCTCTGCCTGGTCACTGGACTCAGCTAGTCTGTCTGCCTAAATAAAATCACTTGGTTTTTTCTACTGCTATTGCAGTGTCCTGAATTCACTAGGAATCATAACAGCAATATAGACAAACTCTTGTGTCAAATGATTTCTCTCTATGTCTCTTGCACACTGCGGAAACTTGCAAATAACTTTAAATAACTAAGCAAATTTGGCTGGAATAAACCCTTCAGACAGTACCATAACCTCTCAATAGCAATATCACAGTCCTGGTTAGAGGCTTTAACAACACAGTTTGATGTCTCACTTGTTTTATTTAAATAACTGAATAAGGCAAAGCAAAATGATGCTTTGTTGTGGGTTTACTTTTATATCTGGCTTTTGCATACTTTTTCTGCAAACATCCCTAGACAATAGTTCAGTAACAGCTCTCAATGACACTTTGTGGGAAGATCCTTCATTATTCCAGCCAGCAGTCACAAACCACAAGTCACTAGCTTCAACTAGTCTGTTTTTGGCTCCTCCCCTTTCCCCCAAAGAATCTCCTTGTCACGATACTAGGATCAGAGAACCCTTTAGACCAGCCTAGTTTAGCACTGCCTGTTAGAGAGGTGCGGAGTCTAACGATTCGGAAGGTATTGACCAGTGATCCCCGCAAGTGGATATGGGCTTGGCTGCTTCCGAATCGCAGGTCTCGGCCCTCCTAATAGGCATTAGGCATGATCTAGTGGGAAACTAATACTGAGGTGAAAGCCAGATATATAATTTAGAATACTGGAGGACTGATGGCGTACAAGGAACTGCGGCAGGCTGTATACTTAGGTCCAAGTATGTGGGTGAGCACAGGAACTAGATCAGAAATAGTATGAGGGCATGCAACAGTGGTTTAGTTTTTTATTTAAAAACTGAAGAGCACAAGGAGCTGCGGCAGACTGTATACTTAGGTCCAGGGATGCTTTTGAGCACTGGTACTGGATCAGGATAGTATAGCGGTGTACAGCAGAACTTTAGGATTTGTAGAGAGTACTGTAACAGGGATTGCAGAATACTCTGGACCAATGCAGGCTTTATACTTAGGTCCAGGGATGCTGGTGAGCACTGGTACTGGATCAGGATAGTATAACGATATGCGGCAGAAATTCAAGAACTGTTGGGAGTACTGGATCCAGGAGAAACGCATCCACACAGGAGGGAAGACTCAGAAGTGCCAGTGAATTAATGAAATCGGTGTCCTTAAATAGTGTAGCCAATAGAGGGCGCCAACCAATTAGAAAAGATAAGAGCTGTCAAAGTGAACTGGACCAGGAGACCCCCCCAGGTAAGTAAGCCAGGACCCGACCGAGCGATCAGTGGGCCTGGTATTTTATACTCCTGAAGCATTCTAGTACATTCTGGCGCCAACATCTCTTTTTTTCCACAGGCTAACTTGTTGAAGTGAAGAAAAGATGAGAAAGCGCGACAGTAAAGACTATGACCTGTAGATCCGATGAGAGCAGCTGTTGGTTGAGTTATCCAGATTGTGGATAACAATATATTTTATAACTAATTGCAGTGTCTAACTGTCTCTGCATGCGTCTAGTGCAGTCTGGGGCTCTAGTGAGCAGCCCAGGACTGTAGTTTACAGTTTGTCCACCCCACAATGGCAAACACAATTTGCAATGAACTTACCAGAGGCAGTCTGGGAATATAGTTCTCTGATTGAATGCATGCAGTAATATACCTGTGATTTGCAGAGTATTACATTCTCCCCAGTGGAACAAAGTGTGTCCTCACGCTGTATGAAAACCAAATTCCATTAAAAAACTGTAAAAACAATTTTAACCTTTTCTGCAAGAAAGTACTCAAACATGTTAACAAGACATACAAATCTACTTTGTACTACTGCCTGTATCTGACAGGTATAACACTTCTTGTTCTCCTCTCTGAACTGCTGATGGCCACTGGCTCAAGTACATTGTCAACATCAACATTAATGTCAGTATTAGTGTCAACATTGTCATTATCCTCACTTACAGGTTGACCACTCTCTACCAGGTCTATGTGTTTCATGTCTGACTCTAGATGTAAAGCAATTAGTGCCCCCTGGGATTACATACGTAGACATGAGTAAGTCTATGAGATTTGAAAATTGAGACCTCAACCTCTATTAGGGATGCGTTTTCTTCATCCTCAAATTCCTGACAGGTGGTAGAAATGGCTATACACAACCTGAGTTGGTCTCTGTGGACCACACTAGAACTTCTGCCGTCTTCTTTCTCAATTCTGTATACAGCAACATCATGAATTGGAATGTCAGTGACAACATACAGAATCAATTCCCATTTACTATCAAGTTTGCTATTGTGATGGTATTTTTTCACACACAATCACCAACAGTCTGAGGTGTTGCCTTAGCATTTGCATTATAATTCTCTTTCTGAATTTGGTGCTTCTGTGTGCTGCTGAAAATCTCTTCAGCTTCTTGTATCCTACTCTTGTGTTCCACCACCCAGTCTGTGTAAGAAGCCTCTACTTCTTGTTGAAAAGGGTCTAACAACAGGTCTGCAGGAAATTTGCATTGTCTTCCAAACAGATGGTAGTAGGGCGTGAACCTTGTAGAGCAATGTTCTGTATTATTGTATTAGAATGTCAATTCGGACAATAGACTGGGCCAGTCTAATCGCTATGGTAGAGGGATGGCTCTCAGCATGCCAATCAAAGTTTGATTAATTTTCTCACAAAGGCCATTACATTGAGGATTATATGCTGTCATCCTCATCTTCTTACAACTGTACATACCACACAGTTCTTGGAACAGTGTCAAAGTATTTACAGAAAAAATTCAGGAGCAGAATGGAGTAATCTCACAGGAAAAATCAATAAAAAACATAATAAAAAATGTAATACTGAAAATAAGTAATTAGCATGTAACAAAAACTAAGCTCAGACAGCTGTAAAGGAGACTGCCAGACCATCTCCAGAAACTAGAAAACCAAAAACCAACACAATTACAGCGCTTTAAAAGCTCTAATCAGAAATAACAAAAAACAGATGGCAGAATCAAAGAGCTGCAAACAAAATAAAATACCAAAACATTTATTGAAATACATACCTGAATAAATACATCTAAACATATATAGAAGTAAAAAATTCAGACTGAATAAATATTGAAGTGCACTTCCTAATACATCCAGTAGAAATTATAACGGTAAGAGAGTAAATATATTGACTGTAATAATACAAATAAACAGCGCAAATGAGTTCATCTCACACACATTGTAAATAGTCCTAGAATCTAGCTTTTTGGTACAAAAGATGAACTTTGAAGCAGAAAATAGATCGGTTGTAAGGTGTGCTTATTAATGCGAGATATAAGTACTGTCCAATTCCATCCACAGCTGCTCACTAATTAACGAGTTAATCTCCATGAACGACAAAACTGCATTACTTGTAATAAAATAAAGTGCAACTTCTAATTGGTCAATTCAATTCACAATAATCCAATCCTTACCCAATAAATGGGAAAAAGTGTCTCAATCAGGAAGAAGACTGTGGTCCCAGTTATGATATGTAAAATACCTTAGAATAGATACAAATGCAACTTGTTCAATTCTTACCCAGATCCTGGTAGAAACGGGTGTAGTCACTACAACATTTTGTGCATACCACCAAAAATAGATCTCTCTAGTATATTATAAACTTGAGGTACCTATATTACCACTTATATACTTCCTATACTAAAATGTTGATATAAATCTATATACGATATCTATCTAAATGACTTTAAGCCTCTATAAACATTTAAAATAGTAATACAGTCCTCATTACGCAAATACATATATACTGTATCTATATAGATATGCAGCTTTATCACAAGGCAGTTGGAATATAGGCCCCTTCTTATTTCAGTTCCAATATAAAGCAGTTGGCAGCCTGGAGTGCAAGACAATGTCCTCTCTGTAAATATTTCTTATATAATAGAACACTTTTGCTGCTTTCTCTTGATTTGATTAAGTCAAATCACTCTAACTATCCCTATCTAGATAACGAATATGGCTCAGTCCAATCACTTGAATAATATATGAAACATGGGTACTTATCAACCTCTCTCTTTCTCTCTTTGCTCCTCTGTTCCCATCTCTCACAGCAGTCCAGCTTATAATGTCTCCTTTTATAGCACTCTCTCTTTCTATTCAGCAGTGGTCGCTCTCATCGCCGCTTTATTCCTTGTTCAATACTGTTTCCTCTCCTCTCCTCCATACTCCTTCTCCTCTTCCAATTGCTACATATCAACTGCAAGTATCCAGTCATTCCTCTCCCCTATCTGTCACTTTTTTCTCTCTCCCTTGGTCTCAGTGATTTCACTGTGAGCAAAGCTTTATTAATCCCTGAGATTAGTGCATATGTGCGGGCCATCATGTCCACCGGGCACTACAGATACAACCAGCCACTACAATAGCCCTGAGGAAGTCACGGCCATGTGATGAAATGCATTGGCAGGCATCCAGCATGGAGCACACGCCGATTCCTGGACTTTATTACATATCATCACTGCACCTCTCCAGCGAAGGGACAGATAAGGCACGGCAGGACCATACGGATCCTAGGACTAGGACATTTTTCTTCAAATCTACTGACTGCAAGTATCGGAACTTGAAATAGAAGTCCATCTCCCTATTTGCTCCATTTATATATGCACAAAGACAGTTTCTCTTATGGACATTACGGACAGCTAATATTAGCTCCTCTTGTCATGCTGTCTATGGACGATATATTCATTATTTGAATTATTCAATTATTAATTGTTTATGCTAAAGACAGTTCGTATTGTTTTAACTTCTTGAATAAACCATAGTTTGAGTTATTCTATCGTTGCACTCATACATATTATTGTACAGACACAAGGTATATTAGCTCATATTCCATTTGGTAAAATAGCGGAATCTTCCATTGATTTGCAAACCAGCACCTGCTCATTGCTGACTTGTTACGTTCTTCATGAACTTTCTCAAAGCATATCAGGAAACGTTCTTACGCTCCTATATAGTGTCATCCCTAATTAATTAGTCAACACAATTGTTCCCTTGATTTGTCTAATATATTAAACAATGTATAAAGATGAGAAATAAAAGAAAAAAATGAACAAATGAAAATAAAAATAATAATAAAATAGTAGAAAAATACATATAAACTAATCAATGTATAAAAAAATATGCTATTACTAAACATAAATAAATCACAGAACTACTATTTGCAGTTCATGTAAGACAAATTAAATACACAAAATAATATCTACAAATTAATCATATAATTCTAAATATGAAATGGCACATATAATACTAATACAATTAAAAAAATGATAATGCAAATACTAATAATACTAATAATAAAATAATTTTTTTTTAGAAAAAGTGATAAAAAATTATATTTTTTTATTTTTTTTATTTTTTAAAAACTGAGATGCACTACATCGCACCTCCTCATGATAAGAATCTCAAAACATATAGAGCTATCACAGAGGTATGTAGCCACTACATTTAGCTGCCAGAGCTTTCAAATGCTAAACAGGCACAACACAGCTAACAATTCTCTTCTTAGAATTCAACTTTTCTTTTAGGCTCCCCGGATGGATGTTCTGCAAATTAAACATCCATAAGGATCCCTTCTGGCATAGTTTCAGAGAAAGGTCCCCTCCCTTAAGTGTCTTTTTTTATGTTCCCCACCTAACAATTTAAGACCTTTTGGATTGCCTCCATGAAAAGTGTCTTCATACTGTTATTTTCGTACTATCGCTACCAATAATTATTGTCCAATGCGATTAACGTGGTTCCAACGCACAAAGAGATTTAATAGCAAAATATAGCAGAATTACAGCAAGCCATGATGATGTATAAGAAGGTATAACAAAATACAAGAAAGTATAACCGACTACATTTCACAAACGCTCCTGGATCCAGGTACAGCTTCAGTCTTTAAGTTTGCAGTTTAAAGAGAGCTGTTCCAGTACCAGGGGCTAGCTTATATTTCCTTTGGTTAACAAAAAACAGTGATGATGTCACAATGTACACAAAGATAAACTAAGGTTTTTCTTAATTGGTTTAGGGTGTAAGATGGTCCAGTAGAATGATGGACTATGGATCCTTTTCCAGGGACACATAAAAGGTAGAATCATTGAGTTGTTTCAATGCTTCAGCAAAATAATCACCACTATATTGTAGGACCCCCCCCCTCTTATCAGCCTGTTTGATAACTATAGATACATTCCCCTGTAGCTCTTTTAGGGCTTTTCTCTCTCCTTTAGTCAAATTAGCTTTACCCAGATTCCTATTGGATTTCGATCCTATACAAATCTTTTTAAAGTCCTAGAGGATGGTCTTACAAAAGATTTCAATAGCTGAACTTCTCTGAGTCTCTGGAAAAAAAGTAGACTTTCTCTTAAAACAGGATTTAGTGTCCGTCTTACTGCAAATATTAATATCAAAAACCTTTTTCTCTGAATATTCTATTGTAGCAGAGGTATTCCCTTCTCTTCACAGATTTTCTAATATATCAAGGCATGTTCTCTCATCTGTATTTAGAACAATGGGCTCTAATTCCTCATCATATTTCGTAATTACTTTAGAGGCAAAATATTTCTTACGACATAATGTACGAATATATTTATTAAGTTCTACAAATAAGTCTTTTTCCTCTATGTCCCTTTGGCGTTTTAGTATTTTTGATGACTTGGGGTAAAGGGTTTCGTAGTGGTTCGTATGGAAAAAGTTTCTCCGGTGGTATCTTTTCCCTAAAAAATCCCTCAATTTAATGTACTCATTCTGAGGGTCTCTCTTCTCTCTATGCTCTTCATTATCATATATAGATCTTGTTTTTGGTCTAGCTCCCATAGTTTCGTGGTTGGCATCTTTCTTTCTCACACTTGGGCAACGCCTTCTTTGTCTATGATGTGTGGTTCCACCCCTCAAAAACTATTTTAGAGGAGTGTTAATAATCAATATTCGTATTCCACTTCACTAAATCTTGGAACAGTTGCGATTCAAATGCAGGGCCCTGATCTGTAAGGATTTTCTCAGGGAACCCAGAGGATTTGACAAACTCTTCTCAGAAGACAGCGGCTGTGGTTCTGGCTGTCAGATCTTTCACAGTTGCTACCACTTATGTAATATTTAATGATGATCAAAGCGTATTGGTACCCTGTTCTCCTGTAATCTAGCTTCACGCGATCCATGTCCACAATTTCCAGTGGACTTTGAATGAGATGTAATGAGACCCTTTGACCTGGCTGTACATTTCTCTGGACAGCACACATAGGACATTCCCTGCACCATTCTTCCACATCTTCACACATCCCAACCCAGTAGAATCATTTTCTCAGTTTAGATTCAGTCTGTAGACTTCCGAAGTGTCATGATTGGTCATGATGTGCTTTCAGTAGAACTTCAAAATATTTATTTGGTGCTATGGTTTGAGTGATGCAGGTGTGAGTTCCAGGATCAACACTGCACCATACTATGAGACCCTGCCTGCATTCAGTCGCTCTCTCTGTCTCAGCAGTTTCAACAATTCTGTATTAGACTGTTGGGTTCAATTCAGCATTGTCTGGGAGATTAGTAAAGACTTACATTTTTGGACCAGGGGACTTTTGAACTGTACCTGTTCCCAGTAAATCCCCAAACAAACTTTGTTCTGAATCACTAGATTCCCCTTTCAATGGAAGTTGAGGTTCCCAAATTGTCATGTTGTCCAACAGGCACAGAAAAGAAAGCAGAGTTCTCTATGGCTTTCCAGCAGCTCTCATTCTCTTCTTCTCTATAGTAGTGGGCAGTCCAGACAAGGCCACTACATTGCCATTGAATTTTCCACTCCGGGATATCTAATGGTGTACTGGAAGTTGCCAAGTCTAGAGGCCCACCTTTGTTCAAGAGTGCTCAAACTGGCTGTTTGCAGATGTGCCAGAGGATTGTTGTCGGTGAAAACAATGCACCTTCCATTCTCCTGAAGTCTTTGGGGTGCTTCCTTGACCACTTGCAAGACTCTTGATTTCTCCGTTCCTGGAGTGTTATTATACTGTGTTTGAATTTCTTTCCCCCATGGGGCAACATGTTCTGCCTCAGGACGGGTATTGGCCACTTGACACAGTTGGGTCAGTGCAGATTCCATGCCCACCACATCCTGGATTGTCACTTTGATCAACTTTGCACAGAATGGTTTTGGTACAACCGCACAAGGTGATCATGCAATTTAAAAAGCTTTACAGGCAATCTGTCTCTGTCAATGTTCACTAGTGTACAGGCTATAGCAAAGTCACTTTGCCACTCTACTTCGCAGGGTTCAGCAATTGCCTCATACTTCCGACCATTAGGTCCAATCCTGGCCTTGCTCCAGATCACAGTTTCTGAATTTGGTTTCAGTACCACCTGCCTTTGGTGATTAATTATGGCCTTTCCCATTTCTCCATCTGCGTTTACAAACTTCTGATGCCCTTGTAGAAATCAATTTGTTTGTTGGAGGGCACACTGGTCTGGTGCAATGGTCTTTAATTTTTCTTTCAAAGCAAGACAAGTCTGGAGGAAGTTCATTCTGATTATCACTGGAGACATCCTGTCATCCCGGCCGTCCATAATAATACACCCTTGATTTTGCATAAGAGTCTGTCCTATCTTCAAGTCAGCTTTCCAAAAACAATGCTCAGCACATTGCAGGCCAACAAATTCAGGCAGGAGGTGGCAGGGTCAGTTCTTCTTCACTTCAATGTTGCTTGAGTTTCTCCAATTGGATTGTCGTGACCTGGGAGCCTGTATCTAAGAGGTCAGGGATGTTGATCCCATTAATTTAAACAGTGATGGTGGGGCAGTGGCCGAAATATCGTGGCCACCACTCCCTTTGGGGCTGACCTAATGGTGATGTTCTTCCCGAGGATCAGTCCTCTATACATTGGGACTTTGTAGTTTAAAGGCTTGGTTGAGCTGAAGTTTCGTTCTACATGCCCACTCCTATTGCAGTAATGGGCCTTCCTTGTCTACCAAATTAGTCAGAGGACAATCTTCCAGTAAACCTAGGACGTTCCTGCTGTTTTTTGTAGCGTTGCTGTTTCACTCTTTTCTTTGTGTTGTGCCTGTTCACTCTTGAAAAGTTGCAACTCCCTGCCTATCAGGCAGTCTTCAAAAAGCAGGTCAGCTATTTGTTCAGGCCACTAACTGGATCCCGCATAACAGTTTGGTACCTTCTTGAATCACATCTCCCCCATTCGACTGGGTTTTGCTTTATCTCTGATTATTCCTACCAGAGTTCTTTCTTTACATGGGTAAGAGCCCAAAATTTGGCTAACGGTCTTCTTTAATTTTAGGAAGGTTTTAGCTGGTCCTTGCAGCCTGAGCATGTGCAGTTAAACCCTCAGGGTTTCTCCACACGCACCTTTAATGAATTGGTTTATTAAGTCTCATCTTTCTGTCTTACTTCAGTGGTATCATAAATCTGACTGTCCCTCAGGAGCACAATGGACAGACCCACCTGTCATTGGTGTAATGTAAGTATTATTTTAGGGATTAGGGTTAGGATTAGGATTAGGGTTAGGATTATGTTTAGGGTTAACCCTAACCCTAACCTTAACTCCTAACCCTAATACCCCTAACCCCTAAAATAATTCTTACATTACATCAATGACAGCCGTGTCCGTCCAGGAGTCGCGGTTTCTGATGACGTCATTTTCCAGATTCGGCAGCAGAGCGAGTCGTCCCATCAAGTCATCTGCATCCTGGTAAGTAGTTTTTTTTGCAGGTTGCTGTACTATGTGTTCGGAGTCCTCATGTCGTCCTCTTCTGTGTCGGGGTAGTCAGTATCGTTAATAAGTACTACACCCGTAAATTGTCATCCACAGGTTAAAGCAAAGTTTCAGTGGGACACATGAAATCTATTTACTTGTACAAAATGAACTTAATTATTGATCTCTCTTATCAACGGTAGAGTTAAACAACTTGCAATTACCTCCACAACAACAGTTTCACACTAAAATCAAACTTCTGATGCAATATAGACAAACTCTTGTTACAAATGATTTCTCTCTATGTCCCTTGCGCATTGTGTCGACTTGCAGATAACTTTAAATACAACATATTTGGCTGGAATAAATTTTTCCTTCAGAGAGCACCATAACCTCTCAATAGCAATATTACAGTCCTGGTCAGAGGTTTTAATAAGACAGGTTGATATCTCACTTGTTTCACTTGAACATAGCAAAGCAAAATAAACCATAAACCTTTCTGTCTTCATATGAGTCCTGCTGACATCTCATGGGCAGTGGCAAGCTAGGTCATTTTTTGTACCCCAAAGATGCTTCCTTCTGGGCTGGCTTTTACATGTGGATTTTATATACTTTTGATGCAAACATCCCTCATGCTGTAGTTCAGCAACAACTCTCAGTGGCTCTTCGTGGGAATATTCTCCATTACCTGTCGAAGTCAAATAATTGGATGAAGTCGCTTTAAATTAATAAATATTGATTGTAATAGTTTCCTGTATGATTACAATTAGTACGCACCAGGGTTAATTGTGCAATCTCATAGGAAAACACAGTAAATACACTTACATTCATTCCTACATTTAATTTTAGTTTACTCTTGAAACTTTTAGTTTCCAACACACATATTCTTTTATTATTCTTATAAGAATATATTCACGACACTGGTAAGAGCATACTGGTGTGCACCAGGCTTCTCTTCTCAAGCTAGTAGGAAGACAATGTCTTGTCTTACTTGTTTGAAGAAAAATATTGGAAAAGGCAATACCAACAGAGTCATCCCATATCCCACCTACAGATGGACCTTTCCAGGTAATACAAATCGACTTCATCCAATTGCCAACTTGCAGGAATCTCAAGTAGGTATTGGTATGTACTGATGTATTTTCTAACTGGGTAGAGGCCTTTACAGCTGCCCCTACTCCTGCTGTTTTCACTGCTAAAAAATTGTCCAGGAATTTGTATGTAAATATGGTATCCCTAGAGTTATAGAAAGTAACTAGTTTACTAGTAATATCTTTCAGATCATGTATAAACTTATGGGAATTGATAGCAAACTTCATACTCCCTACCGACCACAAGCCAGTGGGAAAGTAGAAAAGCTAAATGGTACCATCAAGAACAAACTGAGTAAATTTGATGGTTGAAACTGGATTGGCATGGACGGAGGCTTTGCCACTAGTCCTCCACAGCATCAGAACCACTCCTATACCACTTCTTAACTCACAATTTTGAGATACTTTTTGACAAACAACCTCACTTGATGGTAGATTTCCAAGATGAGTTAAAATGTAATGATGAAGAGACTGTTCAATATCTTATAAAGAGAAGCAAATAGTTGAGACAGCAACAAAGTAATTTCAAAATACTGTCTCCTGATATGCTAGACATTAACTGTCATGATGTTAGACTGGGAGAATATGTTATGAACTGTAATTTCCTATGTTTAGGTTGTTTAACAGACAGGTGGGAAGGCCCATTCCAAGTGTTGATGACTAGCACCATATCTCTAAAGGTAGCAGAAAGAGACACTTGGGTCCATTCCACCCACTGCAGAAAAATCAACAATCCGGAAAAGGTTCAAGATAAAGCTGAGACTGACACTACAACGCTGTCAGTCATGAATCTGTTACAGGAGAGCTAAGATTGCAGTTAATAACATCTGAGCCAAGGACTTCGCAAAGACTATTATCCCATCATGGAGCGGCAGTTTTTTCTACCAAGTTTTTTCTACTTTCTTTTTTTCAATATTTTTCTCATACTTATTTTTCTTAAAACAATTTATTTTTGCAGTGGGGACCAGGAGATTGAGGTTCAATTTGAGGGTAAAGAAAGGGTCTACTAAATTTGGAGCTCGGAGACAGTGTGCGGGGCTATTGTCTGAAGAATATTGTGTCTGTAAGTATTGTGACCCCAAAACTGAAGAGCGGCTATGCCAGTTTGGACTTGAGCGGGCATCTATTAGATGATTATCATTCTTTGGTGGGTAAGGTCTTAAACCAACTGAATGCTGGGTGTGCTCTAACGTGCCTGAGGGACAAAATAATGTAGGGCTAGTACAGTTCCCACTAAACATCTCTGAGGTTCTTGAATTATGGGGAGGGGACACCAATAGGAGGGAGATATAATACTACTAGGTCCCCTAGTTTCAAGCTTCACCAATACTCAGTAGAATGGTCACTGCTTTGCCTGAATTTTTTCACATGCTAAGGAACCTGAGTATTAGGAAGCTGAACATAATGATCAGACAATAGCCTGCCCTACATGTGTTTATGAAAGACTCATTAGAGTACACTTAAACAAAAAGGCTGACGGGTGCCATGGACAAGATTGTGTTGACCAATTTAGGAAAATATTAATTGGCAAAGTTCCTCTAGGTTGCTGTGCAAGTGTTGCACAGGCCGAGACTTGTTTCGAACAAATGGAGAAGCTGGTTATGGGGAACTTGATTAATTTATTGTGCAATCTATAACAAATTATACTGTGTCTTATATCCTTCCAGGTTATTTGTATTATATATGCGGGAGAAGGGCTTACAAATGTTTAACTCTGAGTTCCAAAGGTATATGTTTCCTAGGTAGAGTGGTTAATTGCATTACATTCCTGAAATAGAAAATATATTTAGGTGATAGTTTTGTGTACTATCAAAGGGTGGCTTTCGAAGTCAAGTAAATAGATGAAGTCGTTTTAAATTAATAAATATTGATTGATTGTAGTAGTTTCTGTACAATTGCAATTAGTACACAGGGTTAATTATGCAATCTCATAGGAAAATACAGTAAATACAATGAAGAATGATCTTAGTATTATCTTTGTGTACATTGTGACATCATCCCTGTTTTCTTTCAACCAAAACTGTATAAAACCAGGCACAGTAACAGTCTCTGACTACACGCACTTCAGGAGTGATGAGCTGTTACTGGATCTAGTGCGCACGCATATGTATCGGTTATACTTTGCTATATTTTGCTATTAAATATCTTTGTGTGTTGGAACCACAATGATCGCATAGGACAATCTTTATTGGTAATGGTAATTATGGACATTACATAACCTAGCCTGCAGTTACACAGTGCAACTCTCTAGCTACCACCAGTCCATTTTTGGCTCCTCTTCTTTCCCCCCAAAAATATCTTGAAGCCTTCTAGTTCATTCTGGTGCCAAAAAGCCCTTTTTTTTTTTATTAAAGTGTCTAATACCCCTGCATGTTTCTTGTGCAGTCTGGGGCTCTAGTGAGCAGCCTGGGGCTGTAGTTTGCACTTTGTCCACACCACAATGGCTGATGCAGTTTGCAATGAAGTTCCCAGAGGCCATCTAAGATAAGCAGTTTTCTGAATGAAAGCATGCTGTAGTATACTTGTGATATGCAGGGTATTACATGTTCAAAGACTCACTGTACTTGAAAAAAGTTCATTGAGCTATATGGGAGCATATTGTGTACAATACAGGTTAACACAAGCTTTTTACCAGTGTTGTATTGTATTTATTCCATTTGTGTCTGAAACCCATTCATTTCAGTTGAATGCTACATATAGAAACCCCATTGAAATTGTTAGTTTTTACCAAGTCAGTAGATGTTTATTTATATTATTATTATTATTATTATTATTATTGTTTATTTGTAAGGCGCCAAAAGGTTTCCGCAGCGCCGTACATGGTACAAACGGTAGACTATACAGGGTAAGACAGTACAGAACAATAAACACAAAGTACCAGTACTTCAAAAACTCCAGGCAGGCAGATACAGTAGTGACGGAGGCGAAGAACAGGTATGGAGACAGGAGGGAAGATGGGCCCTGCTCATACGAGCTTACATCCTAAGGGAGGGTAAACAGAATCAGGTACATAAGGGAGCCAGTGAAGCAACGGGGAGAGAGAAAGGGGGCAGGGGAGAACCAGAAGAGGTGAGAGGTTAAGTGGATGGTTGGTAGGCCTTAAGGAACAGGTGAGTTTTAAGAGCCTGCTTGAAGGAGCACAGATTGGGTGAGAGACAAATGGAGCGAGGGAGGTCGTTCCAGTGAAGGGGGTCAGCACGGGAGAAGTCTTGGATTCTAGAGTGGGAAGAGGTGATCAGAGTGGAGGAGAGGCGGCGATCATTGGCTGAGTGCAGGGAGCGGGCGGGAGTGTGAATGGAGAGGAGGTTAGAGATGTAAGGGGCAGTAGACTGAGAGAGAGCCTTGTAAGTGGTGGTGGTTTATATATGTCTTTTGATATGTGATCAAAGCAGGGAATCTCTGGGACTCTCCCTCACAGTCATCATAGGAAAGCAGTTGGCTGGGCAACTATTGACACTCCTGGGGGTAAATGTATCAAGGTGCGATTTTGCAAATCCAGCGATTTTCTTGGGAGAGTTGAAACTCGCAGATGTATGAACCTGAGATTTCATGTAAAATCGCCAGAAATGTGTTTCTGTCAAAATCCATATAGATCAAACTCCCAATTATTTGCCATTCTGGCTATACAAGTCTCAAATGTATGAAGCTGCGATTAGGCAAAATCTTCTGAATTTGCTTTAAAAATCACCAGATACAACACGCTGCATCCTAGCTGCGTGATTAGGAAACATATCACTGTTACACTACCCTGTGTATAGAGCCGAAAGTCAGTCTGGCGGCTGTCAAAAGTGTTAAAAATAGATAAAAGTTTTTTTAAAAAAGTGTGGGTCCCTCCCCCCCACGAGCGCTATTAACCCTAGTGCTGCCAGCCTACTGCTGGTTACGTGAAAATCGGGGGAAAAATTTTGCGTGGTGTACCCCTGATTTTCATACAACCAGCACTAGGCAAACCAGCCTTGGATGGGTGGCACTATAGCAGAGGGGCACGCGTCAGGGGTCCCCCTGCCATAATGACAACCAACCCCAGGCTGTTCAGCACTGGGTTGGATTCCCTAGGGAGTGGGGTCCACCAAAAACAACGAGCAGGCCCCCACTCTAGGGACAATCAGCCCGGTGCTGAAAGCACTAGGGCTCTTCCTACATCCCTGGGCAGTGGGTGTAGGGTAATAACGGCGATAGAAATGTAAAAAAACAAATGGATGACATTTTATTTTGTGGTACTACAAGTCCCAGTCAGCAAAGGGTGCCATAAACAGTCATAAACTACAAGCACCAGCATACCCATGTCAGCCAGGGCATGCTGGCACTTGGAGAACCACAAGTGGGGGCAGGGGGGCATCTGTGGTCTAGATTGGGCTTGGTCACTGTGCCACCTGCATTTTTTTCCTTTAAAATGGGCTGCTGAGTTAAGTATTGCCCCCCCCAGGGTACATACTGTCAACCCTCCCCTGACTCAAATTGTTTTTGATTGTAGTGATAGTTCTTGAAATTATTTGTAGCTGAAAATAGTGGTTATTTATCACCTACAGAACTATCATATAAACCACATATTTATTTTTCAGTTAGGTGAGAGAATGTGCTCTGCTGATGAATTTGCATAATCAGAAGTCTCTTTAATAATAAAGTCTTTACACTGAATAAGTCAATCTGCAAATGCAAATGGATAGCCAATTCAAGGGAAAACTGCCATCCATTGCAATTATTTGGCTCAGTGATCCAGTAGTCTCTATACGTCACTCATCTGACCTTACCTCTCAACTCCTCACCATCATTTTCAGCACTAGAAGGTTATTTCTACAAGACACAAAATAGCAATGGTAGACATGAAGATGGAAACAGCATTGTATAGGGTTGAGCAGGTCATCAATCATATGTGATGGTAGAGGAAAATAGAACCGAGGGAAAGGGTAACTGCAGACTGAATTGCAAAAAGCAAAATAATGACCATTATTATTAAAAATACAACAAAACACCAAGAAATGTCTCATGTATATAAACCTAGGCAGTAAACATGATCCTATTATATTTGATGCTAATTTAGACCAATAATTAGCAGTGCTGTTTCATAGCACTGAGGCCTTAGGTTAAATTTCAAACAGGGTGCTATATGCATAGTATTTGTTTGTCTCTCAGCTTTTATATGGGTGTTCTCCAAGTGCTTCTGTTGCTCCCATAGACCAATCATATCCTGGATGGTTAATTACCTTCTGAACAAACTGACCCTAGTTTGTGTGTTCCCTGTGGTAGGGAAATTAGATTGTAATATGTTGTATTACCATATAAGAGATTTTTTTGACCTGCATAGAAAAACTATATGTTCCGAGAACATAGTAGGACAAAAGAATGGTTGTAAATATTTATAAACATAATTAACCAAAAGTAGGCATCAGGGAGCCACTTGTCAGTGATTTCTCTCTTCAAGGACAGATTTACGACAGTTTTCTGGTTTATAAATAGTAGTTAGTGTCACCCACAAAATGAGATGTGATCAACCCATCTGTCATGTCTGTAATGTCAAGGCCAGTTGGATGACAATAAAACAAGCAAGGTTTTCTTTACCTTATCCTCTAATGCTAGTGCACTAGAAATGGGAATAAAGAATTGAGGCATTTTTATTACAAGCTGACCTAAATACAATTGGAAAATATGCTGAACACAATATTGCTAGAGTGTAACTATGGAAAACAAAAAAGTGGGACATAGCTAAATATAAAAAGGAAAGAACAGTGTCTTCAAAGCTTTATTAATTGGCTTAGAAATCCATAATATTACTATTTTAGTGCAGATATCCAGGTGTATGCATGGTACGAGCAATGGGTTAATCAGAGGCTGTCAAAAAACAAGAAATTAGTGCACCTAATTATACTGCACAGCCTATCTATTCTCAAATACTAAACAATAGGCATGTACGCCTTAGGATTCAGGTGCTAAAGCTGTGGGTTGGGGCCAAAAGAGGGATCCCATAATCAGTTTTCAAATGTCCCTGAATGTCAGATGCAAAACATCCTATTGGAAACGGCCTCTTTGGGGGCTCCCAGAACAATGACAAACTGTCACTTGCCGTATGAATTTTAGCACCGCTTCTTTAGTATATGTTTTGTTTATTAATTATAAAGGAACATTGTATCATTAAAAAAATAATCCCACAGAAAGATGATTTGCAAATTATTGTGAACTTTTTTTCTTCCCTCTGTTGGAAAAATAAGCATAATATGCTAACCTTGTAGAATCCACTTATACACCCCCCTCACTGTTATTTGCTTCAACAGGAAACTACTACTACTATTTTTTACTTTCTTAAGACATTGTGGCACTCTGCAAAACAGTTACCCTTTAGGGCTTATTTACACCTATCTACTGTTAAAGCACTTTTTATCAGCTAACCTACGAAAAGCACATTAAATATAGGATTATTGGTTTCTTAAAGACTCATTCCCACCATTGTACCTTACAAGTTTAATGGTGTGTTTAAAATTTTAGAGCACTGCATGAACTGTTTTCCATGTTTAACACACTGTTCCAATACATTAGATTTTATGGGTAATGGGCAACACATGAAAATCACATGGAAAACATTAAAAATATATCACTAAAACACATCCAAAGCACGCATTTTTATTCATTTTCCCAGTGCATGTAGTACTGTAGAGAAATTGATAAGCGGAACATTTTGTGTTTTATTCATATGACATCAGAAAATTAATAACACTGTCATCTTATTATCAGTTTAGGTTAGGTTATTCATAATAATGGAATTTGTCAAATACATTAATGAACTGTGATGACTGTCTGCCGTAGATAGTAGAAGACTACATTTTCTTATATAACAAATGAAAATCCTCTGACCAGTTTTCCATATCCTACTTGTCACTCACCGGACCGTGAGTGCCTCTTCACTGGTGCGTGGCTCTCCAGTATTCCTGCCAGCACCTATCCTGAACCGTGGCCGCCCGCTATCTTGATGTTCTGCGCATGCGCAGTTTCTAAGAACTCTTCTGACCTTTGCTTTTAGTTAATTGGTTGATCAGGCAACGCTCCCTATTTAAAGCACCTGTGTTCATTACCTCGTTGCCTGATCTTGGAGTCTCATTCCCTGTGAGTCTCTGAGGGTGTTCCTGTGTACTTCTCCGTGTCTTCAGCTTCCTGCTGATTCCTGCTCAACTCATTGCCGGTTTCCAGATCGCTTCAAGTCTCCTGTGTTCTACTATGTCTTCAGTTCCCTGCTGATTCCTGCCGGTTTCCAGACCGCTTCAAGTCTCCTGTGTTCTACTATGTCTTCAGTTCCCTGCTGATTCCTGCTCTAATCATCTGCGGCTTCCAGTCCGCTATTACCTCCAGTGTTCTACTCGTGTTCGCTATCTCCAGTGATTCCTGCATTGCTTATCGTTGTTCTACCCGTGTCAAGTTCTCTGCCTGTGTGCTGACCCGGACCCTGATTACCGCTACCACTCACCTGTGGTTTCTTTACTCGTGCTGGCGTGCAGCCACTCAGCTGTTCCTGTATCCTCTCGTGGACAGCCTGCTCAACTGAACCGCGGTATGCTTACTTTCTATTGACTGTATTCGTTTACTGCATATCCGCTTGGACTGTTCTCCGCTTACCCACGGAATCCTCTATCTCCCTGAGACTGTGTTATTACTCCGCATATCTGCTGGGAAGTTTACCTCTTTGTTCAGTCGTGAGATACATATGCTAATTGACCTTCTGCTATTAGCCTGGATTCCAGTAGTGAATTCGTCTCTGTCAAGCAGCGCCTGCCACACCAACATAGACTTGTGCATATTGTTTGGGATCAAGTTCCTTGTGCTCTCAGTGTCTACATTCTATGTTTCCACTCATCAACACTTGTACTCCTCCTCACCTATTAAGCAGTGGTACAACTTGCTATACGCAGACCACTGACTTTCCTGCTACCTACCTGCACCTGGACAAGTCTTCTCACCATAAGCAGTGGTACAACTTGCTATACGCAGACCACTGACTTCCCCGCTACCTACCTGCACCTGGACAAGTCTTCTCACCATAAGCAGTGGTACAACTTGCTATACGCAGACCACTGACTTCCCCGCTACCTACCTGCACCTGGACAAGTCCTCTCACCATAAGCAGTGGTACAACTTGCTATACGCAGACCATTGACTCCCCCGCTACCTACCTGCACCTGCACAAGTCTCTTCACCATAAGCAGTGGTACAACTTGCTGTACACAGACCGCTGACTTCCCTGTTACCTTCCTGCACTTCTTCACGTCCATCAAGATCCTCGTGTTCATATCTACCTAATCATTAACCAGATTGCTGCTAGTCATTGACTTTTCTATTTGCATCCTCTCACCATCTGCTGAGTCATATGTTCCGCTAGTCACCCTGCTACCAGAGGACCACTGTGTAACCCACACTACTCTGGTAAGATCATCATCTGGTGATATCCTGGGCAAAGACTCCTAGTGCCCGTGACACTACTGTTCCTCTGTAACATTCTCAATCACAGCAGTAAAAGAGATCAAGTGGTATTTATCCTTGTTTCTATTTGGGACAGAGCAGTTGGAATTAAGGTTCTACTAATTAACTGCACCTTTTACTGGACTATTTTGGACAATAATATACTCTTAGCTCTGACCTCTGGTGTATCTCTGAACTTTTAAAAGTGACCTCATATTTTTTAATAGAAATGCTTGATTGGGGCCCTGTGACTTGGGACTTGGGCTTTGCCATGTATGCCCTCCCCAAATGTTGACCCAAGGAGACAGCAAAGACAGTTTACAATGAAAGGAAACAAGCAGTATTTTAAGAAACAGGTCTAATTTATCAGGAACACACAAACGCAAACTGAGGGGTAGTGTGATAGGTTTTTTGTTCTTCAACTAATGATGTGTGTCCTAAAACAGTATATTTAAGCTGAGTGTGTCTGCCTATGGCCCAAGAAAAAATGTTCAACGTGGAACCAAATAAAAAGGTGCCCAGTGATCATTTCAGGTTTCAGTTTTTCAAAGTTTACTTGCCAGTCTCAGAAACAGTATAATTGTAAATGTTAGTTACCATTAAATATGCATGTTGGCATGACAAGCATTTTAGTTTAGGTAATTATACAGTTCTATTTCTGATTATTACTGAAGTTTTCTTTTCTTCTTTAATATCAAGGAAGGTAAGGGTGACTTGAAGTTTAGACATGTCTAAACTATCTGAAAAATATATTTGTATATTTATATTCGGTGTTACCATGTGTATTTGGGCCATTAATGCAACACAATTGCAAGGTTCGATTTCAGATAACATAAAAATGACATTGGCATACCAAATTTTACAAGAACCATTTTCGAAAAGTTCATTGTAATGGTTTTATCTATTGATAAAACAAAATATTTTGTGAACATTGCCAAGGACACTAAAATATGAAATTGTGACAGTAAGTTTTATCCATAGCCAAAAACTGCTAAAACCTTGAAACCATGTTTTGTTTCTCAACTCTTGGTCAAGCGGAAGAATGCTCCATGAATTGAGGGCTTCCTTTTTCTAAAATCAATTTTCTTACGGATTCTATGTTGTTAAAGCTTTTAAATTACTAAAAAAAATCTTTGTACAAATCACATAAAGCCAGTTTGTTGAAGGATGAAGATCCCTTATGATATAGGATAAAAATAGCTGTAGATTTTCTGTAACCTTTATCCAGTATGTTGTTTGTATTACCAAGAGACTGGAAATACATAGTAAGCTATATGCTAATATGGGCAAACAGTGATTTTATATATATATATATATATATATATATATATATATATATATATATATATATATAATAGTTGGCAAGTATGGTACTAGTAATTAAATATTTGTACTGGGAAATTTTGGTCTCTGACACTCTTATTGGTATATATTTAATAAACATACACAAATAGATTCTCTATGTTTGCATGCAAATTTATGTGTCTGTTTTCTGTATGCTATATATATTATAATTTAGAAAAGGTAATCATTAATACACATATGGTCATGCCCAACATGTGTGTGTTGCAGCCATTGTCTACCTAGTATGTTATGTGCTTGACACATATTCTTATCCTTTATTTATATAGGAAAGTTCTCCCTCATCTTATTAGGCTATTCCCTAGCCTGCAAATCTTCAAACCCTTCTGTCTAACCTCTCCATTGCTCTCATCTTCCCCTCTTCATGATTGTCTTCATTAACCGTAGTATACCTCATCCTCACTCTTCCTCCGCTCCTACTCACTCTTACTCTTTTCTCCCCTCAGAATTCTAGTCCCATCTCCCCATACTGTGTCTCCTGTCAGTCTCCCCCTCCCCTCTCGATTTTAAGCTCCCTTTAACAGGGCCCTCTTATACTTGTGTACTCTTCTCTCTTGCCTTTGCTCCTCCATCACTGCCCTGATCCTGTTAGGGCCCACACTGGTGGGCACAGGTTTAGTCACCTTTAGTTCACTCCCCACCTCACTCCATTCCTTTCCTACTTTCTCTTTGTTCTAGACTTATACCTCTTTGCAAGTGCACCTATTCTTAGCTGAACTTGTGTTTATTGCACCTTGTCTGTACTGCCCTGTATGCCATGTTCTGTTTTGTCCCATGCTCTATGTACGGTGCTACTAAACCTTTGCAGTGCCTGATAAATAATAAATAATAATAATGATAATACTACTAACTACTACTACTACTACTACTACTAGTAATAATAATGATAATACTACTAACTACTACTACTACTACTACTACTACTATTACTACTACTACTACTACTACTACTACTAATAATAATAATAATAATATAGCACCAATATATTATGCAGTACTTTACAGAGAATGCTTAATTATTCACATCAATGCCTACTCCAGTGGAGGTCTAATTCTCTAACACACAAATAGAGACACACACACATTAACAAACTGAAGGACCCAGGGGAAACCTGCAGAAACTCAGGGAGAGCATAAATACTCCACATAGATATTGCTACCCACTGTGCCACCACGCTAACTAAATTTACTTCCCTAGCAACAAAGTGTCCCTCTAGATTGTAATTAGATATAAGCAACTATGCTTATAGTTGGAATCTGTCCCTTAGATACAAGTACATCATCTGGTTTTAGAAATGTATCACTGGATTGTTTGACCCTGATAACATCCTTGTTTTTTAGTACTGAACAATTTTTGAGTACTATTGTGCTTGTTATTGTTGCTGGGTACTATTGTTAATATTTGTTCTGTATACTGTACTAGATTAACTTTACAAACAATATCATTTTAAAATACAATAGAATTATATTAGCAAATTGTCAAGATCTTGTTAAATTTGTATATTACTGTTTAACCTTTTAGTTTAGGAAACCCCATAAATTTTCACTTATATGCGCCACACCCATTTCACGCAACAAAATAATTTATTTAATCTATCTAAGCAATTTTTTTTTTATAAATTATGACCATTAAAATAATTACAATAACTTTATCGGATAATTCAAATATAAAGGCCATTTAGGCTAAGCAGTAGTGTGGGACATGCTCATTAGGGGGCAAACTAGAAGTCTTGCCAAATGGAGGGAATCAGGAATCAGTGATAGTCCAGGCAATCTTAAAATGAGTTTTCTCAATCCAAGAGCAAAAGATCCAAGATTTTACTTTGAGGAGCATGTATGTCAAGATAATGGAGACCTTTGTATATAGATGGAGATCAACATGCAAGTAAGTTAACTACTCAATCTTAATGGAGGCTCGAAGAGCTAAGGAGAAATTGAGCAGTGTTTAACTAAGGCCAAGTTTAAGCTTTGTGATAGCTTTGACCTATAGAAAGCCCAATAATCAAGGTGCACTTGGGAGACATGCTAGACAAAGTTCAGAGGGAGATTAATGAGAGCCACAAGCAGCTGTAGAGAAATTGAGTGCATTGCTGGCATGCTTTGACCGATAGGGCGTCAAGCCCAACACTGCTAAATCAGCATCAGCAATGAGTAGAGTTGTGATAATAGAAACATCAACCCTTCAAATAAGAGCCTGGGGACCAGGACATGAGACTTGATAGTGGGAATTCAAAAGCTGCAAAAGTGCATCAAAATTTTTTTATGTCAAGTTACAAACTTGTACAGGGGGTGTTCAGAAAAGAGCTAAGTAACTTCCTTTCCCTCCTGACCCGACTGTCATGCAAACTTCAATCTTTCAAGCAGTATTTCAAAACTCATCTCTTTACTGTACTCTCTCCTACTCCCACTTAACATTAATCACCCTATTGTTTCAGCATTGCCCTCTGCCTTTAAACTGTAAACGCTCACAAGCAGGGTCCTATGTACCTTTTATGTCATGTATGCACCTTCTTTGTCATCCTTGTGCGTACTTGTTCTATTTTAAGTGTTATTTGGATTTTGTATGATTTGTCTTTCTAACTGCACAGCCCTGCTTAATTTTGCAGCCCCTAACATTTCAACACTGATAATGATGATGAAGAGGAGGAGTGGATTTTATCTATAGATGGTCTATGTGTCTATGATGTTCCACTATCCACCTGTTTCAAAACTTACATGTGCATGGATTCCTTTACTTCTCTACTTAAAAATGAATGCATCAGCCAAAAAGGAGGTGTGTTGGATGCGTTTGTACATTTGCACACATTAAATTACATGTTTACACTTAATTTAATGACATTGAATGTTGGTCCATAACTTATGAATAAATGTGTTACCCATCCAGGATAGGCCAATATGTGCTTTATTTTCCTGTACTTCATTTTCCATCAGCTGTCCACATAAAGGATCAGGTAGGTACATTAAGAAACATGGACTGTATTGAAAGAATGTGTCTACACACATATATTGGCGCAATCATGTTCTAAACCTGAAAGCCTGTAACTACTAAGAGAACCGAGAAGGTGACAGGGCTGTAAACTCCCTAGTCTAATACAACATGAAACTGGATGAAGTTTAATGTGATTTTGGAATAAGATACCAGTGCCACAAACAGTGATGGGTATAATGATGGGATATAAGTGTCAATGTTTGTGACATCACTATAAAATCATGGAAGTTTGCAGGTTTGAGTTTGCTCATAAGCTACTTAGTTTGTAAAAAGCATTTGCTATTGTGTTTAGAGTGAAAGGAATCAGGATTCAGCAATGAGTATCACACTGTTTAGAATAAGTACATGATGTTATACTGAAAAATTTAATTTACATGGCAGAGTATATGCGATTTGTAACATATATGAACATGTCTTCAATGGGTACCAATTATTTAGTTAATCTGAGGTTTCACTATCCACACCACTACCAATAAGTTAAAATAAAGGAAAGTGAAGAAAAAAATCTGGTATCCACATCCTTGAAAGCACTTTTGAGGCACCTCTAGACCGGTATGGGGATAGTACATTCTGATTACTTCATTTTAGAAGATCACCATAAAATCCTGTTGCATGGTTGCTCCATAATTATAATAAAACTGAGATAATTGTCAGACTGTGTGAAATTGGTGTTTTACCGAAACACAGCTTTATTACAATAAAATGTTGTTTTTAATTATATGTTCATCTAGCATACACTTATCATTTGTCAGCAGATAGCCAGTGAACCTGTATTGGTTGCTAGGTAACAAACGCATCAATGACTGTAAGATTGCCAAGTCCTCCACAGAATGGTAATGAGTCGGCTCCTCTTTAGAAGGTAAAGGCACGTTTTCCATCTGTGCAGACATCAAGCAAAGCGCTTGTCAAGTTTATGTTGCTCTACAGTGATGAAAAGCACATCAAAAGGCACACCATTGGGGTAAGCTAAACTGAAGCAGAGATGTGGCCACTCTGACGTAGAAAATAATTTTGACATCAGTTACTGCAACAATCTGAGTTCATGGCAAGCTGAAATTAAAGAAATATAATAATCACTTACAAAATAGTATTGATCCCAAATATGCTATTACTGATATGATAAACTTCTTACGGGTATCATTTATAGCTAATGAGTCACTGGAAGGAGGCTAAATAGTAGAGGTATGTGTCCCAGGCTTCCTGCATTATGTACTTTAAAACACCAGGGATAATGCGTAGATGTGTGGGAAAAGCTTCCCACAAAGTGTTTCCATGTGGTAAAAAAACATGGTATGGGTCCATGGTGTTATGTATGGAGAAAGAGAAGAATGGACTCCATACATAAGGCCCTGTCCGGGTCTTCTGGCCTTCCAGTCTCTAAACAGACTGATCAAGAGATGCACCTGTGAGGTGCCTGTGAAAAGCAACTAGAATATGCAATCCTTATCTCAGACCCTGGGTGGAGGTGAGTTGCCTCCTGAGACACTCTGCTGTGGTGAGCAATGATATGTTGAGTGTGTGTTTGGACATAAGGTCCAATACCTGAGAGAGGGCATCGCTAAAAATGTATTAGCTAGTAGCCAGACGGCTAGGATTTTGCTCATATTTTGTTTTGTGTGCAAGCTGGTGAATAAACTAGCTGTGGTTTTTAACCTGAAACCTCTGGACTTGTGGGGTTTACTGCTGCTGCTGTTCTTCAATATCTTCCCCCAGGAGATGCTACCTGTTCCCCTGATTATGTCACACTACTAACTGGGTTCAAATAGACTTTGGTCTTTCTGGCTGTACGTCTAATCATCAAGGAATGTCTGCCAACTATTGGCTTGCGGGTAAGACACAAGCAAGTGGCACTTATAGTGGCATAGCCTACATTAAAGAGTGGCATAAAACTACAGATAGTTAAGATTGTCTGTACTATATTATAGTTCTTCTTATCCTCTATTTAGAAAGTGGCAACATATTATGTAGTGCTGTACAATAAGGGGATCATAATACAAATAAGTAATATACAATGCAATGAAAAAAGGTAAAGATGGCTCAGCCCAAATGAGCTGAAAATCTAAGAAGTGTGGGAAACAATATATGTAGACATTTGAATAACAATTCTAGCTCATGGTGAGGAAAGTGTGTTTGTGGCTACTGTAAGGCAGAAGCATTGTCAACCCCCAATCTTAAAGCAGCCATTGGAGAATGGTAGTGTGGTTCGGTTGGAATGAGTAGAGATAATGGAAAATGGAGATATCAACATTAAGTACAATAATTATATTGTTAGTTTTCATTGACAGTGAGAAAAATGTAGAATGTAAAGTTTTATAATAGACATTAATAATGGACTCAATTATCTGTAAATCAGCGTTGCACCCACAAACTAATAATGTACTTTCCGATACTGGTGCTATATGATTCCATTACACTCGCAGCCAATAGGAAAACATATTGCTCATCAATGCCAGTTATTCACTGATTACAATTCGTGTGGGTTGGTGTGTGATTCCCTGGTGGTCTAGTGAGGAAAGGAAGTGGTGCAGACTCCAAAAGCTCCCAGGCATAGCTAGTACAGTGAAGCTTGAGCAGAAGTCATAGGTATAGAGACAGGAGAGCTTACAACCTAAAGGGAGGGCAAATAGACAACAGGCACAAGGGGGAGTTAGTGGAGGGGATCTAGGGTGATTGGAGTGTATAAGAGGGACGGGGGATAAAAGAGGGTGAGGTAATCAAGCATAGAAAGATGGTAGGAGGATGGTTGCTAGGCTTTTAAGAACAGGTGAGTTTTCAATGCCTGTTTGAAGGTGCACAGATTAGGGGAGAGTCAGATAAAACAAGGTGGGTCATTACAGTGGAGGGAGGCAGCCCGAGAGAAATCTTGGATTCGGGAGTGAGATGTGGTGATCAATTGGTCACAGCGTAATAATGAAAAGTGTGTAACGGGTAAAACACCACATGACTGTATTTGAAAACATTAAACTAAGAAACCTTTAGGTGATGATGGGATGAAGTTATAAGGTTAAATCAAATGCATTAAGGGCGACATCCTATTCAGCCCATGGTGAGGCCTGTCAAACCCCCTCTAAGTGGTAGACATATATCCCAATGCCAGTAAGTGCCATGGCACTGGTGGATTCAACCATTACTAACATCAGTTCTGCATTCATAAAATCTAGCGATAAGCTGAGTCACCCACCACTTTTAAAGCAAAAGCGGTCGGCATATGAACGCCATCTCAATACCTCCTCATAGAGAAATACGTAGCTTCTCATATAGAGATAGCGAAGCACACAGCAAAATAGCATGCCACTGGGGACAGAAGGAAATTACAATATGGCTCCCCAGGAGGGGAGGTTGAGCCATCCTAGGCTGGCAGGCAGGAAAAGCAATACATGTGTCATATAAATTATATATCTGCTGCACAGGTTACAGAGGGGGCTGCCCAGCTGCACAGTGAAAGAATGAAGGGCAGAGGGGAGAAGTAGGAATAAAGAGAAGAGGGCTGGAATGAAGAAGAAAGGGATTGACACAGAGGGGAGAGAGGAGTGAGAAAGGTAAGACTTAAGTGAAGACAAATAGCCATTACGGAAGAAGAGTGAGGTAAATGATGCTGCTCTGTCTCCATAGTACAGGTCCCAGCAAAAGAGACGCAGCAGCCTCTGGTGGAGGAATATATGGGACAGAATCCAGCACCTACCCCAGGTACACTATTGACTTGAGAGATTGACAACTTAACCTTTAGTAGGTAAGTGCCTGACTCATGAACATGCATATGAGTTTAAGATTGCTTGTCTTTATATGCCTCACTCACCAGAATCCTAACACATGCAGGTAAGACATCTGCATTATGGCTCAAATTTACGCAATGTAGACTGGCGTAAGTTCAACTCAGCATTAAACCCATTAAGATAAACTAAAAACTGTTGCTTGTAAAATCGAAATGGCTACATGTTTTACCTTTTTACTGTGTTCAAAGCTTGCCTTACGCATATGGACAAACTTGTTCAGCTTACTTGAATTGTGCTCTGTTTTCTAATGTAATATAAACCTTGAGTAGACAGCGCAAATTGAAAATCGCTTTGAAACAATTTTGAGCATCTCCAATTTTGAACTTCAAGAACGACCGGCCATTGAAGTTCTAATGCGATTGGACAGAATGAACAGAACTGCATACAGAGAGACCTCCCTTTAGGAATATATTGTTGTTTATGTTGGTACTAATGATTTATCTCCCAGTGATGTCTGAACAGGGCAGAGAGCATCTGTAGGGCTGGCAGTGTCTTCAGTGTTGATGGAATTTTGCCTGTTCATAAAATGGAGGAAGATAGGATGTTTTGCATCAAACACTTTAACACTTGTTTAAAGAAATGGCACAAAGAGGAAGTATTTTGCTTTGTTAGTTTTGATAGCAGAGTTTAGAAGGATAATGTTTCCATGGAATCTGATTGCATTTTGGTTGCATTTTTATATTATCCTTTATTTATAAGGTGCCAAAAGGGCTCCACAAACACCATACGTAGGGTGGCAACAGAGGTTCTTAATAAGGAGTTCTAACATTTCATTAGTGGTTATTTAAACTAGGGAACAAGTGCTCAATATAATGTTGGAAAAGTTCAATGTAGATAGTCTGTTCACACCAATATTGCACTGCCTCCTTAGAGGCGGCTGCCTTCCTTCAGGTTGTTGGATTGTAGGTCCAAACATAAAGGAATCTAAATGGAGTCAGAAAAAGCAGGACAAAAGGTCGCCAAATAGTGCAGTAGTTTAAGAGAATATTCCGCAAACTATTAGAGCATAATAAATTGCATAGATAGATAGAATAGTTTGAAAGCTCATCAAACCATGACTTCTAGATGTCTCAGAGGGGGCCATCTAACGGGTCTTCTAACATACGGTTTTAGGAAGTAATCAGCAGATCTGTGTAGCTCATCAATAGATATGGTCTACTGGTTCTCAGACATATATACCAGGTGGAAACCAGAAAACAGGAAAGCCAATAATAGTGTAGTATTTTTAAAACTTATTAGTGAAATGTCTTACACCCAACACCCAAGTTAGTATGTTTACCAAAATTCAGTACCAAAACAGCTTATCTGAAAATGGTCCATAGGGCTGCTTGCTGAAGTTCCAGTCTACTTCATTGGTATTCTGCCCAAAAAAACTCTGTAACCATACCCGGGAACAAAAGAGTAGGGATACCATATGGTGTAGTATGCAGGTGTTTTGTAATTATTCTTCACTGCAGACAAACCATATCAGCTTTGCTGTTAGCTGTGTAAAAATCACTTTTAAATAATTTTTAAAGCATGTAAGATAAATAACACTTTATACTTTTACTTTGTCACACATGACTTGTATACCTTAACCCAGGTGCACTGCTATACATGTGTGTAACCCTGTCTGCAGCCTTAACCTGCAGTCTGTCAGCTGAATACCTAATTCCTCTCTTAGTGGCCAGTAGCAAACCACTCCCTTTGTCTCACTGTATACTGTGTAAACAATAGCCAGGCTGCTGACTACACAATAGTATGTTGACCAATGCCTGGCTGAATAATTGTATTAGGACATAAGGCAGCTGCAAACACAATCTTAGAACATTAAACTAATTGTAACAGTATACATAACCTCGCTACTAAAGCTGGGTACACACTACAGAAATTTCAACCAACTTTTTATGCCGAGCGATTTTACATGCGATCGATGATCCGATCGCTCGGTCCATGGACTGCATACACACTAGCCTTGTTTAGGACGATAAAGGGAAGAGCGGACGTCCCTTTAGCGACTTTTTACAGCCATATTGTCGTGAGCAATGACTGTAATTTCGTACTCACTGTTGTGGATTAGTCGGAAGTTTATACACACTACACAGCGGAAATCAGATTGGACCAAAAATATTAAACGGTACGACCAACCAAATGAGGCGATAATCGTCCATTTGGGCAGACTTTCGACCATCGTGTCACTGCACACACTGACCCGACTTTTGAACGACCGGTCTTATGTCGGCTGTTTGAGCCGATTATTGGACGAAAACAGTGTAGTGTGTACCCACCTTAACTTTGTACATTTTACCATCTAAGTTTTGACATTAGCCAATTAATAACTATACTAATAGTCTGCCATTTAACTTACACAGAATAGTTATTGAATACACATTGCTAATTTGTTACGTGTCACCCACCTAGTTATACATTACATCACAATATACCATAATTCACAGACAACATCAAAATATATGGAATATGACAGACACACGATCCACACAGTAGGAAAAAAAAGCTTTTGGAGTTGCTTTATATATAATAAAGGAGATAAAGGAAAATTTAATAAAGGTCATTGCCAGGGACAGAACAGTACACTGCCAGGCCCCATAACTAAAATTGAGTAAGGGCCTAGCGATGCTGCTCTAGCCTCTTCTCAGAAGAGACCTCCAATCTTCTTTTTTGAGGGGAGGGGGGTATAGAGAAGGGAGACCTGGAATTGTCAGGCCAACCTCAACTTTGTGCCCTGTAGCAGTCATACCTCCTGCCCCCACTGTAATTCCGCCATTGAGTATTGCAGATAGCATTTAAATGTTTAGGCAATTCTAGAATCCAGTGAGAGAGATGTTTTGCAGATAGGATACATTTAGAGACCTCTGTCACAAGATGAGGAATTGTATAGTTTATTAATAGACAAAGTCACTGAAACGACAATGAAAGATAAGGTGATTAATATGGGAGACTTAAATATTCTTTATATGGACTGGAACTGTGAATTGTTAAATCAGCCTTAATATGCCATGTGTCACAATAGTGACACATTCTGAACTGCTTGTGTGGGGGCATCTCATAAGCAATTTATTGGGGAACCAGCAAAAAAGAATGTAATCCCAGATTTAGTGCTCAGAAACTGAGATTGTAGGAGGGAACTTGGATCAGTATGGTTTAATATATATCCAACAGTAGACAACACCAAAGACCAGAAGTAGGACTACACCAAAACAATGCTTTAGGTTACATAAAGGCTCACTTTAATCAAATTAGAAATACTTTATGTGACTCGCTGGCATGGTAAGAATTTATAGATGGAGTGCAGGAACAATGGAATAAACTAGAAAATGAATTATTGAATGCAACAGATCTTTGTGCCAGATATATTATTAAAAGCAAAAAGGGGGATGGATGGACAGCATTAACTGCAGTATGAGACAGAGCCCATAATCTGGTTACCACCTAACACATATTCTGCTATATTGTGGTGACACAGTTTACATGCAGTAGATCGTTCACATGAAGTTACAGATTGGTTACTAGGGGCTACTGTAGATTCTAACGTCATTGTGAGTCCAGAAGGGGCGTAGTCACTCTGAGGCCAGATTAAGACCTGGTCAATTGTAAAGGACTTTGGTCCTGGGTCCAGTTGTTAGTGCCTGAAGGCCATACACTGTTTGGTTCGGATATTGGTCGTGCCGCCTCACAATTTGCCTTTTCCTCCACCATTTAATTCAATCTAATTTCAATAAACTGTGACCTTTATTTCGCCATACACTTGTGTTGTGTCTTTATTTATGTAAATTATGCAGCTACAAATGAAAGCTTAATAGGGATAGCAGAAAAGGGACACATCTTCTTTCTGAAGTTTACAGGAAGTATGTAGAGTATAATACATTATTATGTATATGCACGACTTGAGTGTTTGAGCATTTTGCTTTTGTTTTCTACCACGAAATCTCTTTTTCTCCAGCCTTATAATATTCGACAAATTAGACAATTTTGCCAGTCATAATCATAACATATATTACAGTCTCCTTTGCTGCAGTTTAAATAAATTTGATTTTAGAGGTCACATTTTAGAACATTGCCTTTGTTTTAGTGGTAAGGTCAGTTCACAAAGACTGAAGTGATATGTTTGGTTAAATAAAATAGACATTTTAGACAGAGATGGGGGATGTCTTCTGAACTACTATATCTACTGAACAAATAATATCTGCAAGGATAAAACCAAAGTTAATCTTATATACTTGCATTAAGATTATTTCATGCATGAATTAGTCAAACAGTGGCTTGATATTGATAGACCTACATATATTCATTGAAATGTATACTTCGTAATTTGATTTAGAACAGTCTGTATATTTAAGGAATAAAGATTACAAAACAATTGGGTCTATTTACCAAGAACGTTAGAATCTGCAGTAGCCCCTATAACCAATCTGTAAATTCATGTGAACGATCTACTGCATGTAAACTGTGTCACCACAATATAACACAATATGTGTTAGGTGGTAACCAGATTATGGGCTCTGTCTCATATGATGTGAATGAGTTCTCTGTACAGCGCTGCGGAATTAGTAGCACTATATAAATAACTGATAATAATAATAATACACATATGTGCCTTCCCATTGGACTTTACATTGCAGACTAAGAATTTCCTTTTTTAATTTTATTTCAGCTTTATTACAGAGGTGATGTATTGGTTTGGTTTTCACCTTAGCAATAGATGGTGATCTCACTGAAGGTTTCTGAAAAATCTTGCATCTACTACCAGCCTATAAAATTGCTGTGTTTCCCTGTCTGGCAGTGACTGTAACTACTTGAAGGGGGATGGACAGCATTAACTGCAGCAGTGAATTGATTGCATCTGCTACCTGTCTTTGTAATTGAAGGAGAGGTGGAATTGCTAGTAGGACACCTGATGTATGTGCTATGCTCCACGGCCTGTCACAACCCTAGGCCTAAATCTGGCACTAGTTTTTACATAGAGTAGCTTTAGCTGACTTAAACAGCTAGCTATAATATACATTGGTCTATAAAATAATAAATATGAATAAGTATAATGCAGCAACTTGTTCATGCCATGCCACCAGAACACTTTTCAATAGTTTTCATCTTTTTACTGCTGTCAGATTCACAATCTCTGTGCACTTCAAACTTAGGCAATGCAAAGCATTTCTAATAGCCTGTGGGCTCTGCCATCTCTAGAGTAAGATAAAATAAATGTGTTAGTCCTACAGCCAAAGAGACTCACTATGGGTTGAACTCAAAATGAAGATTTAAGATTTAATCTAAGAATATGAAAACACATACAAAATAGCAATCTTTGTTTAGCACCGAAAATGGGATTTTAAAAATAATTTAACTATTACCTTATTATGTTATTTCCAAGCTAGCTTAACTATAGATCTTGCTGGCATATATAAACTCAGTTATCAGCCTTATGAAAACATTATCTGCTAAATAAAAATTTCCATTGTCGTTCAGCAATGCCCCTGACTTAATTTGTATAATCCCGATTAAATCTATTTTTTTACTATTATGTTAAGTCTTTAAGTCAGAAACAAAATGCAGGTTGTTTTTTATTTGCTCATTATTTTTAAAGAATAATTGCTAAGAGACCATACTGCTATGCTGTGTGAAAGTGAAAACAGCACTATAGAAAGGACATGGGGCATTTATAAATGCAGAAATATGCCCATTTTAATGACCACTAATGTGTTTACTTTTTAAAAGCAATTTTAATCCTGTTTTCATGCTCTATTGAAAATGTGATGACTATGCAGGCATACCTTACAAATGTCCTAAGAGCCCTAAAATTAGGACTGTCCTATTGAAATCATGACAGTTGGGAGGTATGCCTACATAGTTTGTCCCAGGGCTGGGAATGTTGAGGGGAGCTAGGCAGTCTATAAACGGACCTCCCATCATGCCTGTCCCCTGCTGCAGGAGATGACATGTTGGGAGGTATGAGTGTTGGTACAGTACTGGCGCTACCACTTGGCGAACCTAGACAATTATGAAGATAAGGGGCAGAAGATATGAAAAAGCCCTTAAAGAACTAGTAAAGCATGTGTTTGGCATAATATGCATCAAAGGTGGTACATTACTTTACTAAATATGTCAATCATGCTCTGAAGCCCCTGCAGCAGGTTGCCATGCTAGAAGGGAGGTGCTTCTATTACAGAACAGGCAGACTATAGCTTACAGGCTTGCAGACTTGCTCTGCACAAATGCACTGTGTGAATTAGTGGAATCATATTCAAGGACATGTCAAGTGATATCACAGTAATGCAATTGAATTCATTTTTAGCTTTTCTTTACCTGTATCAGAACCCATCAGGACACAGGCCTATATGGTTAGCACTAGCTTCAGCTGTTCATAATAAAGTGAAGATACAACGATTTATGTTTTACCAGATCTGCAGTAGAATATTATGTTAGCACTAAGGAGTGTATTTTACTTTCATGGTTTATCTGACTATTTTAATTTTTAATTTTAGCAGGACAGCTAAACTGAAAATACATGCAGATACCTTATGAACAGACATTAAGTAAAATTAAAAAATATATAAGCAAACATTACCATGCAAAACATATTTACTATATTTGTTACCATGCTCTGTTCTAAAATATAGTAATGCACATATTCATAATCGGTACGATGACTGGAGCACAAAGAATAAGTATGTCATAAGAGCAAATGTCAAATGTCAAAAGAGTAAACGGGCTGTTTATACACGTGGGGGTAAATGTATCAAGCTGAGAGTTTTACAGCGAGTCTGAAAAGTGGGGATGTTGCCTATAGCAACCAATCAGATTCTAGCTGTTATTTTGTAGAATGTACTAAACAAATGATAGCTAGAATCTGATTGGTTTTTCAAACTCGCCGGAAAACTCTCAGCTTGATACATTTACCCTGTGGACTTGAGAGAAAGCACAGGATGCAGAACGGATGCTGCTTGTACTCCTGTTTCTTCTGTCCATGATTAATCATTGTATTTATCTAAAAGCTGTGTGGTTCACTGATCTCTTTAGCATAAGGATGAATGAACCATAGATGTCATCTTAGGTTGTATAATCAGCTGCAATCATGCAAATGCAGAAATAATGTCCCAAAGACAGACAATTTATGCTCAAATGACCTTGGCAGTATCAAGTATATTTTCTTGCTTAGTGGAGTCTATCCCAAGAACTGCTTAAATGCTGCTATTCAAGTCTAACGTGTTATATTTAAAGGAATAGCCCTCCTTTGGCATGGATGACTTGCATCTCCATGCCCCTAGTATGCCGAAGTTACAAGTGAATGCGCCTGGCCCACAAGTGGGTCCAAGTATCAGCTATGCTCATCTCAAAGTATGTGAAAAATGCAACAAATTAAACCCAAACCACAATTTTAACACAAGTGGTTGTGGATTTGCATGGTTGTCCTTCTGGTAGGATTTCCCAAGAAGGAAAAACCTCAGGTTTCCTGTTGTTAAGCTTGAATTGTGAAAACAATTAAATAAATATGAGATTAAAGATGAGATATGAGAGGTGAAAATGTAAGTGTATATCCATGGATGAAATTTGCTAGGTGTATATGTAAAGAGGGAATGAATTTAAGGGATTGAGATAAATGTCAGTTATATCATTTATTGTGCTTGTTCCAGCGATTGAAGTGGCAGTATGAAAAATGTAATGGGAAAGTAAGTGAATGGAATGTATTTTACAAATAAGGCAGTATGAGAAGTGGCGATATGGCATACTAGGGTATACATCTGCACATATTCCACTGCCTTATACTGTAAGAGGATTCCAATATGAAGGTAAATGTAAAGGGTGTGTGGAGGGTGGGAGGTTAGGCAGTGGATGGAATGTATTGATTATAATGGGTAAGAAGTCCAGTGAGTTTCGTCACACGTTTCTTCTTCAGTGGCTTTTGTTAGTACAATGAATTCCGCTAATCAACTCTAAATCAGGGCCATAGGGTCTATTTTGAAAATAGAACTCTTTACTTTGCACTAATTAATAATGATAATTGTATCTAAGAGTACCTGAATCTGTGATAAAACAGCGAGCCTCCTCTCTCTTTATGGAGCAAGCATACTATACAGTGCTGCCCATATTCACACTTCCACCTACTGCATCATATTTCCTATTTCAGTGGGTTTGAATTACGTAGTAGAGTGGCATCATATGTCCTACCTCTGGAGAATTAAGAAAAAACTAGTACTAAATAGTTTCTGAATTGAATCACAACTGTGAAACTAAAGTCTGTATAGTTCAGTTTGCATCTATTACATTGTAGTGTTTGTAGTGGTTACATAATGCATAATAGACATAATATAGATTTAGGAGCACAGCAAAACAAAGGAGCAAATTTGCTCTTGGACAAACCGTGCTGTAATGCATTCAGGGCCGGATTAACCTGAGGTCTAACTGGGCTACAGCCCAGGGGCCTCGGGCATCCAGGGGGCCTTTGAAAGTGCTCAGCTGCATTTTTGATCCGGGCGGGGGCGGCCCAGGCCCGATCAATGCTGCTGAGCCTGTCACTGTAGTCCTTCCGCGGTGCTCAGTAATCTCCTTACTGAGGAGATCTCGAGAGAATTAGACAAGATCACCTCAGTTAGGAGCTAACAGCGCACCACGGAAGGACTACAGTGACAGGAGAACAGAGAGGTAAACGCTTGGGGGGGGGCGGCTCACAGGGGGGGCCTCATGGGGGGCTGTCGGCTCACAGGGGGGCCTCACGAGGGGAATGGAGGCCCCCTTAGCCCATGGGCCTCCATTCCCTTAATCCGGCCCTGAATGCATTGGGTGGAAATATAAATAGATTTATATTTGTATGCAGGGAAACACTGGCTGCTTTGCATGTAGTGCAAAAATACTGTACAACTTTATTTTTACACTGCAATCTGGAGTTGAGCTAGGACACGCCCCTCCTAAGTCTAAGCCTATCACAATTTAAATTTGCCCGCCGAAGGTCCTTTGCTCTTTATTTTGCTTTGCTCCTAACTCTAAATGAGGCTCAATACTTTTTAAGGCCTTTCCTTGTCCAAGTTTTAATGTTAGAAAAAAATGAATTGTGGATATTGTTTTTAGCATATTTATTACATCTCAAGAAATATCTAGTTTTTTTTCTTCACCAGCATGGATTTCTTCATATTTTATATATTGTTTTCATTTTGTTTTAGCACTGATATTTTGTCTATGTATTATATTCATTTGTGTGGGGTGAGCAACACTTCCATTGTTTGATCTAGATTTTTTTAATGATTAGAGCCAAAAGTTTATGTAATAAAGATGTGACATAGATTTTCATATCTTTGAGAAGAACACGTTATTCAACTATACTTCTCAAATGTTCTTGCAAAGGAGGACAGTTAGACACATGTGGGGAACAAGAACTCAGCTGAATTCTATGTTGTGACGAAACGAGTATGATAACACTAACCATCCTCTTTCTTGTTTCTCACATAATGTGGATTATAGCTAGGGATGAGCGCGCTCGGATTTCTGAAATCCGAGCCCACCCGAACGTTGCGGATCCGAGTCGGATCCGAGACAGATCCGGGTATTGGCGCCAAATTCAAAAGTGAAACTGAGGCTCTGACTCATAATCCCGTTGTCGGATCTCGCGATACTCGGATCCTATAAATTCCCCGCTAGTCGCCGCCATCTTCACTCGGGCATTGATCAGGGTAGAGGGAGGGTGTGTTAGGTGGTCCTCTGTGCTGTTTAGTTCTGTGCTGTTTAGTTCTGTGCTGTTTAGTTCTGTGCTGTTTAGTGCTGTGCTGTGCTGTTTAGTGCTGTGCTGTGCTGTGCTGTGCTGTGCTGTGCTGTGCTGTGTTCTGCAGTATCAGTCCAGTGGTGCTGTGTGCTGTGCTCTGTCCTTCTGAGGTCAGTGGTGCTGCTGGGTCCTGTGCTGTGTCCTGTTCAGTCCAGTGGTGCTGTGTCCTGTGCTCTGTGCTTCTAAGGGCATAGTTATTTCCCCAATATTCCCCTGTGTTTAAAAAAATAAAAAAAAGTTTTTTTATAAAATACCAAAAACTACTTTAATATTTTTTAATTACCACAAAATTTTCACAACCAATCCTGCAGTATAAGCCCATTGGTACTGCAATATTACCAAGTTCACACATTCAGCAGTAAAAGTCCAGTGGTACTGCAATATTACAAAGTTTACACATTCTGCAGTATCAGTCCAGTGGTGCTGTGTCCTGTGCTCTGTCCTGCTGAGTTCCGTAGTGCTGCTGGGTCCTGTGCCGTGTCCTGTTCAGTCCAGTGGTGCTGTGTCCTGTGCTCTGTGCTTCTAAGGGCATAGTTATTTCCCCATTATTCCCAAGTTTGTAAAAAATAAAAAAAAGTAAAAAAAAATTAAAAATTAAAAAAAAAAAAAAATATATAATAATTATAACCAAATTTGCAAAACCAATCCAGCATTATAAGTCCATTGGTACTGCAATATTACCAAGTTCACACATTCAGCAGTAAAAGTCCAGTGGTACTGCAATATTACAAAGTTTACACATTCTGCAGTATCAGTCCAGTGGTGCTGTGTCCTGTGCTCTGTCCTGCTGAGTTCCGTAGTGCTGCTGGGTCCTGTGCCGTGTCCTGTTCAGTCCAGTGGTGCTGTGTCCTGTGCTCTGTGCTTCTAAGGGCATAGTTATTTCCCCATTATTCCCAAGTTTGTAAAAAATAAAAAAAAAGTAAAAAAAAATAAAAAATTAAAAAAAAAAAAAAATATATAATAATTATAACCAAATTTGCAAAACCAATCCAGCATTATAAGTCCATTGGTACTGCAATATTACCAAGTTCACACATTCAGCAGTAAAAGTCCAGTGGTACTGCAATATTACAAAGTTTACACATTCTGCAGTATCAGTCCAGTGGTGCTGTGTCCTGTGCTCTGTCCTGCTGAGTTCCGTAGTGCTGCTGGGTCCTGTGCCGTGTCCTGTTCAGTCCAGTGGTGCTGTGTCCTGTGCTCTGTGCTTCTAAGGGCATAGTTATTTCCCCATTATTCCCAAGTTTGTAAAAAATAAAAAAAAAGTAAAAAAAAATAAAAAATTAAAAAAAAAAAAAATATATAATAATTATAACCAAATTTGCAAAACCAATCCAGCATTATAAGTCCATTGGTACTGCAATATTACCAAGTTCACACATTCTGCAGTATCTTGTGCTACATATAATGGAGACCAAAAATTTGGAGGATAAAGTAGGGAAAGATCAAGACCCACTTCCTCCTAATGCTGAAGCTGCTGCCACTAGTCATGACATAGACGATGAAATGCCATCAACGTCGTCTTCCAAGCCCGATGCCCAATCTCGTAGTACCGGGCATGTAAAATCCAAAAAGCCCAAGTTAAGAAAAAGTAGCAAAAAGAGAAACTTAAAATCATCTGAGGAGAAACGTAAAGTTGCCAATATGCCATTTACGACACGGAGTGGCAAGGAACGGCTTAGGCCCTGGCCCGTGTTCATGACTAGTGGTTCAGCTTCACCCACGGATCTTAGCCCTCCTCCTCCTCCCCCCCCTACAAAAAATTGAAGAGAGTTATGCTGTCAGCAACAAAACAGCAAACAACTCTGCCTTCTAAAGAGAAATTATCACAAATCCCCAAGGCGAGTCCAAGGGTGTTGGTGGTTGTCAAGCCTGACCTTCCCATCACTGTACGGGAAGAGGTGGCTCGGGAGGAGGCTATTGATGATGTAGCTGGCGCTGTGGAGGAACTTGATGATGAGGATGGTGATGTGGTTATTGTAAATGAGGCACCAGGGGGGGAAACAGCTGATGTCCATGGGATGAAAAAGCCCATCGTCATGCCTGGTCAGAAGACCAAAAAATGCACCTCTTCGGTCTGGAGTTATTTTTATCCAAATCCAGACAACCAATGTATGGCAATATGTAGCTTATGTAAAGCTCAAATAAGCAGGGGTAAGGATCTTGCCCACCTAGGAACATCCTCCCTTATACGTCACCTGAATAACCTTCATAGTTCAGTGGTTAGTTCAGGAACTGGGGCTAGGACCCTCATCGGTACAGGGACACCTAAATCCCGTGGTCCAGTTGGATACACACCAGCAACACCCTCCTCGTCAACTTCCTCCACAATCTCCATCAGATTCAGTCCTGCAGCCCAAGTCACCAGCCAGACTGAGTCCTCCTCAATACGGGATTCATCCGAGGAATCCTGCAGCGGTACGCCTACTACTGCCACTGCTGCTGTTGCTGCTGTTAGTCGGTCATCTTCCCAGAGGGGAAGTCGTAAGACCGCTAAGTCTTTCACCAAACAATTGACCGTCCAACAGTCGTTTGCCATGACCACCAAATACGATAGTAGTCACCCTATTGCAAAGCGTATAACTGCGGCTGTAACTGCAATGTTGGTGTTAGACGTGCGCCCGGTGTCCGCCATCAGTGGAGTGGGATTTAGAGGGTTGATGGAGGTATTGTGTCCCCGGTACCAAATCCCCTCGAGATTCCACTTCACTAGGCAGGCGATACCAAAAATGTACAGAGAAGTACGATCAAGTGTCCTCAGTGCTCTTAAAAATGCGGTTGTACCCACTGTCCACTTAACCACGGACATGTGGACAAGTGGTTCTGGGCAAACGAAGGACTATATGACTGTGACAGCCCACTGGGTAGATGCATCCCCTTCCGCAGCAACAGCAACAGCTGCATCAGTAGCAGCATCTACAAAATGGCTGCTCATGCAAAGGCAGGCAACATTGTGCATTACAGGCTTTAATAAGAGGCACAACGCTGCCAACATATTAGAGAAAATGAGGGAAATTATCTCCCAGTGGCTTACCCCACTTAGACTCTCATGGGGATTTGTGGTGTCAGACAATGCCAGTAACATTGTGCGGGCATTAAATATGGGCAATTTCCAGCACGTCCCATGTTTTGCCCACACCATTAATTTGGTGGTGCAGCATTACCTCAAGAGTGACAGGGGTGTGCAGGAGATGCTTGCGGTGGCCCGCAAAATTGCTGGACACTTTCGGCATTCAGCCAGTGCCTACCGCAGACTAGAGGCACATCAAAAAAGCTTGAACCTGCCCTGCCATCACCTCAAACAAGAGGTTGTGACGCGCTGGAACTCCACCCTCTATATGCTGCAGAGGATGGAGGAGCAGCAAAAGGCCATTCAGGCCTACACAGCCACCTACGACATAGGCAAAGGAGTGGGGATGCGCCTGAGTCAAGCGCAGTGGAGACTGATTTCCGTGTTGTGCAAGGTTCTGCAGCCATTTGAACTTGCCACACGAGAAGTCAGTTCCGACACTGCCAGCTTGAGTCAGGTCATTCCCCTGATCAGGCTGTTGCAGAAGCAGCTGGAGAAAGTGAGGGAGGAGCTGGTAAGCCATTGCGATTACAGCAAGCATGTAGCTCTTGTGGATGTAGCCCTTCGTACGCTTTGCCAGGATCCGAGGGTGGTCACTCTTTTAAAGTCAGAGGAATACATTCTGGCCACCGTGCTCGATCCTCGGTTTAAAGCGTATGTTGTGTCTCTGTTTCCGGCGGACACAAATCTACAGCGGTGCAAAGACCTGCTGGTCAGGAGATTGTCCTCTGAAGAGGACCGTGACATGCCAACAGCTCCACCCTCATTTTCTTCCACATCTATGGCTGCGAGGAAAAAGCTCAGTTTTCCCAAAAGAGGCACTGGCGGGGATGCTGATAACATCTGGTCCGGACTGAAGGACCTGCCAACCATTGCAGACATGTCTACTCTCGCTGCATTGGATGCTGTCACAATAGAAAAAATTGTGGATGATTACTTTGCTGACACCATCCAAGTAGACATGTCAGACAGTCCATATTGTTACTGGCAGGAAAAAAAGGCAGTTTGGAAGCCCCTGTACAAACTGGCTCTATTTTACCTGAGTTGTCCCCCCTCCAGTGTGTACTCGGAAAGAGTTTTTAGTGCAGCGGGGAACCTGGTCAGTGAGCGGCGAAGGAGGTTGCTTCCTCACAACGTTGAAAAAATGATGTTTATAAAAATGAATAATCAATTCCTCAATGAAGTACAGCACTGCCCTCCAGATACTACAGAGGGACCTGTGGTTGTGGAGTCCAGCGGGGACGAATTGATAATGTGTGATGAGGAGGAAGTACACACTGTAGGGGGAGAGGAATCAGAGGTTGAGGATGAGGACGACATCTTGCCTCAGTAGAGCCTGTTTAGTCTGTACAGGGAGAGATGAATAGCTTTTTTGGTGTGGGGGCCCAAACAAACCAATCATTTCAGTCAAAGTTGTTTGGTAGGCCCTGTCGCTGAAATGATTGGTTTGTTTAAGTGTGCATGTCCTATTTCAACAACAGACCTCTCAACTGCAGCTCATCCCTCCTCTGCGGGGATAATGTCTCCTGTGCTCTGACACGTCACTCTGTGTACTCTCAGCCTCAGGATCTGACACTACAGCTACCATGCCTCTTGTAGCAGCCCTCACTCCAGGGCCTCTTCCATGTGCAGTGTCCCCCTCTCTCTTGGGTTCACTATAGTGGCATGGAGTTCTCCCCCTCATCCAGGGCACACATTCCTTGCCCTGGCTCAGTCACCACGCTCAGACTTCCAGGCAATGCTGGGGGAGCCTGGGAGCTTCCACCCCAGGTCCCCAGCTACAACTCTCCTCTCCTGTGTCTTCTCTCTCTTTCTGACACTTTAAAGATCGTGCCTTTAAATGAAAAAGTCAGTCTTCATTGCACGACTATGTGCAAGTGCAACAGGGACATTTTTTTGGGTTTACAAAGTCAAACAATAACACTACGACCCTGTCTGTCTGGGGTCTGGCAATGACGAATTGTCTGGAGCATGTTTTGAGGAGGTATTGTGGCCCCGGTATCAAATTGGGTACCGGGGCCACCCCACTATGCAGTCCAGATACTTGTTTGGTGGAATTCTGACACGTGGAGGGTTTTTTAATTATATTGTGGCCTCGGTACCAAATTGTGTACCGGGGCCACCACACTACGCAGTCAAGATAGATAGATGCGTATCATAGATAAAGTACATTCAGTGGTGTGGGGCAAATTGAAAAATATTCAAAATGCACTGACATTATCAAAAACAAGAGGTTGTCACACGCTAAAACTCCAACATGTATATGATGGAGAGGATGGAGGAGCAGCCGTATGTGTAGTGTAATGCAGACCTGTTGAAGGTTTTTTATATATTTTATTGTGGTGCCCAGTGCCCACTCCTCTACGCAGTCCAGGTACATTTATTGGTGCGATTCATAAAAGTTCAGGGTTTTTAAGATATTGTGGTGACCCACTCCTCTACGCAGTCCAGGTACATTTATTGGTGCGATTCATAAAAGTTCAGGGTTTTTAATATATTGTGGTGACCCACTCCTCTACGCAGTCCAGGTACATTTATTGGTGCGATTCATAAAAGTTCAGGGTTTTTAATATATTGTGGTGACCCACTCCTCTACGCAGTCCAGGTACATTTATTGGTGCGATTCATAAAAGTTCAGGGTTTTTAATATATTGTGGTGACCCACTCCTCTACGCAGTCCAGGTACATTTATTGGTGCGATTCATAAAAGTTCAGGGTTTTTAATATATTGTGGTGACCCACTCCTCTACGCAGTCCAGGTACATTTATTGGTGCGAATCAAACAAGTTGATGGTTTTCTTATTATATATATTGTGGTGACCCACTCCTCTACGCAGTCCAGGTACATTTATTGGTGCGATTCATAAAAGTTCAGGGTTTTTAAGATATTGTGGTGACCCACTCCTCTACGCAGTCCAGGTACAATTATTGGTGCGATTCATAAAAGTTCAGGGTTTTTAATATATTGTGGTGACCCACTCCTCTACGCAGTCCAGGTACATTTATTGGTGCGAATCAAACAAGTTGATGGTTTTCTTATTATATATATTGTGGTGACCCACTCCTCTACGCAATCCAGGTACATTTATTGGTGCGATTCATAAAAGTTCAGGGTTTTTAATATATTGTGGTGACCCACTCCTCTACGCAGTCCAGGTACATTTATTGGTGCGATTCATAAAAGTTCAGGGTTTTTAATATATTGTGGTGACCCACTCCTCTACGCAGTCCAGGTACAATTATTGGTGCGAATCATAAAAGTTCAGGGTTTTTAAGATATTGTGGTGACCCACTCCTCTACGCAGTCCAGAAAGATACCTTTTTGCAACGTTTTGGACTAATAACTATATTGTGAGGTGTTCAGAATACACTGTAAATTAGTGGAAATGCTTGTTATTGAATGTTATTGAGGTTAATAATAGCCTAGGAGTGAAAATAAGCCCAAAAACTTGATTTTTAAACTTTTTATGTTTTTTTCAAAAAAAATCCGAATCCAATACCTTAAATCCGAACCGAGACCTTTCGTCAAGTGTTTTGCGAGACAAATCCGAACCTCAAAAATAACGAAAATCCGGATCCAAAACACAAAACACGAGACCTCAAAAGTCGCCGGTGCACATCCCTAATTATAGCATGTACTTTTTATAGCCCTTGCTTTTATTTCCCAGCTCAACAGAATACCACTGCAGTATCTAATTACATGTGGATAAGGGGACATTGTAGCTCATTGTAAATATACATATTGTGTATTGTATATTGATGATGTGGCAGTGAAGTTGTTATTCATTGTTCTTAAAGTGAAGCCGGGTGGGTTATGGGTAAAAATCAGGTGGTGTCCAGGATACAGGTGAGAAGGCTGGAGCTGCATACATTCTCCCCGCTCCTTCCTCTACAGGAAGCATGGAACAGCTGGGGACCCTGTGACATCACAAAATAGTGTAAGGGGTTCATTTTACCGGGCAGCACGGTGGCTAAGTGGTTAGCACTTCTGCCTCACAGCGCTGGGGTCATGAGTTCAATACCCCACCATGGCCTTATCTGTATGGAGTTTGTATGTTCTCCCTGTGTTTGCATGGGTTTCCTCCGGGTGCTCCGGTTTCCTCCCACACTCCAAAAACATACTAGTAGGTTAATTGGCTCCTATCAAAATTGACCCTAGTCTGTCTCTGTCTGTCTGTGTGTGTGTGTATTAGGGAATTAAGACTGTAAGCTCTAATGGGGCAAGGACTGATTTGAATGAGTTCTCTGTACAGCGATGCGGAATCAGTGGCGCTATATAAATAAATGGTGATGATGATGATGATTTTAGGAGGGGCTGACTGCTACCCTATCTTTGGAGGTGGGGGAAACCAATTAGTATCCATTGTTCTTCATAAGACTAGTCCAGATGTTTTGTCTGCGTATCAGCAGGGGGCTTCTGTGGAAGCACAGCTCATCTCCACTCCCCTCTCCAACCCCCTAATCCGGGACCTACCAATGTTTGAAAAGAGAGAGACCCAGAGGTTTGCCAAAGGAGGGGAAATCACTGTGGAAATGTGACACTAGATATAAGGAGCCACTCCAGGGGGGAAGTAGGTGCAAAATCTGGTTTTGAGTTGTTGTTCTCTACTAGAATCTACATATGAAGCTGAGACAGATCCATGGGTCGTCAAGTCTGGACAGCCAGGTGACTGCAACTCCTTAAACTAATGCGGTAAGGGACAGATGATGTGGTAAACCTGTCTAGTATTTATTTACTGTGTGTAGATAATAATCTAGTGATTGTTTTTATTACAATAAATGTATTGCTTTACTTTCTAACTGCATTTGCCTGAGTGACTATATGAATCCTAGAAGGTACTGGATAGACTTCCCTGGCATAGGAAGGCACTCATGGGTGGCCAGCCACAGTGAAGTGGGTAGCATTGGGCCAGATAAACCCGGTATCTTCACACATGTACATTGGAAAAATGTCACGTTAAAGGTTGCTGGGATCACCACTTACTGATTGATGCAACTAAACAGGGAGGAGCAGAGTCAAATGCACCCCCGGTGTTCACCAGTGACCCATGCAAGGAGGTAGGGACTTGGTTGCGTAAGGTGGTAAGGTGTGCAGGTTGAGGTTTTCTGAGTTAGTCAATGGTGCAGTGGAGTGGTGAACAGGAGTGGTAGAACAATCCAGGTCAAAGCCAAACATAGCTCAGTACACAGGGAGGATCCAGGAGATGAGTCAGAGGCAGGCTGAGGTCAAACCAGAACGAGAAAAAAGGTACCAAGTGATAAACATAGGAGGAGTCCAGGGAACAAGCTAAAAGTCAGACACAGGTACAGATATCAGGAACAGGCAACAGGAACCCTAGAGCATGTGAACCATTACTCTGGCAAAACATTGGTATCAGTGGGATCCTAATATAGGAAGAAGTTGGCCCCAATTGAAGGAGAGCTGATTCGGCGGTCAGAGCACAGCTTACCTCCGACAGAGCGGTCAGCAACAGGACACAGTTACCATTGCACATGCGCTCGCCGAGATGTAGTCTTCAGGCCAGAAGATCATCCGTCGCTAGGCAACGAGATGCGAGAAGGAAGAGAGGCAGGCATCCGTTCCCCGGCACGAGAAGTGCGGGGATGGTGCCTGACAATAAACAGATCATTACCTTTATCAAAACAGAGGAACAACAATGAATATAAAACAGGAGAAGGGAGGAGAGAGCACAAGGCATAAATCCCAACTGGTGGGAAAGTTGCCAGATATTCTGTTCATGCATGGCAGAGCAGTTGGGAACGAGTGCTAGATATGGTTTTTTAAAGGGAGGGGAGTAAGGGTCAGCCTAGCACTTCAAAAGTGCTAAGCACACCCCAGGGGTGTGGTCACCCCACTATTGTGATTTGGACACACATCCTTCATGACGTGGCCACTCCCTCATAGTGATGTGGTCACGGCCCCATCCTGCTGCCATAGAGACTAAAGTTAGGAGATATGCACAAGGTCACATGTAACTTACATTGCTTAGCAACCATTTTGCCCACACTGCAGTAATCAGCTAATGCTGTGGAATAATCTCTTTTGTAACTTTAACACTGTCTCTTCTCTTAAATCTCCAAATCATTCTGTTTGAGACATAGAGAATTAATTTTAATTTTTCATTATTGTCTAGTACTTTTTAACCATCAACCTTGCTTTCAAAAGTGTATTTCCTTACCCTTGCCTACTCGGATTGTCATCCCAGAAGAAAAACTTTAAAAGCATTTGTCATTTTGTCACAAATGCACAGAGGAAGTCAAAACTTTTCTAAAATGCAATTGCTTCTTAAACACCTGGTATTTTATGATCTAACATAATTTGTTATGTTGCCTTTCATACAGTATGACTTTTAGTTTTTTCCATGTCTTGTCAAGCCACAGGGTATATAGTATAGTATAGTATTATATTCCACTAAAATGATATTTTAGGCACAAGTTTGGTGCACCATTGCACAATAATTAATGTCCTTCACTAGTCCTAATGATTATAAATGGAGGATAATACTTTCTGGACCTCATCTTCATCGTTGGCTTGTTTTTCTGTGATACAAGCCAATGTGATAAGCTTAGAGATTTTCAGCAACATCCATGATTAATCATTAATCCATGAACAATAGCTTTTATTTTCATGTATTTATGTGTATGAGTTATCAATATCTCCAAAATGGACATACTCTACATTCATGTACAAAAATTTTAAAATGTTTTTATGATTATTTATATTTTATATTATTTATAGTAACAGTGGCTGTTTGATTTATTTGCCAAGACCTTGTATCTATGTATATAACACTTCTTTTATTGTAACAACAACATCTCCAAGAAAAGTTTAATGAGCCGACCCCCTGGCCTTGTTATTCTGCAGACATATCTCTCTGCTTCCAATGACCTTTAAGAATTCTTCTGTGAGGACAGAACTTAACGCATGAGGTTCTGGAGAACTGTGTTTGTTAAAAGGTTCAATTCAGCATAGTCTAAATATATTTAAGCAGATAATATTAAATGTCAAAACAGACACTTGAAGAAATATGCATATCTCATGACTTGATATTAAATAAAATGTCTGATTTACTCCTCTAAAGGACCAGAAGCCTATTTACAGTCCTTGAAAAAGGAAGATGTTATTTTCTGTCTCTATACGCGACCTCTTTGTCCAAGATAGAGAAAGAAGTCTAGGCATTGTGAGGAAATATACATTGTGCAGAATTCGCTGTTAATGCATAAGCAGCAGAATGGTGTAATACACAAAACTACATACCTACCTGATATGTCTTTCAAGGTGATATGAAACAATAAAACAATGTTACTTGGTTTTAGCTTCTTTTCTAGATTTTTGTTCATACTGCCTTTTCTAGAACCTTCTCTACCAGTGAACTCATTGCTGTATCCTGTTGTAGATGGATTTGAAGGGCAAATGTTGCACATCTCAGGTTAAAGAAGAACTTTAATTAAAAACCCTTCTTTCCCAGGCCAACAACACCGCTGTGTTCCTGTGTCTTGGAATACAGCACTGTTAGAATTCGGTAAGGGTGGACTTCCCCTTTAAATTGTTTAGTAGTGTTCCTCAGAGAACCTGTTACAGGAAATATATATATATTTCCCCTTATCTTGTTAGCCTTGCCAGTGGCTCATGTTTGCACATCCCACCTGTTGCGGATTTCTATCTACAAAATATTGCTTAGTATTTTGCATTGTTGCCACGTGAAATTCCCTTTCTGTGATTCCGTCTCTTTTGTCATTATAATTGCTACTTTACAAGAGACTAATCTCTGTTTCTATCTTGTTTTGAATGTTGCTGGCTGCACAGTGCAACATGCAGACTTTCCTGCCGCAGCTTGAGTCTGGTTAATCTTAGCCGTCACATCTCTAATCTTCATTATAAGGTAAACAAGCACTGCCCTATTTTCCTGGTCTGTGTAGGGAGATACTGAATTTCTGTATTACTGTAGCCTGCAATATATCACAATAGTCTATATAACAGTACACAATGGAGGTCATTAGCAAAGCACAAAATGTCCTATGTGCAGTGCAAAATCAGCTTTGGGTTTTTGCAAGAGCTCCAAGATTTCTACCAAGCACTTGGATTTGCAGAGTAAGATGATGGCACAATCCTTGAAAAGGTGGTATGCGGCGGGAGGAGGGAAAAGAGACTAGGTACACCGGTGCAGTTAATTTTGCGGAGCAGTGCAGAAATTGCTTTTGTGGAGTAAGATTATTGAAATTAGATGAATAGGTGAGGAGGGTGCCATTTCTTGATGTGTGGATTTGCAAACAGCCATTTCCATTCCCCAAACAAAACTGGATTTGTGCACCAGGGAACACGGGAGATACAGTCAAGGGCGCTGAGAGGGAGGAACAGGTACAAAGGCCCAGGAAGGCCCAGCCCCTCCAATGGATGCAGCAGCCAGGTTTGCAATTTATTTTTTCTTTTAATTTTTATTTTTGAATTGCACTTTTTTTCTCATATAGCGTCACGCAGGTTTAGTATTGGTAGAGGGGAAGGGAGCTGGCATACTCTTTGGGACTTTCAGTAGTTGCCAAAACCATTAAAGATATCTCATTGGAAGCAATTTTCTGTACTGTGCACCCAGCTTAAGTCTCACGAGATTTGGTAATCCTGCGAGACTAAGAGCTTCCCCGCTCAGACTTCAGGAAGTTCGCCACCCAGATGGATGTCAGCAGCACCAGCACAGCATAGGTAAGTACAGGGGGCTGGGGGGTGTCATAATGCATCTGGGGGAAATGTCATAATGTGTCTAGGTGGGGTGTCATGATGTGTCTAGGTGGAGTGTCATAATGTGTCTAGGGCGGGGTGTCAAAATGTGTCTAGGGGGGTGTCATAATGTGTCTAGGGGGGTGTCATAATATGTCTAGGCGGGGTGTCATAATGTGTCTAGGCGGGGTGTCATAATGTGTCTAGGCGGGGTGTCATAATGTGTCTAGGGGGGGTGTCATAATGTGTCTAGGGGGGTGTCATAATGTGTCTAGGGGGCAGGGCCGCCGAGAGGGGGGGGAGCGGGTACTAATTACCCGGGCCCGGCATGTCAGGGGGCCCGGCCCGGGCCCTTGCGCTGCTGATTTTTTTAAATTTTTTAATTTTTTTTTCCAAACGTTTTTTTTTCCTTTCCTTTTTTTTTTTTTTTTGGCGGGGGGGGGGGGGGCTCGGTCGTTGGTGGGGGGAGCAGGCTAGTTTAAAAAAAAAAAAAAACATACTCACCTGATCGCGGAGCCGGCATCCCTCCTCTCTGCTGCTCTGTGCTCTATTCAGACTGTCTGAATGCTGGGTGTGATGTCATCATGTCATGCCCAGCATTCAGTCAGTCTGGAGCAATGGAGCACAGAGCAGCAGAGAAGACCAAGAGAGGAGAAAAGGTAAGTGAAGGGAGGAAAACGAGGGGGGCACAGAGGGGTTAAAAAACGGGGGGGGGGGCAGCATGACAGAGGGGTTAAAAAATGAGGGGGAGCACAAGGGTTAAAAAACGGGGGGGCAGCATGACAGAGGGGTTAAAAAATGAGGGGGCACAAAGGGGTTAAAAAACGGGGGGGCAGCATGACAGAGGGGTTAAAAAATAAGGGGGGGCACAGAGGGGTTAAAAAACGGGAAAGCAGCATGTCAAAGGGGTTAAAAACGGGAAAGCAGCATGTCAAAGGGGTTAAAAACGGGGAAGCAGCATGTCAGAGGGGTTAAAAAATGAGGGGGAGCACAGAGGGGTTAAAAAACGGGAAAGCAGCATGTCAGAGGGGTTAAAAATTGAGGGGGGAGCACAGAGGGGTTAAAAAACGGGAAAGCAGCATGTCAGAGGGGTTAAAAAATGAGGGGGAGCACAGAGGGGTTAAAAAATGGGAAAGCAGCATGTCAGAGGGGTTAAAAATTGAGGGGGGAGCACAGAGGGGTTAAAAAACGGGAAAGCAGCATGTCAGAGGGGTTAAAAAATGAGGGGGAGCACAGAGGGGTTAAAAAATGGGAAAGCAGCATGTCAGAGGGGTTAAAAAATGAGTGGGGGCACAGAGGGGTTAAAAAATGGGAAAGCAGCATGTCAGAGGGGTTAAAAATTGAGGGGGGAGCACAGAGGGGTTAAAAAACGGGAAAGCAGCATGTCAGATGGGTTAAAAAATGAGAGGGGCACAGATGGGTTAAAAAATGGGAAAGCAGCATGTCAGAGGGGTTAAAAATTGAGGGGGGAGCACAGAGGGGTTAAAAAATGGGAAAGCAGCATGTCAGAGGGGTTAAAAAATGAGAGGAGCACAGAGGGGTTAAAAAATGGGAAAGCAGCATGTCAGAGGGGTTAAAAAATGAGTGGGGGCACAGAGGGGTTAAAAAATGGGAAAGCAGCATGTCAGAGGGGTTAAAAATTGAGGGGGAGCACAGAGGGGTTAAAAAACGGGAAAGCAGCATGTCAGAGGGGTTAAAAAATGAGGGGGAGCACAGAGGGGTTAAAAAATGGGAAAGCAGCATGTCAGAGGGGTTAAAAAATGAGTGGGGGCACAGAGGGGTTAAAAAATGGGAAAGCAGCATGTCAGAGGGGTTAAAAATTGAGGGGGGAGCACAGAGGGGTTAAAAAACGGGAAAGCAGCATGTCAGATGGGTTAAAAAATGAGAGGGGTACAGATGGGTTAAAAAATGGGAAAGCAGCATGTCAGAGGGGTTAAAAATTGAGGGGGGAGCACAGAGGGGTTAAAAAATGGGAAAGCAGCATGACAGAGGGGGTGAAAAAATGAGAGGGGCACAGATGGGTTAAAAAACGGGGCAGTATGGCACAGTGGGGTTAATAAACAGGGGTCAGCATGGCACAGTGGGGTTAAAAAATGGTGGGCAGCATGACACAGTGGGGTTACAAAGGGGGGGGGGGAGGCATGGCACAGTGGGATTGAAAAAGGGGGGGAGCAGCATAGTATAGTCTGATGAAGGGGAGCCAGATGAAGGGGGCAAAAACAGCATGGAGGGCACAGTGTGATCATAAGGCATGGCGATGATGAAGGGGCACATTATTGTAATATTGGAGCTGGAGGAAGGCCTAATTATTAATCGTGGGTGCTATTGATTTAACGCTGGGGCTGGCTGTAATTTTCTAAATGTAGCCATTTTTTTTTCAAAATAGGTCCTTCAACATTTCTGGATCCGGACAAGCCACAACTAAAGAAAGCAGCAGCCACAGGTGGAGAAAGTGAGAAGAACAGGTAGGAGAGAGCAGCACAGTGTGTGAAATGTTGTGATTCTAGTAGGGACAATACCAATTTTTGGTGAATGTTGTGTCCAATGTAAGGTGTAGGCCAAGACTGAACTGTTTGTGTACACACTGCATTGTTTGTATACTACCCTGTGGTGGTAGATGTCCTGAAAGTCAGGAGTGCTTAAACATATGTGACGCTCCGGCGAATTGAGAGCCTAGTGGTTTTTATGTTAGCCACGCCCCAATGGCACGTTTGCCACGCCCCCAAATGCATGACCGCACCTCCCAAAATTTTTGCACTGCCGTTTGGCTAGCCACGCCCCTGAATATATGACCATATACCTAATCTTTTTTGCGCCGCCGTAAGGCGGCGCAAAAAAATTTTGGGGCTTACTTCACTATGAGGGGGGCCCCATGAATTTGTTGTACCCGGGCCCTGAATTCTTCTTGGCAGCCCTGCTAGGGGGGTGTCATAATGTGTCTAGGCGGGGTGTCATAATGTGTCTAGGGGGGTGTCATAATGTGTCTAGGCGGGGTGTCATAATGTGTCTAGGGGGGTGTCATAATGTGTCTAGGGGGGTGTCATAATGTAGCAATGAAAAGAAAAAGAGTTTGTTCAAAGTGGTTTACTGAGTTTCTCGTTATTGCAAAGATTTTTTTTTTAATTAATGTCTTTTTATGTTTAAAACCTTCTTTGTTTAAAAATGGTTTGTTTAATACTTTAAAACAAGAAAATATAAGTGAAATGTGTACATGTGAATAAATAAAAAGTGTAAATTTAAATTGCTGGGTGCACTTTGGTTATTGTTCCTCTGTTGATTTGAGGTTATCTTATTCAAAGTAATTATCGTAGATATTTCAAAGTTTCTAATCAGTGTCATAATGTGTCTGGTGGAGGGTGTTATAATGTGTCGGGGGGGTTTCATAATGTGTCTGGGGATGTCAATATGTCTGGAGAGGGGTGTGATACTGTACCTAGCAGTGAGTTGTCATAATGTGCCTGGGAGGGAGGTGTCGCAATGTGTCAGGGGAAGGGCGTCATCATGCGTGGGGAGGGTGTCTTGATATATAAAGGAGAGGTGTAGTGATGTATCGGGGGGGGGGGGGGGGCGTGAAAGGAGGGGTTGCATGGTGTGCCTAGATGTGTCAAGGGGGTATGATGATGTGTCGGGGGTGGGGTTTGCATGATGTGCCTGGGGGGTGCCTAGATGTGTCAAGGGGGTATGATGATGTGTCGGGGGGTTGTGGTGTGATGTGTCGGGGGTGGGGATTGCATGATGTGCCTGGGGGATGGCTTAATGTGTCTGGGGTTGGTGTGATGACAGGAGGAGGTGGTGAAACATATATGAAAAATGGAGTAAAGTTAGAGAGATACATTAGAGAGATACAGATTCATTACCAGCAACACTTAAATCCTATATTCATGCTTTGCTAGTTGGGCTGCTTTGACATAACCTTGCAAGGCCCAATTAACAGTAGGTATGTGGCTGCTCTTCTTCACTTGGGACCTGCTATTTCTAGTTTCACAATTGCATAACCTTTATTTTCTAAAAAAACCCACAACTGTGCATAACTATGAGTAGCTTTCCAGCCATAACTTTAAGCATTGTCTGGCAGTATTTTAATAGCCTAAATATTTCTTAGCAAGCCTTCAAAGCCATTAACTCCATTAGTGAGCTGCTATCTGTAAAACTAGAAGTGCTAGCATACACATGGCTGTCAGTGGTTATCAGAGCAAGCTGGTACTTGTTGAACTAGGACAAGCTGGAGTCTATAGTCCCATACACTGAACTAATAGTAAATAACACATAGTGCATAGTGTTTATAAATTCAATGGGTACATGCTGGCATAAACATTAGGTACACAATGCTAGCATAATCTATGGAGGCCCAATGCTGGCATCAACATTTTTTCATTGTTTAGTTTTCCTATATTACGCATGGATTGGAACCATGTAACATAGGAGCTTTTACCTCATGCAAACTTCCTCAACTCATGCACCTCAGGAGTGTGTGCTGAGCCCTGATTGGAGGAGCTAAGGACCGTAGTTACTGAGCGCCAAGGCTGAAAAATGCATGTACCAGCCCTGCTGCAGTGTGATTCATGAAGAAGAGGATGAAGGAGGATGATAGAGCAGGATGAAGGATTAGGAGTATGAAGGAGGAGGAAGAAGAGAAAGAAGGAGGATGAAGAAAGAGCAATATGAGAGAGGAGGAGATGGAGGAAGGATGAGATGAGGAGTAAGAAGAAGGAGGAGGAAGATGGAAAGAGGAGGAAGAAGGAGCATTGCTGGACCTTGTTGGGCACCTTCATGGTACAGATGGTGGGGCTTACAGACACATCCATTGTAGTGGAGAGAGAGGAAGGTGAAAACATGCAGTTGAAGCAGAGACAAAAGGCGGATGGATTCAGGTACCTCAGACAGGTAAGTAGCTGACTATGTAAACCACTCTCAGGTGTGTTCTCTGTATTATTTGACTGTCACTAGGTTGCTCTCTGTATTGTATATTAGCCACTAGTTTGCTCTCTGCATTGTATGCCACTAGGATGCAGTGGCGGATCCGGGCGATCACCCCCCCATCCCACAACAGGGGCTTGCTGCCGACGGCTGCACACTATGTGCAGGTCCGATCGGCAGAGACAGACAGCGAGAATGTGCTGCCCAGCTGCTCTGATTGTGTTTTAAACACAATCAGAGCAGCACACTCTCCCTGCCTGTCTCTGCCGAACGGACCTGCACATAGTGTGCAGCCGTCGGCAGCATGAGTTTTCAAAAAGGGGCGGGGGCTTAAATCGCCCCCTCCCCTAAATCGCCCCGGGTAAAAAAAAAAATCTAGATCCGCCCCTGCTAGGATGCTCTCTATTGTTTATCTATCACTAATACTGTGTAAATTGTTATGCATAAACGTATAATACCTGCCTTGTCTTACCTGCAATGCATTCCTGTTATTTATCCTTGAGGATACATTCCTATTATTTCTCCTGTCCTCTCTGGTGTCTTGTCACACTGACTATATTATGTGCCCCTACCTTTTCATCCACCCTTTATGCCCTAGTCCAATACTGTATAGTATCCATGTCTATCTTTGATTATGAAATGGCTACTATACCTACAGTTAACTGTATTACGGTACCGCAACATTGCAGATTTCCCCTCACAACCCTATGGGGTGCGCACGTAAATCCACGCTTTTTCGGTATCGGGACCCGTGTAACCTTGTGTAATCGGGGGTGCGAATGCTAATTGAACATGTCCCCTAAAGTCAACTGGAGTTCCCTAAAGATCTAGCAGTTGAATTTTTGGCTATAGCAGTGGTCAGGGAGGGCTATTGGCAGCCAACAGTCTTAAATGTATGCTGAGAATTTTGATGTCTGCTCATAAAACTTTGATTGCATCATAGAGGGCGACTCTCTATTTGTTCAAATCTGCAACTGGATAGTTTAAGATGACCCCACAAAGTCGATGACATGTGTCATTCCCATACTGCAGTATACATAGTCATTGAGGTTGACCACAAACACCTGTTCATGAAGTTCAACCTTACAAATTTCACATTAATATATAATATATATAATATCAGCGTCCAAAATGTCTTCTGTGATAAATCACTTTAATTTAGGAAATATTTATTTGTAATAATACAAATCAGTTTACATATTACTAATCCCTCCTTTTAGATTAGGTAAAAATCTTATAATTCATACATCATGTGGAAGGATGAAAGATACAATCATCTCAACTGTAACTTCTAACATACAGTATTTAGTATACCACATAGTACTTGTGTGTCTGCATCAAGCTAATTTTCTACATAAAAAAAATGAGGAAACAGCTGTTTCCAGATCTTTTAAGTAAGTTTGCTATGCATTACATGCCTAACGGAGGAGATTTCACAGAAATCTCCTCCGTTTAGGCACATACCGTGGCGCATCGCAGTCCCCATAGATTAATATGGGGACTGTGATTTTCTGCAATGCATAAAGCTTTGATAAGCTTTACATTCCACAGACAGGTAACGCCATCTCAGGATGGCGTTACCTGTCATTTCCTATGAAATTCTGCTGAAGCCTCTGTGGCTTTGCAGAATCTGATACAGCGCTAAGCTGCCGGTAAAGAGCGAAAAGTGTTCGCATCAGTGGGGTCACACGCTGGGGCTTCTAGAGTAGCCCCATAGTGCATCTTAGCGGTGCATAAACATGCATCACTGCGATGTGCAGCGATGCATATTTATCTGCACCGCATCTTATGATGCATAGATCCCTTAGTATTCAGGTGATATTTAAGAAGCCCTAAAATTTCAGCTTTGTAAACCCTTTTGCCCACTTGACGCCTTCCATTCCAGTCAGTCTCACATAACTTAACTGCTGTTTTTAAATTAATCTCTTATTAATTAATTTATGGTTCATTAAATTACACTAACAAAATATCATGAGAGCCAACTAAACTTGTCCATGTCAGCAATTATAACATAATATAGTCCACAGCTGCATGACAGGTAATGAACATGATACTTATTAAAAGCAAGTGAAGTAGATTTATTGAAGCTCATTTATGAACTGCAAAACATCCACCGCACAAAGTAAAACAATATAATAAAAAGCAAAATTCCTACATGTAATAGAGACAGTCCCATCTTCCCTGCACTCTAATTAGGGAACGTTTAATCAATCTGATACATGGTAAATGGTACAGGTGCCTGTGCAATATTCACGATGCTTACATCTAGCTGCGCCAAACTCACCTTCATATGTATACGCATTTGTAAATGTATGTTTGTATTGGTACATTCATTTGATGTAAAAAAAAAAATTTGCATAAATTATTTGGTTGTCTCTTGTGAATTAGATTGGAAAATAATACGTAACATGAGGAGTAGACCATTATCATTTCTCTAAAAAGTTGGCATATATAATATCTACATTTATGTATCATTGAATGTTGAAAAACAATTAAAGAGCATTTTCTTTATTATCTGAATTGAGGGTTAAAGAAGACAACATGTTTTCTGATTAGTTACTGATGGAAGTTCGGGGTGTCTTAACATATAGGGGATACACTTAGAAAAAAAGTTGAACAGCAATATAGTAAAAAAGAAAACAGTTTACAGATGATGAATAGGCAAAAATGTCCTACATTTCTAAAGATTGCACTCACAAAGCCATAGGCAAGTTCTGTCCTAGTGTAAGACAAGTGCCCCGATTAGTGCAAATTTAATTTTGTATAACTAGTTGCACCACAGTCCTATTGATAATTTCCTCTCTCTTTTAGCCAGATCCTTCCTATTTGTGCAGAGAAGGTAAGGGTGGATAGGAAATTAAAATTCCCTGTGTGCCTTGCTTTGTAGACATAGTGCTTTGCAGACGGTAATTGTTGTGAAAGATTTTCTTTTGGAAACTACTTTCATAAATGCTCCCTATAATCTCTGTGGAATATCTGTTCACAGTTGAATGGGGCAGTAAGAAAAAAAATCACAGAATGCCTTAAGCATAAGAGTAAAATGCTTTTTTTAGCCATTATAATGATACAACCATAAGGGGTTAAAATATATGATTTTCTACAGACCCAGACACAGATCCTGAGCTTAAAATTGTCAGTGTCAAAAGAGAAGCAATGTTGAGTATTTTTTGCTGTCTTCAAAGCTTCAGTGAGTTAAAAGCGATTTACCTGCCATGTGGAGAGAAGTAAGCCTAAGGAAATGAAAGCTTTTCACTGCATGAGAGCTCAGGCCAAGCCATAATTATATTCATGCATATCTGTGTGGATTAGTTGCTCATGCTGCCATGACTATCTGCTGGGGCTCTGAGTTTTGAAACCGTATAGAAAATAGTGGTAATAATAATTCTTGACATTTTTTTGTTATTATTAGGCCCTATTTATGAAGGGCTCCTCTTAATCACTGCAAAACACTAATGTGCCTCAATGCTCTCCCCAGCACACAAGGACCACACCTTCTCCAGACGCTCAGGAGTAGAGATGAGCAGATCAATACAATCATATTGCTAATTGGTCCAAATTTCCTAAACATAGTTTATAACCTCTAGAGAATAAGGTCAGTTACGGTGAATTGAATGTAACTAAGCAAGGATCAATGGCATGTCTATATAGCTTTCTAAGAGGAGCTTATAGCCCCTTCAACCCTCATTCTTCCAGGATTGTTAGACGGGAAAAGTCACATAATTGGCCTGGCATCTGACTATTCCACATCCATTCAGTGCACATTCTACTTATGTAGCCTTATAATGAATTATAATATATAATAGTACAATTTATTTGCATAGGGCTTGTTTCCCACTTTACAAATGTTTCATAGCTTCCCATCCATCCTTTTTATATCATTCAGTAATATAATAAATTCAAAAAACATTGTTTTTATAGTCACTGTTATACGTATGTTCAAATACCCAAGCATTACACTGTTTGTTTTCTCATATTGTGTATTTTAGTACAATATAATCACTAAGGAGGCAAAAACCTTTTTCCCTCCACTTGTGTAAGTGTACAAATATCCAGGCAATGCATTGTCATCTCAACTGATATATTTTTGTTTAGAACACACTGCAAAAGCTCCTATTGTTTTCAGATGTTTCATTAGTGTCATTTGCTATATAGGAGTGAAATACCTGACAATACATTGGCATATTTTTTCACAATGCACTGGCATCATTGGTACTTCAGTGCAAACGCCTTCAATCTTTTCAACTCCTCCCCTCTGCACGTGAAAACTACTGCTTCTCTGCAAATGCACCATTTTTTCTCCACTTTGTTAAAATCCTTCTGTACGGCGTGTCCACAAGTTGTATTTGTGCTGTGGCTGTTTTGCCCTTCATAAATGACCTCCATTGTGTTTACTAGAGAGCAGGTTCCTCCTGAGATTTTATCTTAAAGTGTCTGTTACCATGGTATAGATCTGACCTGTGTTCACAAACAGGGACACACTGATGAAAAATTAGCTTGGAAAAAATTGTCAGATGGTCCAGTAATGGACACAGCTGTTGCAGGCATGTGCACAGACAGAAGACATCTCTAATTTACTGCAGGGTTTCTTCTCTCTAATTTTAGTTAACCTTCTGCACGCTCAATGCACTTGGTTTCCTTAACAGAGAACATTTAAAGGACACACAAATAAAAATCCCATATATACGTGGTTACAACACATCCAATAGCAGCGGGAGATGGTATGAAGAGCTTGTCATTGTACTCGCAACAAGGTCAATTTCATATTGTATAACATAAATATCAAGTGGAGCTTATAAAATGAACACACACACACAAGCTAAAACACTATTTTACAAAAACATTGACTTTATGTACTTAACTCAATTTATATGTAATGATAAGTGTGCAGAACTATGAAAATACTTTTCAGCATCAACATAAACAATATTAGAACTCAAGGATGGGATAATAAATTAATATTCAATAAATAATCCGCAACTTGCAGTCCCTCCAACTTGACCCCTTTCCACTTAATTTACTATTACAGTTACCTGCTGAAATAATTAATTGATGCAAAGTGTGTTTTTTAAAGCATCAATTAATTAGTACTGCACAGGAAATTGCAATAGTAAATTAATTGGGAAGTTTCAGGAACAGATCGTTTTGTGCTGGTGGAAGAGGTCATGTTGGATGGTCTGAACTTGCTTCTGATATCTTTTTAATTAAGATTTTTTTTGTCAGATGGAAAGTAAAATCTCCAAGCTTTGTTTTACTTGTGCATGAAAACTTTTTGCAAGTGAAAAGGTCAGTGACATTAAACAAATACTGTATTTGTAAACAATTTAGGTATACATCTAATAACTTATTATATATTGTATACTTATTATTAGAATTAGTCTTTAAATTTGCCTCCATTATTATTATTATTATACTTTATTTATAGGGCACCACAAGACTTCCGCAGAATACAGGCAGTGGACCATACAGGGAAAACAGAACAATATACAAGTAGTGCACTACAGAACAGAAACAAAAAATACCACGACTCTAAAGCTCCAAACATAGCTAGTAGATTGAAGTTGGAGCAGAAGAATAGGTAGAGAGGTAGGAGGGAAGAGAGCCCTGTTCGTAAGAGTTTACATCCTAAAGGGAGGGCAAACATACAGGAGGCATAAAGGGAGTTAAAGAAGGGGATCGAGGGAGTGTGAATGGAGAGGAGGTAGGAGATGTATGGGGCAGTGAAGTGGTAGAGGGCCTTGTAGGTGAGGGTGAGGAGTTTGAAAAGGATTCTCTATGGAAAGGGGAGCCAGTGTAAGGCAAGGCAGAGAGGGGAGGCAGAAGAAGAGTGGCATGAAAGGAAGATAAGTCTTGCAGGGAGGGCGAGATGGGACCAATGAGGAGAAGGTTACAGTAATCAAGACAGGAAATGATGAGAGCATGGATAATGGTTTTGGTGGCATCCTGAGATAGGAAGGGCTGGATGCGTACGATGTTGCAGAGTTGGAAGGGTCAGGAATGGGCGAGAGATTGAATGTGGGGGGGGGCAAAAAAGAAGCAGGAGCCAGGGTGACACCCACAGAGTTGGGGAACAGATGACATAATAGTGTTGTTGACAGTGATAGAGATGTCAAGATGGGGTAAAGATTTAGAAGAAGGGAAGATATAGGTTTTCTGTCTAGACAGTACTTTACCCAGTTTCAGTGCTTCACTAAATATCTGTCCCTTGGATCTCCTTCCCTAAAGTTACTTTCGTATAAAATCATTCCAGTTTATGTGTAGAGGTGGCCAATTGGCCTGATATCTATTATGGCTACTGCTGGACACCAGATGAATCCCTAGAACCAGAATTGGATAATAGTGAGCTTCCCATAGAATGCAATATATTTACAGGTACTCAGATGCCTCCAGATCTTAAACTCAGGGTAGTAGGGACTTATCTGAAAGCCAGGTAGTGAAGGGGTATGGAAACTGAAAGTAGTGGAACTAACCAGGAAGGTAGTTAGCCAAGAGCAAGAAGATTCTATAATGCAGTCCAATGTTCAGGCTAGAAGTAAAACCTGATGAAACAAGTCAAAAGGTCAGGGTGGGCAGTGAACAAGAAGATCCAGTAAAGAAGCAAAAGGTCAAGACAAGCAGCAGACAAGGAAATTCAGTAACAGACAGAAGGGTCAGGCAACAGATGAGGAGAAGTAAAAGTAATGCAGCTGGCTTACACAAAAAGCACAGGTTAACACTATCACTGGAAGGGAGGCTGAGCACTCCCTGCCATTTATAGTACTGATGGCCGATAATAATGCTTCTATTTGCTGCCATATTCATAGGACTGTAAGAGTAGTCTGAAGAAGCGCCTACAAGCCAGCTGCGCGTGAGACACAATATGAGCTGTTGCGAGTAGTGTGGCCACTATTTATGGCAAAAAAGCATCCCAGCTGCAAACACAGAGTGAGCCAATGTGAGTAGTGAGCAGGCCCGGCGCTCCCATTAGGCAACCTTAGGCAGTTGCCTAGGGCGCCGGGACCTGCAGGGTGCCGCTGACTAGATTTTCTAATCTAGTCAGCGGCTCAGGAGAGGGTTGCAGCAGCGGCAGGGTGCCGCCGCTGGTTTTCAGTGTCCGCGGGGCATCTGTGAAGTATCACACTGTCTTTCAGACAGACAGTGTGAATAAAGTTCTTTCCCGGCGCCCCCCTCCCCTCCCAGAATGCATCACTCTGCCTCTGCGTGAAGAAGGCGCGGATCAGCTAGAGAAAAGGTAAGTAAACTCTCCTTTTTTTTTTTAGTGTGTTCGCGGAGGGGCGGGGGCGGCGAAATTTTGCCCAGGGCGCCGTGAACCCTAGCATCGGCGCTGGTAGTGAGGCAGCTCATAACAATATCATCATATCTGTAGCCTCAAAATGACTACAATGATAATACAAGGATAACGATTCTATCAAAATCGATGTGATCATTATAAGGCATGTTGTTGGTAAATGCAGTTGGAAGATGGACACTTACAGCCTGTTTGTTATCTTCCAATGGCACGAACAATCTCCAGTGACACCAAGACTGACCTGGTCATTGGGCCTAAGTGTAGATCCTTCAGAGGTTGTCCAACTATGACACATGTGGATAATAACCCTGTCCTAGAGGATGGATTACTTTATGTGTGGTCAGCTTTAGACTAGAAGTGGGGAGAAAAACTTTTCCACTATAAAGAAAATGTGTACCTAGGCCAGGGAGAGCCAGGGCAAAACCCTTGTTGTCATTCTTTGTATGTTCACTTCATAGTGACACTTGTCTTATTTTGTAAGCAGGGACATTTGACAACACTAACTGAAACACTGATATTTACAAGGTGCACATTTTTTACAAGATCATTTTCATATAAGTCTCACTTTCAATTAAACCACAACAAACATTTACTATATTCACACCTGCTGATTTTCATCTTTCCTGTAACTAGAGATGGGCGGGCTCGGTTCCCCGAGAACCGAACCCACCTGAACTTTGCCTATCTGAGTACTGAGCCGAGCAGGCTCGGTACTCTCCCGCCCGCTCGGAATCCAAATCGAGGCCGAACGTCATCATGACGTCGTCGGATCTCGGGGTTCGGTTCTCGCGATAATTGAAATCCATAAATACCCGCCTCCACAGCAATCCATCGCCATTTGACAGAGGGACAGAGCAGGGTGTAATCACAGGCTGATTAGAGCAGGGACAGAGAATATACCTTATTCTTCATCCAATTCTGATAACAATTCTGATAACAATTGATAGAGAAGAGAGGAGGATAGAGGAGTCTTTTTTTTCAATATTTGGCACTCCAAGTGCTTTGGGGTGTCTCCCATTCTTTTGCATTAATATTTCTGGCTGTCAAAAGTCTTATTTGTCAGCAGTATGTAAAACAATTTGTAGCACTACAAGTGCTTTGGGCTCATAATGCATTCAAAGCAGTCCACTTATGAGCAGAATGAGCAACCAGGTTCTGTCACCAGTCCTGATGGTAATGTTCCCAGTACGTCATCTGGGAAAGGCGATGTCAAACTACACAGTCTTTTGAAATTAGTAAAAAAAACACACACCAATTTTTTTTTTACCGTGTTGAAGGAAAAAAGAAGTGTAACTGAGAAAAAATTAACTGCCGATAAAAAAAAATTGCCAACATGCCAGTGGCAAAGAAGAATGAGGCCTTCGCCTTTCTCTATTAGTTGCAGATCAAAAAATGTTACTGAGCCTTCTTCTTGTACGGACAGTCGTGACAAAGCAAGTAATTTGGAGTCTAAAAGTGGTGCACAAGTACTGTTACGCTTGAAAGCCGAGCTGCAAGTAAACAGTAAAGCATTAGACGATAATGTATGCTCTGAATCAGAAATGACACCAATCCCTGTGGAGAGTCCATCCACCAGTAGTATGTCTAATCATGAGCATTCTGTTAGTGACAGTGTACCCATAAAGAAGGTTCCTTTCAGCAGTTCTGCTGATGTGTGCCTTAACAGGCCAAGTGTAGTCGGTGATACACCAATTGTGGATGCCACTTTTGAATTAGAAGAGGATGAGGGGGAGATTTGTGTAGGCGACGAGGGCACTAATGATGATTTTGATGATTATGATGCAGACAGATATCAAATTGCCTTTCTCAATTTCTATTTATATTCTAGACTCTATAATGGCTGAATAGTTTTCTATTTTACTCCTAGTGGAGAGGGGGTCTGATGCAGACAGATACCAAACTACCTTGGTCCATCTAGTTTTACTTTCCACAGTCTATGCAGGCTGCTGTTTTTCTATTCAACTACAAGTGGAGGGCGGGGGGGGGGCATAGGTAGCCACCAAACTACCGTGATCCATTTATTTTTACTTTCTAATTCCACAGTCTATGCAGGCTGCTTTTTTTCTATTCAACTACAAGTGGAGGTGGGGGGGGGCATAGATAGCCACCAAACTACCTTGGTCCATTTATTTTTACTTTCTAATTCCACAGTCTATGCAGGCTGCTTTTTTTCTATTTAGCTACAAGTGGAGGACGGGGGGGGGGGGGGCATAGATAGCCACCAAACTACCTTGGTCCATTTATTTTTACTTTCTAATTCCACAGTCTATGCAGGCTGCTTTTTTCTATTCAACTACAAATGGAGGGGGGGGGGCATAGATAGCCACCAAACTACCTTGGTCCATTTATTTCTACTTTCTAATTCCACAGTCTATGCAGGCTGCTTTTTTTCTATTCAACTACAAGTGGAGGGTGTAATATACACCCAAAGAAGATGGCTACATTGCCAATAATCAAAGATGGAGGAGGTAGACAACCAGGTTTGTCTGTATAATTTGCAGACAAGTGTTCGAATTAAGGACGGCCTACCAGGGATTAAACAGATTTTTTCATAAATTATTAGCTTTAGAATTACCTCACTTATCCAAGAAACTAGTGGAGCACTAAATTAGGTTATTTTAGACCAAATTTTTTTTATTTTTTTCAAAAATGGCAAAACAAAACCAAAACCAAAACACACAATGACGGTTTGGCAAAACCAAAACACGACGGTAGTCCAGATCCAAAACCAAAACCAAAACCAAAACACGGGGGTCAGTGAGCATCTCTACCTGTAACACACCCCTTTATGGCCATTATATATCTGTCACTTTTTTACTACAAATAAAAAATATATTAGGAATATGTATTTACATAAACACAAATATGCGTAAGATTTGCTATATCGCAAATTTTGCTTCAAGTTTATTTGTTGTAGATCTGACAATGCTGTCATTCCAAGATGTTTGGGTAATACATACCTCAATGCTTAAATCTTTTACTGTCAGGGGATGACAGCATCCATCAACTGTATGTGGCAACTATAATAGTGTCTGTTAAAGAAATGCAGTGGTAACTCCCATACAGTACCATTACTCCTCGCTATCTCCTCTGAGATGTCTTCAAAATCAATATTTAAGACCGATTGTCTTGTCTGTGTTTTGTTTTTCCAAAACTGTAAATACTGTGTGCTATGCAATTAAATTTAAGCCATAGATTTAAAATAATCATTATTGCTTACCAATAGTGTCATCACTTTGCATACAAGAAAGTAAAAAATACTATAGGTGTTATTTTTCTTTAATAACAGCAAAGAGTATTGACTTCCGACTTCCATCGACCAATGGGTAACTCATGTATCTAGAGAGGACATTTACGTATGCAGGTCATCTTCAGTGAGGTATGAATGGCTGAGCATCCTTCTAAAAATAACTCTCCCTGTGAGACGGTCTCTAGCTGCTGTATGCATGTCTACTGCAGCCATAACAAATATTTCCATATGTTTTAAACAGATAACATCAACATATATGTATGTGTCTGTATGAGCAGTCAGAATTATGGGCAAATAATAATAATTGTTGCAGGTTTCTTTGGCAGAATGGTGAGCATTGTTATATAGGTTTTTGGGAATACAGTTGTGCTTGACTATACAATGATTTTTTGTTTTCTTCTTCAAAGGTATTGTTAACTGTTCATAATTAAATAGTTTTTGAGATTAAAAAAAGCACACGTCAAGCTACAACTTTTCTAAAGTTTTAAGGCAAAACAAAATCACCTATGTGGGAAATACATTTATTTCTCATCTCCTTAAATGCAATCATATTAAGTCCATTGATTAGTCACCATAATTAAGTTATTTAACAACTGTAGCTAGAAATACAATTAATACAAAAATACATGTAATCCATTCTTTAATCAAATTTGGGATTAAACAATCACCACTTCACTTGTAGTGAGTTCTAAAGCCATATAGTGAAGAGGAGATACAATGCCTTACCTCCAATCTAAGTGGTTCTATATATATCACTTGGACAATCCTGGCTTTGCTAGATATATATTTGAATTAGTTGTGTTGAGTACATATGATTTCACTGTATTTCATTGATGTCTGAATCATACATGTCAGTGTAGGGGCTTTGAGAAAAATGAGGAACTTTGACTTGATACTGTGGCCTTAAATTTTTTAAACCAATACCTCATTTTGCTATTGTGCTAGATAGTACATTTATAGTACATTTATATTGTCATGCAGTTGGTCCCCTCAAGGATGCGGCTGAGTGTGGAAATATTTATTTTCAATATACAGTATTTGTACTAACCTTAAATATATTTGTACATTTGTATAAGGTTCGATCACATGGGTGATTTCCCTGTGCCCTGTGATATATTCAGTTTGTCAATTAGTCAATGCATGTATAATGCTACTGCAAAATGGGTTCATGGAACCCTATGAGGAATGTACCTAGAGTGTACACAACAGACATGCATCTAGGAGGGGTTCCCTGCTGCCCAGAAACAAGGTGTTCCTTGCTACTGACAGTTAACATTTTTTATGTGGACACCCATGGTCGTTTTCTTATCTTACCGGCACCCAGACACAAACACCTATTGTCACGGAGGTGACTTTAGTACCTGCAAGTATTGGCTCAGCTACACAAGGAGGCGCGGAGTCTAACATGCCGCCGGTTTTCACCAGGGACCCCCGCTAGGGAGTTTGGACTTCGCGGCGAACGACGTGCAGGTCGCGGCCCTCCCAGGTGGCTACTTGCGAGGTAAGGGCAAATCCGTAGAGGTACAGGCCGAGTCAGAACCAAGCGGGCAGATAAGGTACAAAATCAGGAGACAGAGGATAGTCAGCAGGCCGAGGTTAAACCGAAGAATCAATGCAGGACACAGGGAGAATCCAAAGGCGAGGTCAGGAAGCCGGGTCAATAACGGGAATCAATAGAATGAATACACTAAGGATGGCTGGAACGCTGGAGGCTAGGTAACTAGTTGCTCTAGCATCCTAGTGATGTCAGAGCAGGATATATATAGTAAGACCTTCACCCTCATTGGTGGGCAGTGATTCGGCGGCCAGACAGCTGGCCGCCGACAGGAAGTCTCAGCAGCGCGTCCCGTTGTCATGGCGACGGGTGCGCATGCGCACACCGCCGCCGGAAGATGCGTCTCCGTTGCCTAGCAACGGGACGCTCAAGGAGAGTCAGACGTCCGTCCCTGCTTAGCGTGGAGGCGCGGGGACGGCGTCTGACACCTATAACATTAACTATGCTTTACGCTCCCAACACTGTGCAGGGTGCATTTTTTGCTCACTTGTTTGCCAATCTCTCACAATCTGCGGTGGTGTCACGGGCACTAGGAGTCTTTACCCAGGGATCACCAGGTGATAGGCTTACCAAAGCAGTATAGGTGGTAATATGGTACTCTGGTAGCAGGGTGATCACGGAACAGGAAATAGCAGATGATGAGATGCTCAGGAAAGTCTATGACTAGCAGCACTGGCAATATGGAGGTAGTAATACACGAGGAACTGTATGGACAAAGGACACGTGAAGGTAGTCAGTGGTCTGCGGGAGCAAGTTGTACCACTGCTATAGTGAGGAGGAATGTCCAACAGAACGAGGAGGTGATGAGAGTCAGCGGTCTGCGGATAGCAAGTGGTACCGCTGTCTGAGTGAAGGAATGGAATCCAAGTGGAGGTATCCGGGGAGTCAGTGGTCTGCGTTAGCAAGTTGTACCACTGCTATGTGAGAGGATACTGGAACAGGTGAAACTGTAAACAGGAGTCAGTGGTCTGCCACTAGCAAGTTGTACTACTGAATATATATGTGAGGAGGTGCACGGGGAGAGACTGCAACACAATATATACACGGGCACCTTGACTTTGATCCACAGTAATATGCACAATATAAATGTATAAATGACTGAACAACACTGCCAATATAGAAAGTCTCTTGAAGTAATCCGGCATGAGATAACACAGTCAATGATGGCAGTAGAGTCAGCAGATAGTACACTCCAGAGGAGAACCAACACAGTCAATGATGGTAATAGACTCAGCGGATAGTACACTCCAGAGGAGAACCAACACAGTCCAGCAAGGTATGCAATACACAGCACAGTCAATGGGAAGTATGCATACCGTGGTTCAGGAGAAGGCAGTCAGACAGGAGTGCAGAGATACCTGAAGGGCAGGAGGCCAGCAGGATACAAGTCCCTGGATGGGTGAAGCAGGGGTCTAGCAGGTGCAGCGCACAGGTAGGTAGACCAGCAGGGAACACCGGAAGGCGTGGAGAGCGGATCAGCAGTAGATGGATGAGTAGCGCTGAGAAGTAACAGCAGCGGGTCTCTGCGGGAACACGGAGGTAACCAATAGCAACCAGCAGGTGCAGTAACGATGGGACACCGGAGCAGAGTTGAACTGGAACAGATGATCACGGAGAGTAGCGGGTAGCAATAGTGGCAGCAGACTCAAGGAAACACGGTAGAGTTGACAAGGACTGAAGACTGAAGCGCACAGAGGCAGCGGGTAGGAATCAGCCAAACAGTCACGATGATGAAACACAGACGAGTTGCAGGTTGAAGCCTGTAGTGCACGGAGGCAGCGGATAGGAATCAGCCAAACAGTCACGATGATGAACAGGTGAGTGGATGTGGTTGAAGCCTGTAATGCACGGAGGCAGCGGATAGGCATCAGCTAACAGTCCCAATGATACATGGTAGAGTTGAAGTGATTAGAAGACTGTAGTGCACGGAGGCAGCGGATAGGAATCAGCTCACAGTCACGATGATACAGTAGATGGTAGAAGTGGTATGGGAACCACAGTAGCAGAAGTGGTTTGGAAACCACAGAGGTAGAAGTGGTTTGGAAACCACAGGAATCAGCAGGGCTGAATAAACAAGGAAACACAGGAACACCTTCAGAGACTCATGGGGAATGAGACTCCAAGATCAGGCAACGTGGTAGTGACCACAGGTGCTTAATATAGGGAGGTTGCCTGATCTGCCAATTAAGTTAAAGGGACATACACTGAAGGTTTGGAAAGGGCTGCGCATGCGCAGTCCCTCAGGATGGAGGACGGCCACGGTTCCTAAATGTCCGGGAAGAAGCACTCACAGTCCGGTGAGTGACAGTACCCCCCCTTTTAAAGGTGGGCACAGAACGCCTGGAACCGGGCTTGTCCGGATTTTTGGAATAAAACTTCTTCAGAAGGGCAGGAGCATTAAGATCTTCAGTTTTGATCCATGAACGCTCTTCAGGACCAAAGCCCTTCCAATGAACGAGGAAACGGAGGACTCCTCGCGAAATTTTTGCATCCAATACCTCAGTAATCTCGAAATCCTCCTCCTGATGAACTTGAACTGGCTGCGGTGCTGAGGAAGGAGTCGAGAAACGGTTGATGATAAGAGGTTTGAGCAAGGACACATGGAAGGCATTGGAGATCCGAAGATTCTTAGGAAGAAGAAGTTTAACACATACTGGATTGATAACTTGAATGATCCTATATGGACCAATAAAACGAGGGGCGAATTTCATAGATGGAACCTTCAAACGAATATTTTTGGTAGATAACCAGACACGATCTCCAATTTTTAGTGGTGGAATAGCCCGCCTCTTCTTATCTGCGAAAGACTTATATTTGTTAGATGTCTTCTTTAAACAGGTTTTGACCTGAGACCAGATATTTTTGAAGGTCTGACAAGCAGTCTCCACAGCAGGAACTTGGGTGGGCGGGAGGGCAGGAAATTCCGGAAAAGACGGATGGTGACCGTAGACCACAAAGAATGGAGTTTTGGATGATGACTCATGGTACATGTTGTTATGGGCGAATTCAGCCAAAGGGAGCAATTCTACCCAGTTGTCTTGGTTGGCTGAAGAGAACATCCTAATAAAAGTCTCAAGATCTTGATTGACTCGTTCCGTTTGTCCGTTAGATTGCGGATGGTAAGACGATGAGAGTGCTAATCGTATGCCCAAGGTTTTACAAAGGGCCCGCCAGAATCTGGAAACGAATTGTACTCCTCTATCTGACACAATCTCAGACGGACATCCATGGATGCGGAAGATTTCTTTAATGAAATGTTCAGCCAGAGTAGACGAGGAAGGTAAACCGGACAGAGGGACGAAATGAGCCATCTTCGAAAATCTGTCTACCACTACCCAAATAGTATTGTGATTCTTACTTGGTGGCAAATCAGTAACGAAATCCATACTAATATGGGTCCAAGGCTTGGACGGAATGGGTAGTGGTCGCAGCAACCCTGCTGGAGTTCTGCGGGAGGATTTGAACTGAGAACATAAATCACAGGAAGCAATAAACTCTTTGACGTCTCTCCTCATTGAAGGCCACCAGTAACTACGAGAGAGAATCTCAAAGGTCTTATGTTCACCGGCGTGTCCAGAAAAACGAGAGGCATGGAACCACGAAAGGATTTTCCTCCTCAGAGTAGGAGGCACGAGGGTCTTCCCAAATGGTAGCATTTTGGTGGATGAAGCAGCCAGAGAAATACACTTGGGGTCTAGAATAGCATGGTTGGGAACCTCTTCTACATCAGAGGACGTCACAAAAGCTCGAGATAGAGCGTCAGCTTTCTTGTTCTTAGCAGCTGGTTTGAAGGTTATAATTAATTCAAAACGGGAAAAGAAAAGAGACCATCTTGCTTGACGAGGGTTCAAGCATTGAGCAGATTGCAAATATGACAAGTTCTTATGATCCGTGAAGATCGTCACCGGATGGCGAGCTCCTTCCAACAAGTATCTCCATTCCTCTAATGCAGCTTTGATGGCCAGCAACTCCTTGTCCCCGATAGTATAGTTTTTCTCTGCGGGCAGAAGACCCCGAGAGTAGAAGGCACAAGGATGTAATTTTTGTTGCTCCGAGCGTTGGGAGAGAATAGCTCCTAAGCCCACATTAGAGGCATCTACTTCTAGGAAGAAGGGGAGTGTCACATCAGGTTGTCGCAGAATGGGAGCAGACGAGAAGGACTCTTTGAGGATTTGAAAGGCTTGGAGAGCCTCAGATGACCATTGCTTAGTATTAGCCCCTTTCCGAGTTAAGGCCACAATGGGAGATGCAATGGATGAGAAGTCTTGAATGAAGCGTCTATAGTAATTGGCAAAACCTAAAAAACGCTGGATGGCACGAAGAGTAGTTGGCTGAGGCCAATGTAGTACAGCATTTACTTTGTCTGGATCCATCTTCAGGCCAACTCCGGAAACTATATACCCCAAGAATGGAATCTGGGGTAACTCGAATGAACATTTTTCCAATTTACAGAACAACGAGTTTTTCCGTAGTCTGGAGAGGACCTCTGCCACATGTTGGTGATGAGAAGGCAGGTCCTGTGAGAAGATCAATATGTCGTCCAGGTAGACAACGACACATACATATAATAAGTCCCGAAAGATCTCATTGATGAAACCCTGGAAAACCGCGGGGGCATTACACAGCCCGAAGGGCATTACTAAATATTCGTAATGCCCATCTCTGGTGTTAAACGCGGTCTTCCATTCGTCACCGGAACGGATTCTAATTAAATTGTAGGCACCACGAAGATCCAACTTAGTAAATATCCGAGCTCCCTTGATGCGATCAAATAGCTCAGTGATCAGCGGAATGGGATACCGATTCTTGATAGTAATGGCGTTGAGTCCACGAAAATCTATACAAGGGCGTAATGATCCATCCTTCTTTTTGACGAAGAAGAACCCAGCTCCAGCAGGAGAGGTGGAAGGTCGAATGAACCCACGCTGGAGATTCTCCTGTATGTACTCAGATGTGGCTTGAGTTTCAGGTAACGAGAGAGGATAGACCCGACCCCTGGGAGGAGTCTTGCCAGGTAGAAGGTCGATCGGACAATCCCAAGAACGATGAGGAGGAAGACGTTCAGACTGAGCTTTATCAAACACATCGGCAAATGAAGCATACTGAGGAGGGAGTCCCGGGGAGGAAGATGAGATGGAAGATTGCTGTACTTTAAGAGGAATAACTTGAGAGAGACAACGATGGTGACATTCAGGCCCCCAAGACGTAACTTGAGGGGTGCGCCAGTCAATCTGGGGAGAGTGACATTGAAGCCATGGAAGGCCTAAGACAATCGGACTTGTCGTAACAGGAAGAATTAAAAACGAAATTTCTTCATGGTGTAGTACACCAATCTGAAGGGTTACTGGAGACGTACTCTGGGTGATGAGACCATTGATGAGACGTGATCCATCTATAGCCGTCACAGTAATGGGTGTTTTTAAAGTGATCACTGGTAGGGACCATTGATTCACTAGTGATTTAGAAATGAAATTTCCTGCTGCTCCGGAATCAATCAATGCCTGTGACTCAAAGGATTTGGTAGCAAAGGAAATCGTAACATCGAAAGCGCAGACTTTAGATTTCATAGACAATGGAGAGGACTCCAGGGACCCTAACTTCACCTCTCCAGAACTAGTTAGGGCCTGGCATTTCCCGATTTCTTAGGGCAAGAACTGAGCATATGTGTGGAATCAGCACAATAGATACAGAGTCTATTCTTTACTCTTCGTTTCCTCTCTTCTAAAGATAATTTGGAACGTCCTATCTCCATGGGAATCACAGAAGGTGAAACTGGACGAAATTGAGGGTTTAAACGAAGAGGTGCTTTAGCAGAAGTTGTTTTCTCAGATTCTCTTTCACGAAATCTCATGTCTACACGATGGCAAAGAGAGATCAAATCTTCTAGTGACGAAGGAAGCTCTTGGGTAGTCAGTGCATCTTTAATTTTATCGGAGAGCCCCTGCCAGAAGGCGGCAACTAATGCTTCAGTGTTCCACTGAAGTTCAGAGGCTAAGATCCTAAATTGAATGACATACTGTCCTACTGTATGGGAGCCTTGTCGCAAACGAAGAATGCTGGAAGCAGCGGAGGTCACACGACCTGGTTCATCGAACACACTTCGGAACGTGGAAATGAATTTGGCACTATCTTGTAGAATTGGATCGTTTCTTTCCCACAGAGGGGAGGCCCAAGCCAGGGCTTGTCCAGAAAACAATGAGATAAGATAGGCCACTCTGGAACGATGGGTAGAAAAATTTTGAGGTTGGAGTTCAAAATGGACTGAACATTGGTTAAGGAAACCTCTACAAGTTTTGGGGTCCCCGTCATATTTTGACGGAGTAGGCAGGTGAAGCGTAGGAGCTGTAGACACCTGGGATGGCACTGGGGAAACGGAGGAAAGCACAGGAGCTTCAATACTAGCTGTAACAGTCTGTCCAGATGTTCCTTGGGAGGTTAACGATTGGTAACATTGAAGTAACAGCTGTTGGTGAGCATCCTGTTGCTCCACACGGCTGACCAGATGCTGCAGCATCTCTTTAGCAGTAGGTTCCGTATCTGGGTCTGTCATGGCCTGATCTTACTGTCACGGGCACTAGGAGTCTTTACCCAGGGATCACCAGGTGATAGGCTTACCAAAGCAGTATAGGTGGTAATATGGTACTCTGGTAGCAGGGTGATCACGGAACAGGAAATAGCAGATGATGAGATGCTCAGGAAAGTCTATGACTAGCAGCACTGGCAATATGGAGGTAGTAATACACGAGGAACTGTATGGACAAAGGACACGTGAAGGTAGTCAGTGGTCTGCGGGAGCAAGTTGTACCACTGCTATAGTGAGGAGGAATGTCCAACAGAACGAGGAGGTGATGAGAGTCAGCGGTCTGCGGATAGCAAGTGGTACCGCTGTCTGAGTGAAGGAATGGAATCCAAGTGGAGGTATCCGGGGAGTCAGTGGTCTGCGTTAGCAAGTTGTACCACTGCTATGTGAGAGGATACTGGAACAGGTGAAACTGTAAACAGGAGTCAGTGGTCTGCCACTAGCAAGTTGTACTACTGAATATATATGTGAGGAGGTGCACGGGGAGAGACTGCAACACAATATATACACGGGCACCTTGACTTTGATCCACAGTAATATGCACAATATAAATGTATAAATGACTGAACAACACTGCCAATATAGAAAGTCTCTTGAAGTAATCCGGCATGAGATAACACAGTCAATGATGGCAGTAGAGTCAGCAGATAGTACACTCCAGAGGAGAACCAACACAGTCAATGATGGCAATAGACTCAGCGGATAGTACACTCCAGAGGAGAACCAACACAGTCCAGCAAGGTATGCAATACACAGCACAGTCAATGGGAAGTATGCATACCGTGGTTCAGGAGAAGGCAGTCAGACAGGAGTGCAGAGATACCTGAAGGGCAGGAGGCCAGCAGGATACAAGTCCCTGGATGGGTGAAGCAGGGGTCTAGCAGGTGCAGCGCACAGGTAGGTAGACCAGCAGGGAACACCGGAAGGCGTGGAGAGCGGATCAGCAGTAGATGGATGAGTAGCGCTGAGAAGTAACAGCAGCGGGTCTCTGCGGGAACACGGAGGTAACCAATAGCAACCAGCAGGTGCAGTAACGATGGGACACCGGAGCAGAGTTGAACTGGAACAGATGATCACGGAGAGTAGCGGGTAGCAATAGTGGCAGCAGACTCAAGGAAACACGGTAGAGTTGACAAGGACTGAAGACTGAAGCGCACAGAGGCAGCGGGTAGGAATCAGCCAAACAGTCACGATGATGAAACACAGACGAGTTGCAGGTTGAAGCCTGTAGTGCACGGAGGCAGCGGATAGGAATCAGCCAAACAGTCACGATGATGAACAGGTGAGTGGATGTGGTTGAAGCCTGTAATGCACGGAGGCAGCGGATAGGCATCAGCTAACAGTCCCAATGATACATGGTAGAGTTGAAGTGATTAGAAGACTGTAGTGCACGGAGGCAGCGGATAGGAATCAGCTCACAGTCACGATGATACAGTAGATGGTAGAAGTGGTATGGGAACCACAGTAGCAGAAGTGGTTTGGAAACCACAGAGGTAGAAGTGGTTTGGAAACCACAGGAATCAGCAGGGCTGAATAAACAAGGAAACACAGGAACACCTTCAGAGACTCATGGGGAATGAGACTCCAAGATCAGGCAACGTGGTAGTGACCACAGGTGCTTAATATAGGGAGGTTGCCTGATCTGCCAATTAAGTTAAAGGGACATACACTGAAGGTTTGGAAAGGGCTGCGCATGCGCAGTCCCTCAGGATGGAGGACGGCCACGGTTCCTAAATGTCCGGGAAGAAGCACTCACAGTCCGGTGAGTGACAGGTGGGTTGTTTGTTGGTGGGTGGTGATCTGAATGTTGTCTTGGAACTAGATTGCTCGCAGTCAGCACTGCATCACAGCCGCAGATTTTTGCTCTCCCAGAATAATTTGTACGATCAAAACAACAGGATACTCTGTGCGGTATCGGACGTATTCCTGCTTAGATATGTTTCTCATAAATGCTCTTACCACCCGAGCGCAGATATCGTCCAGGATTGGCCCTGTACACTGGACCAACCATTCTGCAGTGTTCTTGCTGCTTCCTTTTGTTCCATGCCACAAATGAAGACTGAACAATCACTTGTTTCTAAAACATGGAAATGTTGACACTATTCAACAAGTTTTAGTAGATTTTCAAGCTGATAATGATTAGGATGATATCGCCTCTACTATAAAATGGGAAGCTCATAAAGCTACCATCAGAGGACGACTTATTAGCCTAGCCTCCCATGATAAAAAGCTTTTTATTAATTCTGTTATGGACCTGAAGATCCAAATACAGCCTCTCACTACCCTCCATCAAAGATAACCTAACCGCAAAACGTATATTAGACTTCTTCCTCTCCGGGGTCAGCTTAGTAAATTGCTTGCTTCCAAAGCATTAAAAATACTACAGTGGCTCCAACAGCACTACTGCAAAAAGGGGGACAAAACGGATTCAATTATAAAGTAAACACACTCATAATAGGATTGTCTCTTTTAAAGATCTGTCCCACTGACCTCTTTATGACCCACAGGCAATAGCTGATAGATTCCAGACTTATTGTAATTCTCTATATAACCTTCCATTGCCCTTGATTTCTCCTGAACGCCTTCACCTCCACTCTTATACCTATGCCTTCCCCCCTTTATTATGCTAACTTGAGTGGTAAGAAATTCGAGAAGGACAGCACCAGGGTGGATGTTATTGTTATATCCAAGGAGGGTTGAGTTCCTGAAAGTGATCGCAACATTTCACTTCTAAATGCAAATTTAAAGCTAAGCTGCTGTCGAATAGGCTCATCTCGGTGATTCCACTTTGGTCCATCTGGATCAGGTGAGATTTATCCCAAGTCGCCAAGCCGCAGATAACCTTGACCTCATTTATACAGCTAATAAGTGACAGACACCCGTGCTGCTGATGTCCCTGGATACTGAAAATGCCTTCAATAGGGTCTTGTGGCCTTTTATGAGGTGTATTCTCACAGAAATGAGCTTTTATGGACGGTTCTTATGTGGTTTGGCCATGCTATATTATAATCCCTCTGCTGCCGTTCTTGCCAATGGTGCCACATCGACTCTTTCCATAACGAATTACACAAGACAAGGTTGCCCACTATCCCACTCTTTGCCCTTCTGATGGAGCCTCTGGTGTCTTGTATGTGTGCAGCTCTGGCATCGCTGGGGTTTGAGCTGGCCTCAGAGAGTATAAAATTTCTTTATATGCGGATGATATCCTTTTGATACTCATGAACCATGCCCCCTCTTTGTCTTTCCTTCAAAATGAGCTTCAGACAAACTGAGTCCTCTCCAATTTTAAAATCAACACTGGTAAGTCTGAAAGTTTCTCTCAATCTTCCTACCTTGCTTCTTCAATCCTTTAAGAGGCAATATGGTTTCAGATGGCAGACTGATAAGCTCAAGTACCTGGTCAATCATTGCAACCAGCTTAACAAGAAAAATTTCCCAAAATTGCTGAATTCACTTAAACAGAACCTTATTGATTGAGACAAGCATTATACACTATATGGGCAAAAGTATTTGGCCACACCTGTTAATTATTGAATTGAGGCATTCAATTATACTCATTGACAGAGGTGTACAAAATCAAGCACCTAGCCATGCAGTCTCCATTTGCAAACATTTGTGATACAAAATGGGTCGTTCTGAAGTGCTCAGTGACTTCAAGCGTGGTGCTGTGATAGGATGCCACCTTTGCAATAAGACGATTTGTGAAATTTCATCCCTGCTTGAATATTCCATGGTCGACTATAAGTGATATTATTAGAAAGTGGAAGCATTTAGGAACAACAGCAACTCAGCCATGAAGCGGAAGACCACGCAAAATCAGAGAGTGGGGTCAATGACTGCTAAAGCGCATAGTGCATAAAAGCCGCCAACGCTCTGCTGATTCCATAGCTGAAGAGTTCCGAGCTTCCACTGGCATTAATGTAAGCACAAAAACTGTGCGGGGGGAGCTTAATGGAATGGGTTTCCATGGCCGAGCAGCTGCATGCAAGCCTCACATTACCAAGACCAATGCCAAGCGTTGGATGGAGTGGTGTACAGCACACCGACATTGGACATTGGACTGGGTAGCATTGGAAATGTGTTCTGTGAAGAGATGACTTTAATGTTACTCTGAATCCAACTTTAGACAAATCAACACCCTTGGCCATCTTTCCCCCCGAAAAATAGACAACGCCCCTTTCAGGGATTTTCTGACCCTGAGTACCCTACTCAAACCGATGGTAGTCATTTCTTTGGATTACCTTATACAGGCAACGGGTTTGGCCATTACCACTTCAAAACCTGCATTCTCACTCTGTCCATTGTAACTGACGTCATTCGCCCTAGAGACATTTTACAAAGTCGAAATTTCCAGCTGACAGCATGTAAGCGTGCGGGGAATGTTGTATGTCACTTATATGGTAAGTCTATATTTCATCCTTGTCGGCCTTAGAGTAATCAGATTTTTTAGGTCGGTCTACATTTTGTTGGCTTTATTGCAGACGGACAAACGTACCCCACCCACTCAAACAACATAACTTGATGACTCTTGCATCATAAAAGCTCTGCCAGAGACTACACCCTTTTCTTAGCTCCCCATCAACTATACTCACGTATAGATATGATCCACATTTCTCAATGACTAAATTTGACTACAGAAGCAGGAATCACTCCACTTTCTTGGAGAGTGTGAACAAGAGTATATATCCTTCTAGATATAATTCAATCCGTTCTTCCGCCTCATAGATGGCACTAGGGTGAATTAATGCTCTTAAAAATTGGTGTTATTTATACCATCAAAACAGTGATCTCTACATTTTTTATAGACTATTCACAGCCTATAATCACACCAGGGGGTAAATGTATCAAGCCGAGAGTTTTCCGGCGGGTTTGAAAAGTGGAGATGTTGCCTATAGCAGCCAATCATATTCTAGCTATCATTTTGTAGAATGCACTAAATAAATGATAGCTAGAATCTGATTGTTCTTCAAACCCGTCGGAAAACTCTCAGCTTGATACATCTACCCCAGGAATTTTCTGAGAAGACCACAAAGTCACAATTATCAGCATTGCCTTGGCTGCCAAGAAATTGGAGGTCGCTGAAATGGCATCTCTTGAATGACAAATCTCATCATTGCTTGTCCGGCACAAACAATGCTCAACTTTATTATGAAGAAGCTTCAACAATGTTTTTACGATAATGCCGATAAGGCTGATTCCATGCTATTGAGAAAATTAGGGAAAAAAAGAGCCCTCGGTCTGATAGATACATTTAAAAAAGCAATAGGTCTATTACTTAAGATCCTAGTGAATTTGTTAAAGAATAGCAAGAGTTTTATAACTTTCTGTATAACCTACCCGGATCGCCATCAGTATGATGACGATCCGGGTAACTACTGATAGCCTGGAGGCATACCTAGCGAATACTCTCCTTCCCAATCTTACCATACCTCCACTATCCTCCTTAAATACGGAAATAACCTGAGAAGAAACCTTAGCTTCTCTAAAATCTTCTGCGAATGGCCAACATTGCAAAAAGATTTTGGAAGTCCTTGTTCCTCATTTAACATATTTCTATAGAATAGTGCTGAAGAGGGCATTATTTGATTCTGTTACCACCTTAACAAGCATAACAGTGATTCCAAATCCAAAGAGGGACCTTACTCAAGGTTGTAGCTACAGACCATATCCCTCCTCAATGTTGATCTGAAACTTTGTGCGAAAAGTTTGGCAAACAGTTCATCCAAACAAAGTAGGGTTTATCCCAGGGAGACAGACTGCGAATAATACCAGAGGAGACACTGGCCTGATTAACTCCATTTATAAAAATAAAATGCCCTCAATGGTACATGGCAAGGGTACCCCCTCTCTCTGCTTATTTTCATGCTGATTATAGAACTGTTTGCAGTTAACAAAGAGATATCTAGTATCCGGGTAGGCACCACATAGCATAAATTGGCCCTTTATGCTGATGATGACCTATTGACCATAGCAAATCCCACTCACATCCCCTCCCTCACTTACAGAAAATTACTCATATAGTCAGTTTTCAGGTTTTAAAATTGATACTTAGAAAACAGAAGGTTTCGATTTTTCTATCAGCAGAGAGGAAAAGGCCTCCCTAGAATAGACGTACCCATGTAATTGGCACTGCAAAAAATCAAATACCTGGAAGTGTTTGTAACCAAACGCTATCATCAGCTCTTCCAGGCAAACTTCCCCCGCTTACTCTCCCAAATCAAGACAGACCGGCGGACACGTGTCCACGAGTACAACCCCAGGTTTTGCAGATATTCTCCTTGTGTGGTGCTTTGGGAATTTCAAATTTTAAACAATATTTTCTTGTGGCTCAACTTGGTCAAATTATACTATGAAACAGCCCTAGAACTACTAGACTATGGACCCTTCATTGAGGCAGAGGGTCTAGGACTCTTCTCACCTGCATCTCACCTTAGGTTTCTACAGACTCATTGCAGGCTCTTCAAAGCCCATTGTCTCTCACTCTCTACCAATCTGGTGCTACACAAACCAAAGAAATAATCTATCTCCTTAACTCTCCCTGGTGATTCTGCTCTATAACAATCCAAAATTATTTTCTGGCATTACCCCTTGGCAGAGGAGTGCCATTAAATTCATGAACGACCTAACCCGAGATGCTACGTTTCTTTTGTTTTCAGGCATCAAATCTAAATTTAATATCCCCACTAAAAACTTTTATCAAATTTCCATAGCAAAATCTTCACCCCTATCCACTGTTGAATTGCTCTGTTTACAACAGACATCCACATTGGGTCTGATATCAATACTATACTTGGAGCTCATTCTCTCCACTACATCTTCACGCAAACTGGTCTGGGAGCGTAATTTTGGGGAGATCCTTGGACTGGGCTGAGACACAGGAGAATGTCGCCTCTAGATCGATTTTTGTGAAAATACTATATAGATGGTACTATGCCCCGACAAAATTGAAAAAGATACATATTGACTCATCAGGCAGATGTTGTTGAAGGATGTAGCTTAACATTTTAGGAGGTTTTCCAAAACTTGCAAACTTTTGGACAGACATTAACAATGTAATCTTTGCAGTTCTTCAAATTATTGAATCCTAAATTTTTCCTTTTACCTCTTCCCTTTACCTCTCTATAACTCATCAAAATAAAACTTATTCAGCATATAAAATTAGCGGCCACCTGTTAACTAACTGCCAATTGAAAGCAGCCTATCCCTCCCACCACTCAAATTATCATCAATAGAATTTGGTATACCCAACGTATGGAATAGATAACTTGCATTCTCAAAACTCTACCAAATCCTTTGACAAGACATGATGACCTTGGCTGGCCTTTTTCCAGTCGTGCTACCCATTTACCTGAACCCAAACTTCTAAATTTTCTCTTTCTGATTTTTTCTTCTTTCCTCTTCCCTTCCAATTTCTTTGACGGTTTAGCCACACTGTCCTCTTTTTCCTCCTCCTCTCTCTCCCACATTTGCTTCCTTTCTATATGTAAAATTGGTCATCTCACTCAAGTTCTGCTATAGATTATCCTAATTAGTTCATGTTACCTTTTTCATATGTTGTTTTTTTGTTATATTCCCATTTTTTATGCCTTATGTTTTGCTTGTGAAAACTTAACCTTCCATAAATAAATGTTTTTTTTAAAAAAAGAAATAAATAGAGCCGGGATAACAACCACGATCAATTCATTTTGCTGTATGGTCATGGTAGGGTAGGCCAATTTATGCTGGCGAAGTGACGCAAATATTTTGTGGTGCACTTTTGAAAACTATCCTTATCTGTAATAGTTATTATGCTGTTATACTGTGTGAGTTAATCAGTGTTGCTGGCTACAACAAGCGGAACCATTTCTACTGTCATACATTTCAAATGATTCAGCCATGACTGGTACTGAAGCATAAAAATACTGTATTTCTGTGTGTGCCTTAGAGGAATTTTCTACAGTGCACTGACCTTTACACTTACATTACAAGATCACAAGCTGTCAAGTTCTTATGTTCCAGAGAAGACCTTCAATAACAAATCCACAATGACTGCACATAAATTGTTAATCAGTCTGTTAATCAGTCTGTGCATGGCATTTGTATATATTAATGTATACAGCTCTAATTTTCTTTACAATCTGAATTAGACAACATGGGGAGAAAGTGCTGTGCTCAGAATGTGATTAATTTTGTCCCTGCTCTTAAAGGAAGGCAATTGCTCACTTTCAACAACACATGCAGGTAGCATAATGAGGAAACTTTGAAGCAAAGATATTCCATTGGGCATAAGATCTACCTGGCAACAGACTTGTTAGCAGTCAACTGCATAGAAGCTTTCACTATCTTCATTTGGTGGTAAACCATTTTTATCTGTAGTAGAAAGAAGCAGCACAAGCTTAATTAGCATGCTGAAAGAATATGCATGTAATATTTTAGACCCTCTACCTGAAAGTGGAACTGACATCTATATAAAACTGTTTCAATTACACATTTTACTTCAACCAGGCATAAACAGTTTTATGCTTAAATCCCAAAACTGGGACTTTAAAGCAGACCTATCATCAACACATTAAACCACATTCCTTTTGAGCAATAAATGATTTGTTTAGATTGTGGCAGGACTGGATTTAAGTCTAGACACAGTCAGATTTTGCTGGCGGAGTGTTTGGAGGGAGGGAGCAGAGCTTGAACGATGGCATGTGGGTCACTCCCCAACACCACCCGCACCCATCTACTGCTCAGTCTGATAACCTCCTGACAGTTACTGTTATTATCACTTCAGCATCTGCTGCTTTCATGTGGAAACAGTCACCTCTGAGCAGACATGCATGTTACAACAAGCATTGCTACCTGAAGTTGCCACTTCCCAAACTCACTTAAGGAACTGGTTAGGGGTTACGTAAAGGTGGATGGAGAATAGTACAATATAGCTGTGGAACATTGTAATAAGGCAGGGGTTTAGTGGAATGTAACTGTGGTCAGTACAATGTCACTGAGGGCCAGTGCAATGTATCTGTATTAAAGTAATTCTATCGTTTTCAAATAAGCATTGCATAGGCGATTGTATTGTGTTTCCAACGCACAAAGTGATTTATTTTAGCAGATGTAAAAAGTTAACAGTTCAATATTTGATTATAATATAATCAACAGTACAGTACAGCCAATACCAAAAGATACATACATACCGCTGCGTTCGCATGCGCTCGCACTGCGCTCCCACGAGTACCAGTGTACAGTAGTTCACCCTTGAATACTGTGGTCAAAGTAGACTGAAGCTAGTGGGAACGCAGCTATGATATATATACATTCAGTGTTACAGAGGGAACAATGCAGATGATGTGGCTTGCTTCTATAGGTCCAGACTTCGGGTGGGTCCAGGGTAAACAGGTCATAGGCTAGTTAAAACTAAAGAATCCAAAGGTGGGGGTCATATCTTCAGGGGATGTGCTCCTTTGTTCCCGCCAGGACTCCAGTTACACCTAGTCTATTAGCATTTTATAGTCAGCATCATATTAAAGGTTTATTCCCTAACATCAATAACTACGGTATGCAATGTGCGATCTCTTCGCCAAATGCACCGGACAGCTGCTGATGTAAAGGGGATTAATATGATATCAGACATGACATATTTCCTTTAACCTGAACCTTAAATTACACTGAGGTGTACATATAATCATAACATATAAACTAATAATAAACTAAATGCTATCTGCTCATAAATCACTGTAGAATAGATTCAATATGAATATGAATTATATAAATAACTAAATGTTGTAATGCGAGTGTGTACGTGCGTATTTTACTGTGCGATCGCAGTATGCCATGTGTAGCGTGGCATACTGAGTGCAATCGACCAGTAAAACAATATTAACCAATATACTTTCGTTCATCCAATTATACGACTTCGACATCTGGTAGCCATTGCAATGTGACCGAGGACAGTCCTAGGGGAATGGAAGCAATTGCAATGTGGCACAGGGCCAGTCCAATGTTGCTTGGGGCTATGTGCTATATGGTTTGGGCCATGTGCAATGTGGTTAGTTCTGTAAATGTGAATAGGACCTGTGCATTGCTAATTTAGATCTTGCAGTATGACTTTAGATCTGTACAAATTGTCTCCAGGCAGTTGTCTGTGCAATGGGACTTCATGCTGGAGGCTTGTAGGATGTAGTTTCAAGCAGGGGTTTAAACAATGTAGCTCTAGGCTGCAGGTTGTGCTTTTATGTGCCACTTTATGCCAATGAAAGTGCAATAAAGTTTGGGCAATTGATAGTTTTAGAGAGCCAAGGTTTTGTGTCTGCAGGTAATCCAGCTCTATAGGGGGACTGCACTGTGACTCCAGAACTGTGTAGAGTGATTGATGGGACGGTGTGGTCTATACTATAAGGATCATTTCTAATTCTTATAGTGTGAATAATAGATGGTGAATGATGGTGCAACAATGAATGAATTTGTAGAATGATTGGCTATATCATTACTTTGTTTGGTAGATATTTTTTACTCCATTATGCAATTTGCCTTTCATGAGTTTAAACATTATATTTGAAAATAAATAAAATTGAAGGCAATTTGATATAATTGTCTGCCTGTAATAAAAGGATTTTCAATGTACAATGTATGTACCTTCTTGAAAGACAGGGCTTAGGGTTTTGTGCGAACCAGTTTCATATATTTTAATATTGATTTGTATGTGGAAAGCAGAACTAGACTTTTTGTAGTTAACTTTTATATGTTTATTTACCAAAGCACAGTTGCAGGTGTGTCATTTGTTGAATGCTAACTATTTAGGCCAGCTATATTTGTTCCCTACATCTCATTATCATGCATGGCTGTTGACAAAGGAGACAGTTGAAAAGTTAGTGTTAAAAAATTATAAATAAACTAAGGCTAGGTACACACTGGAGCGTTGTCATCAAATAATCATGGAAATCAGCCGCTATATGACTGTTTGGTCGGAAGTCGGGTTAATATGTACACGATGGTCGAAAGTAGTTCCAAAGTGTCGATTGTTGGCTCATTTGGTTGGTTGTACGTTTTAATATTTTCCGACCAATCACCGACTGATCATGTAGTGTGCATGCACTCATGCTCACGATCTCCATAGAGTTTACAGAGTCGGTTCCAGCAACGAATGTCCCAGCGAATAAATGTAGAGACTGCTGTAGAAGGAATAATTAATTTGTTGTTCTGAGACAGAATGTTTCGTTTCAGAGTCACAAAAGCGAACGAAATTCGTTAGGACATGTGGATAGCTATAACAAGGCAGTTTTAATCAGTGTGACAATGTGACAAGAATGAATGAATGAATATTGTGCGGTCATTCTCTGAAGACTAGAGGACCAGATGAAGGACCAGATGAAGAGCACAGATCTTAAGGTAAATCGTGTCAGTGTGTATGGATGAATCGCCAAACTGATCGGACCTTCATTCATAGGTACAATCGTTTGCGATAACACGTCGGTCGAAAAATTCTTCAGTGTGTACATAGCCTAATTTGTAAACAAAAGTCTAGCCAGCCTGGTATATAACTAGTGTATAGCTGGGCCAGTCTATTTAGTGTGATTTTAGTTTCCACTTTAACAGCTTGTGGTCCCTTTGTTTTAATGGAAACCAGCCTTGGCTATCTAGTGCTAGTACTGGAGATGTATTTAAATGGGTCATTCACATTAATGGAATTTTTGCATGCTAGAAACCCCATTTAAAAAATGAACAGACTATTGACTTGAAAAAAAAAGTTACGTGGAACATGCATCTGGACAGCGCAGTGAATCAATGGTTAGCAATTCTGTCTTCACTTCCCGACCAGGGCCTTATGTGTGTGGTATTTGCATGTTCACCTGTGCTCTGGTTTTTTCACACTCCATAAACGGGTGGGGTACGGAATAATGATGATCATTATTCCGGCAAGACTTACCCCTACTTTGCAAAGTACATTGTCCATGCCCGCATACTTACATTACCCCCTTAACAGCACCTATAACAGCGTCGCGCTCGCCGGTGAGGCCATCAACTGTTGTCGCCGTCTTCATTTGTCGCGATGCCTTCAAGTCATTGGTCAGAGCAGTCGGGAAGGAGCCTGGTTGTGAAGGAGGCGTTCGCTCTGAACACGTAGGGGTAAGTCTTGTCGGGTAGTCAGCATCAATATGCTGACTACCACCACCAAAAACATACTGATAGGTTAATTGGCTGCTGACAAAATGAATCCCTGTCCTGTGTCTGTCTGTGTGTGTTAGGGAACTTAGACTGTAAGCTCCAAATGGCAGGGACTGATGTGAATGATAAATATTCTCTGTACAGCGCTGCAGAATTGGTGGCGCTATATATATTAATAATGCTGATGATGATAGACACATTCACAAACCCATCAGAACATGTCCAAAGCATATTAGCTGATGGTATACCACATGTAAACCACAGAGCAATTGCACGAGATACCTTTTTTACATGTAGTTTGCATATACATTTGGGACACAGTGGGTAACTGGCTAACAGAACTACACTTAAAAATTAATTTATTTAATCCATAAATTATTTTGTTTGGTGGTCTCTTCTTTCCTGAGATGTTATTAACAAAAGGGTATAGCTGGCGATACTTATCCCTAAGAGCAGTGGGTGTGCATAGCAAACAGTTAATTTTTTTAAACTAATTAAAAATGTCCTTATTGTTTTTTTTGGAATGAAACATACACAATTTATAGATTACATGTGACATTAAAGCACATTTATGCTTGAATCCAATTGTCTCAGAATCTTTCACCACCTAAAGAGTGGAAAGTTTTTTCAGTCGATAATAATGACTCATAAGTAATATTACAGGAAAATAATTGAATTTGAGCTCATCCTATACTTTTGATGGAGATAAAACATGGTCGTAAAATTCCATACTCTGGTTGCGGGTAGTAAAGCTAAAATGTATAATGTTTGCACACTTGAAGCATTGTACATGCGAAAATGTGTTACTGAATTGGTCCCTTAATCAGGTAAACAATTGAAATTATGTCAATATCAATGGCACTCCCCTCTCCACAGAGTTTCCATGCTAATCTTGATGGAGTGTGTTTGGTTCTACCAGTGGATTGCAGTATGTTAGTGACAGATGCAGGGGATACTAAATTTTATTTGGAACTCAGTAATTTCCAATTATTTTATGTTTCTTTCAATGATCAATTATTAAGCAACTTTTAATGTTATTATTTTGTAAAAGCAGATATTTAAAGATAATTATTATTAAGATGTAATATTTTTTTTCAACTGTACATAGTTTTAAGCTATTGCACTAGAAAATATTTCTTTAATTAGCAAACGGTTAAAAAATTTTCAACCTTGGATCTACCTAATCTTCATATGGTTTAGCAGTATTTTCAATTTTCTGTACCTCTATTTTCTGTAATCCGATAAATGTATAAATTGGAGCCAACAGACTTGTTATAATAACATAAAAATATACAGCTGCTACAAAGATCAACTCAGAAACGTGTCCCACAACTGCTTATTCATATGCCACGTGCAGAGTGTTATCAGCTTTTTCCAGACACCTAAAAATCACAGTGTGAGACTCATTGTAATCTCCAAGGATTATGGTAATGCAAATGAAGCAACAACATGGTTTAACTTCCATAATGCTCTTTAAGGACTTTCTCTAGATATGAAAGAAATTATAAATAATGGTGTCTCTAAAAGTCACTTGAAAAAAGGCAAAATATGCGGATGGGCAATACATCTCTATTTTCAATATGAGCCTAATTATCCTCATTTTGCATTACAAGGTATATGGCAACTGCGCTGTCATTTGTGAGCTGAGCTGGAAATGAACATAGTGTAAGGAGTAAAAATACGACTTAAAAGTCCAGTTTATCACAACATTTGGACCCCCCATTCATTTGTTTTAACATATCTAATTTTTTCAGTAGAGCTCCAAAGTGTCCCTAAGTGCCTAGAACAGTCCACTTTAGTTTCGCCACTGCCTACCACATCTGTTACTAGTGTTCTTTCCCTGTCAGGTGACAGATGATTGCATTCTCATGTGTTTAGAAATTTGATGATCACCGTTACATGTCAGACTGATGTGACTGAGTTCTCTCTACAGCGCAGAGGATTTAGTGGCACTATATAAATAAATGGTGATGATGATAATGATGATCTATAACTGGCATTTTTGCCCTGTCAACCAGCGGTAGATTGTGCCCTGATGTGTTTAGTTATGCCACATATCTGATCTGTTACCAACAAGTCTCCTTATTAAGTGGAAGTGTCATTGTACCAAGTCTCCTGTATGAGCAGGATGTCTGCCGCTAGACTCTGGACTAGTTGCCTAACAACAATAGTAGGGTCCTCTCCTCACACACAGCCAGTGCCTCATTGATTCTGCTGGTTGCTATGTAAATAGCAACGAACGTCTTTTCAGCTTTTCAGCATGATCACTGTAAGTAAAATGGGAGCGCAAAGTGATATATTGTCAATCTCCATTTATGTTTACAGTGTTTTCCTTTCCCTTATGTATCTACCTGGATACTGAATACGTGAATTTAGCAATGGGAGCATTCAAGTTTGGAACGGAATGGAGAGGGAAGCTTGAAATGACTTTAAGCTATCGGACAATTATTTGCCTGCAAGAAGCTGGGAAATTTGTATTTTTGTGATCTTTATTTAGGAGGTATGTCAGTAGTTATTCAATTGAAGAAAAAAAATGGAATTCAGAACAACACCCACACTTGAACATTCCCCATAAAACTGATTTATTCAACTATATTGCAGTCATACTGTTATGATTCCTAGTGCATTCATGAAGCAGCAACGGATGTATAAAGCAAAATGTCTTTATTCAGGCAAATACATAAACAAGGAGAACTCAAATCCACGGAAAAGAACAGGTTCCAAATAGTGACTGTACTGTTAAATGGCAGGAACAGGTAATATAAGTTGCCCCAGTCCAGGAGGCACTTGGCTGTCCAGGGAAGCAGACAGAGTCCAGGGATCAAGTAGAGATCAGGTTAACAGAATCCAAATAGCCAGGCAGAGATCAGGGTCACAAGCGAATAAACTAAGTCCAGAAGTCAATCCGAAGGTCAGGGTAACAGGCAAACAAGCTGGGTCCAGGAATCAAGCCGAGGGTCACAACAGAAGATCAAGCAGCAATGGCGCAAACACAGGAACAGGGGGAAACCAGCAGCAGCCAGGAGTAAACGGATGAACTGCACAGATCACAGCTTGAGGCAGGTATTTGAAGCAGTGCGACAGGTGCAGTTCTAATTAGGCATCAGGCAAGGAGATTAACTCCTTCAGGCATGTTGACGAGTTCGGGAACAGAACAGCAGCACCTCTGGTGGTATGAGGTACTGCTGCTAGATACAAAGAATAGGCAGAGTCATAACACATACATGGAAAGTCATCAACCAAACTACTAAACTAATATCGTTGTCCAAAGTGTGCTGATTCCAATGGCAATCATATTATGAAATTAATCTGAGGTGTTTTGAACTTCTTCATGCACTTTAGAATTTACAAATAAATACTCTTTTTTACACAAATCTGTAAGACATTTTCTTCTTACCTACTATTGGTTATATGTTATTTTTTAGAATATCTTCACAAGATACCCAGTTTCTCACACAAAGTCATCAACCCTAGAGCATTTCCAAATAACGTTATCCAGAATGCTAAATTGACTAATGACTAAATTAAATTGCCCCTATTTTTCCCCCACATTACCCATTGAATCTGCCACCTCATACAATTGTTTAGCAATGCTGTTATTTACTTCTTTATCTTTCTGGTTTTCTTAGATATCTATGTATTGGGATTCAGGATAATATGTGGTGTATGTGTATATATAATTAGGGGTTCCACCTGAGGGTATATCGCTGATCTAGCTGGTAATAATGTTATTAACAGGGCAGACACACAAGAGAAATAAGAACCAGTATTTGCTTCCAGAAAAGGTGACAACCATATAAAAGATATAATCTCATATGTGTATTTATCTAAATTTAATGTGATGTTTACTTGCTACATATTTTAGATATAAAACATTTAGTTCAAAGACATTTACTCTTTGGACAATTGAATCTAAAAGTTGCACCATAATATGAGCTCATAAATCCAGTATATTTCTATCATTACATAACCTAAATAACAACTTTAAAATGAAATCTGCCACATTACTTCCAAAACTAGAACACACTGAGGTGTCTCCTTACACCAGAGGTGCTAATGGATTTTTCTTTAGCAATTTGTCTTCAGTGTCACAGCCCCAGAGCAAGTGTTCTTTATCTGTACTTATTATGCATATCACTTCTGAATACAAATAGGGTTTAGCAGCTCCAGTATTTGTGTCCAATTTAATTATGCTAGATATTTTCAGGATAATAAGTGCAATATGATCGATAATCATTTCAGAAAGTGGAAATATTTTTTTTTTTTAGTGTAAATACTATAAGTGAAATGTAAAGCTAAGGTTAAACAAAATAAATACTAATCTGTGTCTTGGTGATTTACAAGTATTGGCTAATTGTAGTCACCTAGTTGCCAGCTGTCCCTAATTTTCTAAAGAGTCTCATTTCTACCAATTTGTCCCTGCAAACATTTGTCCCTAAATATTGATAAACTGTGCTGTGTGCTTTTTCTTTCCTTGTAAGTACACCGTAAGTTAAGATTTATTCAAGAATGAAAATTCAGTGAAAAGTAGACTTCAGTTATGGTAATGTCAAGCGTTTATATCATGAAGGTATAATTCCTTTTATTTATATATAGGGAATGTAAATTAATCTCACAGCTGTAATGTGTCCAAGAAAATTGTGTGTAATTGTTGAGAATTATGATAGACTGCTGCTGCAGTATGTTTAGAAATAACATGATGTTTGGTTGTAGAAAACACAATTATGTTAAATATCATATTTCAATAGACTACCAATTATACAGGTCATGCTGCTTGATTTGAAGAAGAGAAGAGTCTGTTTGTATGCATTTTTTTCTATGTCATAGCCTGTAACTAAGTCCTACAAATATTACTTGACTGCGATTATGTGAAACTCTTATAAGGCTCATCAGAAAAAGGGAAACAGAGGACACTTTCCAAAATTATAACCATTGTTCCTGTGATATGCAAGTGACCAGTAAGTACATTGGGGTTGATACAAAGCTGTTTGCAAAATGAGTGCAATTTACGGTAAAAAAAAATCTGGACTTTAAGTAGCAGATTTATGCCTACATGCTGTATGCACCTTAAGATCCGCATCGGTCGGCATCAGTAGCATATGACCTGGTTTTTGTCAGGCATGTGACAAAAACGCTAAAGTTTCATTAGTGTTCACTTTTTACCCATTTGTTTTACTTGCAACAAAAACATCAATAAAACTTAAAAAAAACCTCTATAATACAGCACAAACAACTCACTGTCTTGTGTAAACAAGAAAAAGAAAAAAACCACCTGTAACAACTGTCGCCGAGTGCGCAGGAAAGATATTAGGCACTCACACAAGGGGGTAAATGTGCTAAGAAGTGACTTTAGCAAATCGTCGATAATCGGCGAGTTTGCCAACATAATTTAAAACGGCAATGAGTTTAAAGTCAAGTTTTGCATTTAAACACATTGCCGTTTTAAATTATGCCAAAAAAGTCTCTGAATATCAGCGATTTGCTAGAGTCACTACATAATACACTTACCGCCAGAACAGACATGAAAGTGTGTCAGTTACAGTGGAGAGAGGAGGAATAACAGTTTTACTGGACACCAGAGTGAGGTAGAGAGGAGACAGACCTATGTTTGAGGAGGAGAAAATTGAGACTGTGAGAAGACAGCTATATATTAATGAGATTGATCTATTAAGAGATGTATATGTAAAAGGCTGAATTGTTTTTATTGTGGACACTCTGAAGCAAAACAATGCAAAATGAAATATTGATGGATATAGTATTTAAATGACTGTATATAAAATAACATTATATAATCAACATTTGTTATAAACTATGACAGATAATTTTGTATACACCAAAGACTGTGATATAGATACATTCTAGAGATCATCTGCATCAGTATAAATATATATTTCAGAGACTGTGATATAGATTCATTCAATATATTATATGAGTCATTAGAAATACTTATTTCAGAGACTGAATTATATATCAATGTGTTATATCATCTGCATTGTTAGCAATATAGAATTCATATACATATCTGGAGAAAATAAATTGTACACATAGTAGCTACCAACAGTATTATAAGTGCACCAATGACAGCCTAGCCTGGAAGTAGAGATATTGCAAGAATCAATACTGGGAACTGTGAAGTTTTATGTGTGTTATAATATTAATTAGTTAATATTAAGTCTAAGTAATGAGTGTTAGTAGTTTAGTATTTAGTAGTTAGTATTTTAGTAATTTGGTATTACTTTCAGGCTATTATAAAGTAATTTAGTGTGATGTAATCTATAAATAGGAGTTAGACAGTGATATTTTATAGTAAATTAAGATTAGTTTATAAAAGGAATTTTGTAGCTTATTTGTCAAGGTTCTCTTGTATATCACACTGTATCATCACATAGAAACAATAGTGATGGTGAACTAAAGTAATGATTATTGTTTGCTACATGTAGGGTATCATTGGCTGAAAGGCCAGTCAAGACAGGCAACAAAAGTCCAGAATGAGTATACCTAAACAAAGTCCTTTAAACTTGCCAGGGTCAGGATTCCAGACATGCAGTATAGTCAGACAAGCCGTGGGTCAGGGTACCAGAAAGTCCGGAGTGTGGTCAGGAATAGCCGAGGTCAAAAGCCAGGTAACAATGAGGGTGCTGCTAAATAACAAGTTGCTGGAATTCAAGAGCCAGGAATAACAATTATCCAGAGCTGCACAACAAGAACTGCAAAATGATGATCCAGCTGGTCTGATAGTAAGAGGTGAGAATAAATATGCTAGTCACCAGCCTTACCAGCTACAACTGAGTGAATCATCTCAGCTGCTTCTAGGACACATGAACTCCCATAGTGGCCACTGGTGATGGAAATGCAGAACTGCACCAGTAAGGAATTAGTGCAGCAAAGAGTCAGACCATTACACTATTAGAATTAGGTAGCATAATATAAAAATTACATATATACTATAACATCCAAATTTATTAATATATTTATAGTATATATAATACTGAGCCTCATAAAAGTGTTAGTGATTGTTATTTATATTTGCTACCTGTACATCTATTTAAAATATATCTTTTCAAAGTAAATATTTTTATATAGAAGTAAAATCTTATTGTGAGTTGTGCGAAGTGTGTGTGGTTACAGGGGGTCCTCAAGTTGCCCCTGGTGGTCATTACATCCACATCCCAGACTAAGGAGAGTTGGTGGAGGCATTGCGCATGAAGAAGTAAATGATACACACAATGATTTTATATGTACACCAGAAGTAAGGGGGTGTTACACACCTATCAGCTTCAGTCGAACAATTGCAAATAGCCAATCACAAGTGGCTCACTTGTGCCAGAGATCATCATCGTCATCATTATCATCCGCTATTTGCACTTGCCCCTGACCACCCACAAATAATCCACTGTTTTCAGGGATATATCCATCTTTCTCCTGATCTGCATCCTTTCGCAATTGTGGAAACATGCCCCTACTGTACTTGCCCTGTGTTAGAATGTCCTTGTCCCACCTCTCCAGATGCAGCTTGGCGTAATTGGCAGAATCATGCAAGTATGCATGGGGAGCATTTGCAGAGTGATTTCAGACAAGATATACTACACAAACTGACATTGTACTCATTCTGCATAAGATCCATAGGGGGGTATTCAATTGTTGCTCCGGACCGCAAAAAAACGAGCGCGTTAAAACTATTACCGTTTATATGGTAAACTTGCGCGTAAAAACCGTTAATATGGTAGTTTACTCGCTGAATTTCATCTCGCAGCTCCCTGAGCCGGTACACACTTCACGACCCTCTGTCAGTCTGCAGCCCAGTCTGTCCCCACCACCAGGGGCTCCAGTGAACAACTGATTGGCAGAGTAGACTCCGGGTTGTGTTGTGCCGGCTGGAGGGGTTCCTAACAGATATTGCTTGTGTTTGGGAACGAGCTTCCCAAAGATTGTTTTCGACTACAGGAAGAGCCGATGTAAGGGTTCCTGGGGTTATGAATGGAGAGAGAAGGGAGGACTCCATACATTAGGCCCCTTCCAGGGCTTCCAACGTATCAGTCACTTTGCTGGCAATCAGGATTTGCACCTGTGAGGTGCTGGTACAAGGCTGTGAGGCTGTTCCCTCAGTCTCTCACTTAGCGGAGGAACAGGTAAGAGGCCTGCTGAGAGACACTGCTATTGTTACCAGTAAGTTCTGTTATTTTGTGTGTGTGTGACATTAGGTCCTTTCACTTTAGAGAGGAAATTCCTTATTGTATTAGTTAGAGCCAGACAGGCTAGAACTTTTGTTTATGTTTTGTTTAGTTTTGAGCTGCTAAATAAAATAAGCTGCGGCTACTTGTACTGAGGCACTGAACTGGTGTGTTCTTATTTGGCTGCTACATGGGAAGTGCTGTCATTTAACCCCTAGAGACGGCACTCCTATCCTGATCTTGGTACAATCTGTATTGTGTAGACCAATTTTTTTCTGAATTTAAATTAGTATATTGGTTTATGAGTTAAATAATTTAAACCACATAGCCATGAAATATAGTTATTTGATCCACTTTGTTCATCTTTTGTCTTTCGATATTCTTATGTATAATGTTTTTTCATATTACATGTGTTTAACTGACCTTTGACCTCTGCTGAAAAATATGTAAGACATATGTAATATGTAGCTATTAAGCTTCATACTCCTTAGAAAGAGGTCAGAGGACTTGAAATTTTGGTACCATCTAAAACGACGTTACTTATTTACTGAGATTCTAAGTATTAACCTCAGTACGGGAAGAAAGAGAAGATGAATCTAGATATTCTATAAATGGACTGGTAACTCCAGCTGCTACACTGTTTCATAACCAACATTTTTCATCATCATCTGAACTCACTAATTGTGCCAATAGGATCCTGTCTATTGGTTTTGTGGGTATGCACAGCTAGATCTGCCCATTTATGGATACCTTAACACAAGTTACAATACTTTATCGCTTCCTTTTAGCTACTACCCATTAAAAGCCCATTAGGTCCTCAGCTGAATCCAGCACTATAGCCAGAATTAATTTGTACGTGTACCTAAAAAAACTCTTCCAATCTTTAAAGCTTTTGTCATTTGAATATTTAAGAACTAGCAAAACATTGTCTTTTCAGTGAATTTTCAAACTTTTAGATGGTTTGGCAAGTTTCCTTTTCTATTAATTGTCCTTGTTATTTTATTTTCTCATATGAATTTTGGAAAGAAGAACTAGTCTATGAGGATGATAATGTTGATCTTGACTAATTTACACAATCAATCAAATTCTAGTTATATTTTATTTAGTACATTCTACAAAATGATAGTTTGAATCTGATTGGTTGCTATCGGCAACATCCCCACTTTTTAAAGCCACAGGAATCTCGCAGCTTGATACATTTGCCCCCCGATCTTCTTCAAAAACACCTTTCAGAGCAACACTTTTGGCATTTGACATATACCTGACATAAAATGCACTTTGCTATTTGTGTAGTTGAATTTAAATCTTAGGTTGAGCCCATTCCAATAGTTGCTATTGCTGTAAATTTAAGAGCCCCATATATGATAAGAACGAATCACATTGCATTATTAATGTGTAAATTTTAAGCTGTTTTGATCCATTGTTGCCAAATTTAAATTGTGTGGGATTAAGGGTTCTGTTCTTTATTTTTAAATCAGTTTGTTTTTCTAAGGAAGGCGTGTGGGCTATGAAAATACAACCACAGTATTTGTGTTTATTGATTAAGTATTTACAAACATTCATCTGCAACAAAAGAAAATAAAACCAAGTCTGGGCAGTTTTTCAAGAGTTGGCCGTAGAGGATGTTATGACAATGAAAAGGATGCTCAAAAATGATACAAATTTAAATGGATTTAGAAGTCATTGATAGAGGGAAGCAGTATAAATTATAAATATATATATATATATATATATATATATATATATATATATATATATATATATATATATGTATATATATACATACTTACTCAGTGGCCACTTTATTTGGTACACGTTTAGATGTATTACTAAGGTGTGTCCACAGAAAGCCTGAGTTGCCCACAGAACATTCTGGATCCTTCATTCAACAGGGTGCTGGAAACATTCCTTAGAGATTCTGGTCCTTGTTCACATGAAAGCATCACGCAGTTGCTGCAGATTTGAAGACTGCACCTTCATGCTACAAATCTCCCTTCCATCACATCCCAAAGGTGCTCTATTGAGATCTGGTGACTGTGGAGAGGACTGCCATCAGGGTGTTACAGGCGGTACAGCTGTGAGGGGCACAGCCAGGCTTCTCTGTTTTTCCGGGGCCCCCTCAACTGTCCTTAGTCTGACCAACCATGCCCCTTCTCCTCTGTGATGCTGTGGCTCCCAGGCTTCAAGCGCACAGCATGAAGATGTCATCACTGTGCGCCGCACTCCCAGTCTATCAGTGACCAGGAGCCGCAGGTTCATGGAGTAGAAGGTAAGGTAATTGGTCATTAATTTGATAGGAAAGGGAAAGGGAAGATAGGAGAGGGGAACATTTACTGTGATTGCGGGGAGGGGAGAGGGGAACATTTAACAAGGTTACAATTAGGGATGAGCGCACTCGGATTTATGAAATCCGAGCCCACCCGAACGTTGCGGATCCGAGCCGGATCCGAGACAGATCCGGGTATTGGCGCCAAATTCAAAAGTGAAACTGAGGCTCTGACTCATAATCCCGTTGTCGGATCTCGCGATACTCGGATCCTATAAATTCCCCGCTAGTCGCCGCCATCTTCACTCGGGCATTGATCAGGGTAGAGGGAGGGTGTGTTAGGTGGTCCTCTGTGCTGTTTAGTTCTGTGCTGTTTAGTTCTGTGCTGTTTAGTTCTGTGCTGTGCTGTGCTGTGCTGTGCTGTGCTGTGCTGTGCTGTGCTGTGCTGTGTTCTGCAGTATGTAATATGTGGTGCTGTGTGCTGTGCTCTGTCCTTCTGAGGTCAGTGGTGCTGCTGGGTCCTGTGCTGTGTCCTGTTCAGTCCAGTGGTGCTGTGTCCTGTGCTCTGTGCTTCTAAGGGCATAGTTATTTCCCCAATATTCCCCTGTGTTTAAAAAAATAAAAAAAAGTTTTTTTAAAAAATACCAAAAACTACTTTAATTTTTTTTAATTACCACAAAATTTGCACAACCAATCCTGCAGTATAAGCCCATTGGTACTGCAATATTACCAAGTTCACACATTCAGCAGTAAAAGTCCAGTGGTACTGCAATATTACAAAGTTTACACATTTTGCAGTATCAGTCCAGTGGTGCTGTGTCCTGTGCTCTGTCCTGCTGAGTTCCGTAGTGCTGCTGGGTCCTGTGCCGTGTCCTGTTCAGTCCAGTGGTGCTGTGTCCTGTGCTCTGTGCTTCTAAGGGCATAGTTATTTCCCCATTATTCCCAAGTTTTTAAAAAATAAAAAAAAAGTAAAAAAAAATAAAAAATTTAAAAAAAAAATAATATATATAATAATTATAACCAAATTTGCAAAACCAATCCAGCAGTATAAGTCCATTGGTACTGCAATATTACCAAGTTCACACATTCTGCAGTATCAGTCCAGTGGTGCTGTGTCCTGTGCTCTGTCCTGCTGAGTTCCGTAGTGCTGCTGGGTCCTGTGCCGTGTCCTGTTCAGTCCAGTGGTGCTGTGTCCTGTGCTCTGTGCTTCTAAGGGCATAGTTATTTCCCCACTATTCCCAAGTTTTTTAAAAATAAAAAAAAAGTAAAAAAAAATAAAAAATTTAAAAAAAAAAAAATATATAATAATTATAACCAAATTTGCAAAACCAATCCAGCAGTATAAGTCCATTGGTACTGCAATATTACCAAGTTCACACATTCTGCAGTATCTTGTGCTACATATAATGGAGACCAAAAATTTGGAGGATAAAGTAGGGAAAGATCAAGACCCACTTCCTCCTAATGCTGAAGCTGCTGCCACTAGTCATGACATAGACGATGAAATGCCATCAACGTCGTCTTCCAAGCCCGATGCCCAATCTCGTAGTACCGGGCATGTAAAATCCAAAAAGCCCAAGTTAAGAAAAAGTAGCAAAAAGAGAAACTTTAAATCATCTGAGGAGAAACGTAAAGTTGCCAATATGCCATTTACGACACGGAGTGGCAAGGAACGGCTTAGGCCCTGGCCCGTGTTCATGACTAGTGGTTCAGCTTCACCCACGGATCTTAGCCCTCCTCCTCCTCCCCCCCCCCCTACAAAAAATTGAAGAGAGTTATGCTGTCAGCAACAAAACAGCAAACAACTCTGCCTTCTAAAGAGAAATTATCACAAATCCCCAAGGCGAGTCCAAGGGTGTTGGTGGTTGTCAAGCCTGACCTTCCCATCACTGTACGGGAAGAGGTGGCTCGGGAGGAGGCTATTGATGATGTAGCTGGCGCTGTGGAGGAACTTGATGATGAGGATGGTGATGTGGTTATTGTAAATGAGGCACCAGGGGGGGAAACAGCTGATGTCCATGGGATGAAAAAGCCCATCGTCATGCCTGGTCAGAAGACCAAAAAATGCACCTCTTCGGTCTGGAGTTATTTTTATCCAAATCCAGACAACCAATGTATGGCCATATGTAGCTTATGTAAAGCTCAAATAAGCAGGGGTAAGGATCTTGCCCACCTAGGAACATCCTCCCTTATACGTCACCTGAATAACCTTCATAGTTCAGTGGTTAGTTCAGGAACTGGGGCTAGGACCCTCTTCGGTACAGGGACACCTAAATCCCGTGGTCCAGTTGGATACACACCAGCAACACCCTCCTCGTCAACTTCCTCCACAATCTCCATCAGATTCAGTCCTGCAGCCCAAGTCAGCAGCCAGACTGAGTCCTCCTCAATACGGGATTCATCCGAGGAATCCTGCAGCGGTACGCCTACTACTGCCACTGCTGCTGTTGCTGCTGTTAGTCGGTCATCTTCCCAGAGGGGAAGTCGTAAGACCGCTAAGTCTTTCACAAAACAATTGACCGTCCAACAGTCGTTTGCCATGACCACAAAATACGATAGTAGTCACCCTATTGCAAAGCGTATAACTGCGGCTGTAACTGCAATGTTGGTGTTAGACGTGCGCCTGGTGTCCGCCATCAGTGGAGTGGGATTTAGAGGGTTGATGGAGGTATTGTGTCCCCGGTACCAAATCCCCTCGAGATTCCACTTCACTAGGCAGGCGATACCAAAAATGTACAGAGAAGTACGATCAAGTGTCCTCAGTGCTCTTAAAAATGCGGTTGTACCCACTGTCCACTTAACCACGGACATGTGGACAAGTGGTTCTGGGCAAACGAAGGACTATATGACTGTGACAGCCCACTGGGTAGATGCATCCCCTTCCGCAGCAACAGCAACAGCTGCATCAGTAGCAGCATCTACAAAATGGCTGCTCATGCAAAGGCAGGCAACATTGTGCATTACAGGCTTTAATAAGAGGCACAACGCTGACAACATATTAGAGAAAATGAGGGAAATTATCTCCCAGTGGCTTACCCCACTTAGACTCTCATGGGGATTTGTGGTGTCAGACAATGCCAGTAACATTGTGCGGGCATTAAATATGGGCAATTTCCAGCACGTCCCATGTTTTGCCCACACCATTAATTTGGTGGTGCAGCATTACCTCAAGAGTGACAGGGGTGTGCAGGAGATGCTTGCGGTGGCGCGCAAAATTGCTGGACACTTTCGGCATTCAGCCAGTGCCTACCGCAGACTAGAGGCACATCAAAAAAGCATGAACCTGCCCTGCCATCACCTCAAACAAGAGGTTGTGACGCGCTGGAACTCCACCCTCTATATGCTGCAGAGGATGGAGGAGCAGCAAAAGGCCATTCAGGCCTACACAGCCACCTACGACATAGGCAAAGGAGTGGGGATGCGCCTCAGTCAAGCGCAGTGGAGACTGATTTCCGTGTTGTGCAAGGTTCTGCAGCCATTTGAACTTGCCACACGAGAAGTCAGTTCCGACACTGCCAGCTTGAGTCAGGTCATTCCCCTGATCAGGCTGTTGCAGAAGCAGCTGGAGAAAGTGAGGGAGGAGCTGGTAAGCCATTGCGATTACACCAAGCATGTAGCTCTTGTGGATGTAGCCCTTCGTACGCTTTGCCAGGATCCGAGGGTGGTCACTCTTTTAAAGTTAGAGGAATACATTCTGGCCACCGTGCTCGATCCTCGGTTTAAAGCGTATGTTGTGTCTCTGTTTCCGGCGGACACAAGTCTACAGCGGTGCAAAGACCTGCTGGTCAGGAGATTGTCCTCTGAAGAGGACCGTGACATGCCAACAGCTCCACCCTCATTTTCTTCCACATCTATGGCTGCGAGGAAAAAGCTCAGTTTTCCCAAAAGAGGCACTGGCGGGGATGCTGATAACATCTGGTCCGGACTGAAGGACCTGCCAACCATTGCAGACATGTCTACTCTCGCTGCATTGGATGCTGTCACAATAGAAAAAATTGTGGATGATTACTTTGCTGACACCATCCAAGTAGACATGTCAGACAGTCCATATTGTTACTGGCAGGAAAAAAAGGCAGTTTGGAAGCCCCTGTACAAACTGGCTCTATTTTACCTGAGTTGTCCCCCCTCCAGTGTGTACTCGGAAAGAGTTTTTAGTGCAGCGGGGAACCTGGTCAGTGAGCGGCGAAGGAGGTTGCTTCCTCACAACGTTGAAAAAATGATGTTTATAAAAATGAATAATCAATTCCTCAATGAAGTACAGCACTGCCCTCCAGATACTACAGAGGGACCTGTGGTTGTGGAGTCCAGCGGGGGCGAATTGATAATGTGTGATGAGGAGGAAGTACACACTGTAGGGGGAGAGGAATCAGAGGTTGAGGATGAGGACGACATCTTGCCTCAGTAGAGCCTGTTTAGTCTGTACAGGGAGAGATGAATAGCTTTTTTGGTGTGGGGGCCCAAACAAACCAATCATTTCAGCCAAAGTTGTTTGGTAGGCCCTGTCGCTGAAATGATTGGTTTGTTAAAGTGTGCATGTCCTATTTAAACAACATAAGGGTGGGTGTGAGGGCCCAAGGACAATTCCATCTTGGACCTTTTTTTTTTGCATTATATGACCAATCAACAGTCGTTTGCCATGTTCAAAAAGTAAAACCAAATTTAAAAAAATACAAGAAATTAAACCAAAAGTAAAATGCCGTGTCATAATTTAAAACAAGAGGTATTGACGTGCTCTAAAACTACTGTATTGTTGTTTATATTTTATAAACACTACACTTGAAAGCTTGAGTCTTTCAATAAAAAAGTAACTGTCCATTGCACGAATATTTGCAACAGGGACAATTTTAGGGTTAAGAAAGTCAACTAATAACACTTCGACGCTGTCTGTCTTTATAAACACTACACTTGGAAGTTGGAGGAGGTATTGTGGCCCCGGCACCAAATTTACTACCGGGGCCACTCCACTGTGCAGTCCATATTTAGGTGTATCAGATATTAAACAACGGTGACAGTTGATGCCCAATTTTTTAATTATATTGTGGCCTCGGTACCAAATTGTGTACCGGGGCCACCACACTACGCAGTCCAGATACTTGTTTGGTGGAATTCAGACCAGTTGAGGGTTTTATTATTATATTGTGTGGACCACTCTATCTATACCACACTACAACTCTATACCACTCTATTTCATACTTTAATTCTATTTCATACTTTAATTCAATTTCATACTTTAATTCTATTTCATACTTTAATTCTATGACTAATTACCATAAAGAGGAACAAAATAAACCAATTTTACCAAAAGTATAATATGACTTAGACTTACAAACACTACACTTGAAAGATCGTGCCTTTAAATGAAAAAGTCAGTCTTCATTGCACGACTATGTGCAACAGGGACAGTTTTTTGGGTTTACAAAGTCAAACAATAACACTTTGACCCTGTCTGTCTGGGATCTTAATGACGAATGGTCTGTACCATGTTTGGAGGAGGTATTGTGGCCCCGGTATCAAATTGGGTACCGGGGACACCCCACTATGCAGTCCAGATACTTGTTTGGTGGAATTCTGACACGTGGAGGGTTTTATTATTATTATATTGTGTGGACCACTCTATCTATACCACACTACAACTCTATATACCACTCTATTTCATACTTTAATTCTATTTCATACTTTAATTCTATTTAATACTTTAATTCTATTTCATACTTTAATTCTATTTCATACTTTAATTCTATTACTAATTACCATAAAGAGGAACAAAATAAACCAATTTTACCAAAAGTATAATATGACTTAGACTTACAAACACTACACTTGAAAGATCGTGCCTTTAAATGAAAAAGTCAGTCTTCATTGCACGACTATGCGCAACAGGGACAGTTTTTTGGGTTTACAAAGTCAAACAATAACACTTTGACCGTGTCTGTCTGGGATCTCAATGACGAATTGTCTGTACCATGTTTGGAGGAGGTATTGTGGCCCCGGTATCAAATTGGGTACCGGGGCCACCCCACTATGCAGTCCAGATACTTGTTTGGTGGAATTCTGACACGTGGAGGGTTTTTTAATTATATTGTGGCCTCGGTACCAAATTGTGTACCGGGGCCACCACACTACGCAGTCAAGATAGATAGATGCGTATCATAGATAAAGTACATTCAGTGGTGTGGGGCAAATTGAAAAATATTCAAAATGCACTGACATTATCAAAAACAAGAGGTTGTCACACGCTAAAACTCCAACATGTATATGATGGAGAGGATGGAGGAGCAGCCGTATGTGTAGTGTAATGCAGATCTGTTGAAGGTTTTTTATATATTTTATTGTGGTGCCCAGTGCCCACTCCTCTACGCAGTCCAGGTACATTTATTGGTGCGATTCAAAAAAGTTCAGGGTTTTTAAGATATTGTGGTGACCCACTCCTCTACGCAGTCCAGGTACATTTATTGGTGCGATTCATAAAAGTTCAGGGTTTTTAAGATATTGTGGTGACCCACTCCTCTACGCAGTCCAGGTACATTTATTGGTGCGATTCATAAAAGTTCAGGGTTTTTAAGATATTGTGGTGACCCACTCCTCTACGCAGTCCAGGTACATTTATTGGTGCGATTCATAAAAGTTAAGGGTTTTTAAGATATTGTGGTGACCCACTCCTCTACGCAGTCCAGGTACATTTATTGGTGCGATTCATAAAAGTTCAGGGTTTTTAAGATATTGTGGTGACCCACTCCTCTACGCAGTCCAGGTACAATTATTGGTGCGAATCATAAAAGTTCAGGGTTTTTAAGATATTGTGGTGACCCACTCCTCTACGCAGTCCAGGTACATTTATTGGTGCGATTCATAAAAGTTCAGGGTTTTTAAGATATTGTGGTGACCCACTCCTCTACGCAGTCCAGGTACATTTATTGGTGCGATTCATAAAAGTTCAGGGTTTTTAAGATATTGTGGTGACCCACTCCTCTACGCAGTCCAGGTACATTTATTGGTGCGATTCATAAAAGTTCAGGGTTTTTAAGATATTGTGGTGACCCACTCCTCTACGCAGTCCAGGTACATTTATTGGTGCGATTCATAAAAGTTCAGGGTTTTTAAGATATTGTGGTGACCCACTCCTCTACGCAGTCCAGGTACATTTATTGGTGCGAATCATAAAAGTTCAGGGTTTTTAATATATATTGTGGTGACCCACTCCTCTACGCAGTCCAGGTACAATTATTGGTGCGAATCATAAAAGTTCAGGGTTTTTAATATATTGTGGTGACCCACTCCTCTACGCAGTCCAGGTACATTTATTGGTGCGATTCATAAAAGTTCAGGGTTTTTAAGATATTGTGGTGACCCACTCCTCTACGCAGTCCAGGTACATTTATTGGTGCGATTCATAAAAGTTCAGGGTTTTTAAGATATTGTGGTGACCCACTCCTCTACGCAGTCCAGGTACATTTATTGGTGCGATTCATAAAAGTTCAGGGTTTTTAAGATATTGTGGTGACCCACTCCTCTACGCAGTCCAGGTACATTTATTGGTGCGAATCATAAAAGTTCAGGGTTTTTAATATATATTGTGGTGACCCACTCCTCTACGCAGTCCAGGTACATTTATTGGTGCGATTCATAAAAGTTCAGGGTTTTTAAGATATTGTGGTGACCCACTCCTCTACGCAGTCCAGGTACATTTATTGGTGCGATTCATAAAAGTTCAGGGTTTTTAAGATATTGTGGTGACCCACTCCTCTACGCAGTCCAGGTACATTTATTGGTGCGATTCATAAAAGTTCAGGGTTTTTAAGATATTGTGGTGACCCACTCCTCTACGCAGTCCAGGTACATTTATTGGTGCGAATCATAAAAGTTCAGGGTTTTTAATATATATTGTGGTGACCCACTCCTCTACGCAGTCCAGAAAGATACCTTGTTGCAACGTTTTGGACTAATAACTATATTGTGAGGTGTTCAGAATACACTGTAAATTAGTGGAAATGCTTGTTATTGAATGTTATTGAGGTTAATAATAGCCTAGGAGTGAAAATAAGCCCAAAAACTTGATTTTTAAACTTTTTATGTTTTTTTCAAAAAAAATCCGAATCCAAAACCTTAAATCCGAACCGAGACCTTTCGTCAAGTGTTTTGCGAGACAAATCCGAACCTCAAAAATAACGAAAATCCGGATCCAAAACAAAAATCACGAGACCTCAAAAGTCGCCGGTGCACATCCCTAGTTACAATAATCTTTAGTGATGTGTCTGTAAATTATATGGATGTTATGATATATAAGACTGATTATAACCTCCAAACTAGGAAATAAACTGTTAAAATACAATTTTACATTATGACAGTTTTCCCCCTTGGTCTCTTAAACATGGACATTCATTTTCATAGTTGAAGAAGTGGTGCCGATTACCTATGATTCTGATTTTGTAAAATAAGTACAACCTCCCATGTTTTGTTATAAACGTGGGCAGAGCTTGTGTTATAAACTGGTCCACACAGTTAGGATGCCAAAAACACCAAGGCAGGCTCTTTTATTATTAATATTTATTTATAAGGCGCTACAAGGCATCCGCAGCGCCGTACAGAGACAAACAAAATCACAATACAATGGGAGACAGCACAGTACAGTAAACACAGCAACTCAGTACGCTCAATGCACAGCTAGAGAGGGCGGGGAAGGGGGAGGGAGGATCCGAAAACGACGGGGCCCAAGAAGGGGGGGCGCGGAAGACAGGGAGACCCCCAGGGGGGAGGAGGGAGCGAAAGTGGACGTGGGGTGGAGGACCTTTGAGGAGTAGGGCTAAGTAGCTGGAGAGCAGAGTTAGAAGTGGTGGAAACAGGAGGAGAGATGGCCCTGCTCAGAGGAGCGTACAATCTAAGGGGAGGGGTGGACAGACAGAGAGACGCAGGGGAGAGAGGGAGAGTAGGGGGACAGAGGCAGAAGATAAGGTAGGAAGTTAAGTGGGAGACAGAAAGGCTTTAAGAAAAAGGTGGGTTTTTAGGGCCCGTTTGAAGCTGGACAGATTAGGGGAAGTTCTGATGGAGGGAGGGAGCTTGTTCCAGTGGAGGGGGGCAGCGCGGGCGAAGTCTTGGATACGCGCGTGGGAGGAGGTTATAAGGGGGGAAGAGAGGCGACGGTCAGAGGCAGAACGGAGAGGGCGGGATGGAGCATGAATAGAGAGGAGGGTGGAGATGTAGGGCGCAGTGGAGTTGGCGAGGGCCTTGTAGGTGAGTGTGAGGAGCTTAAAGAGGATTCTGAAGGGGAATGGGAGCCAGTGAAGGGCTAGGTAGAGGGGGGAGACGGCGAGAGAGGAAAATAAGCCTAGCTGCAGCGTTAAGGACGGATCGAAGGGGATCGAGATGAGAGTGGGGGAGGCCAGTGAGGAGGAGGTTGCAGTAGTCCAGGCGGGAGATGATCAGAGAGTGGATAAGGCATTTGGTGGCATCTTGGGAGAGGAAGGGCCGGATGCGAGCGATGTTGCGCAGCTGGAAGCGGCAGGATTTAGCAAGAGAGAGGATGTGGGGGCCAAAGGAGAGAGAGGAGTCGAGGATGACACCAAGGCAGCGAAGTTGGGGGACAGGGGAGATAGAGGTGTTGTCGACAGTGATGAAGAGGTCAGAAGGGGATGGGGTATGAGAGGGAGGAAAAACTATGAGCTCAGTTTTGGCAAGGTTAAGTTTGAGGAATCAAGAGGACATCCAGGAGGAGATGGCAGAGAGGCAGGCGGACACCCTAGAGAGGAGGGAGGGAGAGAGATCAGGAGAGGAGAGGTATAGTTGAGTGTCGTCAGCGTAAAGGTGGTAGCTGAAGCCGAAGGAGCTGATGAGTTCACCCAGGGAGGAGGTGTATAGAGAGAAGAGTAAGGGTCCCAGAACAGAGCCCTGAGGGACCCCGACTGGAAGGGTGGATGGGGGGGAGAGAGACCCAGAGGTGGTGACAGAGAAGGAACGGTGAGTAAGGTAAGAGGTGAACCAGGACAGGACTGGGCCGGAGAGGCCGAAAGACTGGAGGGTGTGAAGGAGGAGGGGGTGGTCAACGGTGTCAAAGGCTGCAGAGAGGTCAAGGAGGATGAGAAGGGAGAAGTGGCCCCTGGCTTTTGCAGAGAGGAGGTCATTGGTGACTTTAGCCAGGGCAGTTTCAGTGGAGTGGAGGGGGCGGAAACCAGACTGGAGAGGATCAAGGAGGGAATATTCAGAAAGGTAGGAGGTGAGACGGCTGCAGACGAGCCTCTCAAGAATTTTGGAGGCAAAAGGGAGAAGAGATATGGGGCGATAGTTCGAGAGAGAAGTGGGGTCGAGATTAGGTTTCTTAAGAATGGGGATACGAGAGCATGTTTGAAGGAGGAGGGGAAGATGCCAGTGGAGAGGGAGAGATTAAAGAGGTGAGCGAGGTGGGAGCAGGTGGTGGGGGAAAGGGAGCGAAGAAGGTGGGAGGGGATGGGATCCAGGGGGCAGGTAGTGGGGGGGAGGATAAAATGAGAGAGTGGACTTCCTCGCCGGTGGTGGGACGGAAGGAGTGGAGGGGAAGGTGGTTGGGGGGGGAGGACAGAAGAGTGGGAGGGGTGGAAGAGAGAGTGGAGGAGGAGATTTCAAGTCGGATGGCCTCGATTTAAGAGGAGAAGAAGGAGGCGAAATCAGAGGCAGTCAGGGAGAAGGGGGTGGGGGGAGGGGAGGGGGCCAGGAGAGTGCTGAAGGTGGCAAAGAGGCGGCGGGGGTTAGAGGACTGGGAAGATATGAGGGATTTAAAGAAAGATTGTTTAGCGAGTGAGAGGGCAGAGCTGTAGGATGAAAGGATGAATTTAAAGTGGAGGAAGTCAGCCAGGGAGCGGGATTTTCTCCAGTGACGTTCGGCGGAACGGGAGCATTTTTGGAGGAAGCGGGTAAATTTGGAGTGCCAGGGTTGGGGTTTGGAGCAGCGGGGGTGGACGGAGTGGGCAGGGGCGACCGCGTCCAGAGCGGAGGTGAGGGTGTGATTGTAGAGGGAGACCGCCTGGTTGGGGCAGGCCTGGGAGGAAAGGGGAGAAAGGAGGGTATCGAGAGAGGAGGACAGAGAGGCAGGGTCAAGAGCATCGAGGTTGCGTATGGACAGAATATAATATAATATATATCTCTTGGTCTAGAGATAGGTGTTATCAGGTGTACAGACTATGTGAGTTGCCAGTTTTTATTTATAGAATCAATTTTTTTACTTCCTATTATGGTCTTTCTATCTACATCAAATATAGACTTTTGTGTGAAAGTACCCCTGTCCTATAATCTATGTTGGATAATTGATCAGGATGCTTACAGAAATCATTGCCTTTCAAAAAAAGTTTATTATAAAGGATTTGTGTTTCACATTGGTGAGCATGATTTTTCAGCTTTGTCTGTGTTAAATCATTTTGCTTAGTTGAAACACTCATTGCCAAAATTCACCTTGATATTTTAACCCTTTGTGGACTTTATGTGGAGGTACAGATGTTCTGTTTCCTTTCATTTCAATTTTCAATATCATACATTGGCTGTTGGTAGTTGTTTTACTTTGTTCTAATAATACTCTTTTCTGTAGATTATATTTTGTATATATTTTGAATTTCCTTTCGCCACCATTTAGGAGGTGCTAGTGGGCTTATTGGATATCACTGTTGTTAACATTATCTACTTATGTCTGTTGACTTTTTGGGTTTTCTGTCTGTTTTCTTTTTCTTTGTGTTACATTTATATTGGTGTCTCTTTTATATCCTTTCTTTAACATATATTCTGTTGAGCTTTTCACCTCTCCTCTTTGCCTGCTTCTATTTGCTCTTTCCATATGCACAAAGCAGTATTTACTTGGTTGCATTGTCAATTTGCAAGCGTCTCTTATGACAAACCTCCCCTTTATTTATTCACTTTCCAATTGCTTGATACCAAGGCAACCTGTTATATCACATCATATAAAATTAAGACCAATCTGTACCATATAAAACTTATTTTAAAACATTAATTTCCATACAGTAGGCTAATACCATAATACTGTTGTGTTAGTGTACTGGCCGTAGGAGTTTGAACCAACAACTATGGTGTACTGTACATGTGAATGAAAAATTAATCTTGTCAGGTTAAATCCTGTAGTGTTCAAGGGAAGATTTAAATGTGAGGGAAGGAGATTAAATTTAATAAATAAGCTTATGTCCTGGTAATTCACATGGCTTCAGGAAAAAACAAAATCAATAATAAAAAAGATGAAAACTTTGGCTGATTAAAACCCTCTCTTGCACAGTTTAGCAGGGAAGGTCATACACTGACATTGACTGAATCAAACATAGATATTGAAGAAATTAAACTGTATAAGTATAATTTAATTTGTTCTTTATGGCTATTTGTTACAATATATTGAGTGGTAAACATCGACAACAGTAACATCTGATGGGTTAGAGCAGCAATCCGGGCAGTTCAATAGAAATACATATTTTGTTGACAGTGGCTATGTATGCCAGGGAGCAGCAGTCTCTCTTTGTGGTGGTGGGGAGAGGGTGGTGGATTCTTTGCTATTAAGCCCAACATTTTCTAGTTACTCTGTACATGATGTAATAAACCTTCCAACTGTCCCACTTTTGAGTGAATAATTTGTAGACTTTTATTGCTCAGGCACCTTGTGACTAAATTTCATTAGATATAATCCATTCTTGCCTTACAGGAAATAATGTTTCTAAAAAGTAATCACTTTAGAATTTATCACCTTTTTTTCTTACATTATGTAATCAAAATGTATTTATCCTGGTATTCTTGCCACGGATCAACACAAAATACTCTGTAATGTCACATTTTTAAAAAATAACAACTATAAAGTTTTCTCTTAATGACACATAAAAAATACAAGAATTAATTATATAAATATTCACCCCCTGAAATAAACCTAAATAAACATTGGAACAATCAGTTATCTCTAGAGCTCACATGTGGGTGATACTGACAGTTGGGTTTTAGTTTTATTATTTTAGATGGTTATGGATATTTTGAGCTTTGTCATTATTTATATTTATTATTCAATGTGTCTAGTTATCGATCCAATTAACATTGTAGGAGCACAACTCACAAGTATGGCTTTGTTTAATTGTTTTGTGGATTCTGCTAAATTGATGCGGGTTTATTTTTTTTACCTCTGCACAAATTTTACTTTGTGATAGTATGCATGGGCAGTAAAACAACATGGAATGCAGAGTTTCAAAAAATAGAGTGGAGGTGGAGCCGGACCATGTAATTTCAGCTGAAGTACAGTAATGTGCACGCCCACTGGAGTGGCACGCCCACTGAAAAATGTCACCTATGCTGAGTAGGCCACACCTCCAGATATGTTTGTTCTCACCTGGTGCAAAGATCAATGCTGATGATCATCATCTTTGCAGTGCTAAAAAAACTGAATGATTAGGTAAATAAAAATATAAAACAGTGTGAACACCCACCCCGACCCCAAAAATAAACCAAGCACCAGTACTTATAGCCTGCATTGGTCACTGGAAATGTGCCTGGGCAACAAAGTATGAGCCTTAATGTCATCGCTCAGCACTGCACAGCAAAAACAACTCCTTCTAATATATCAGTCTCGCCCTATTTCTGATCATTTAAATATCTTGTTCCATGAAATGTAATATTTTTTTTAAGAATAGGGCACGAAGTCTGGCAAATCATTGCCCATGTCTTGCACCTATGCGATAAAAGTACCCTACTTACACATGACAGATCTATACATTAATTTGTGTAATTTTTGTTCAGTGATTTCCATTTTTCCATCTACATCAATGCATAGTTCTGAAAATATAGGCACATGGTCTGTAAATGCATTTCTATGATGTTGTGATGCAGATTGCGAGGCTCTTCTTAATATGACTGGTTCATAAATTACTCCTGCTGCCCCTTGGCATTACAATAATAATTACATTTATGATCTCATGCATAAAATGTCCATTTTATCTCAGTTTCATGCTCTAAGTTTCTGTATATAAAAAATTAAATATATATCCAAGAAAAAAAATGATATTATAAAATTCTAATTAAGCAAAGTTAATTTTTCAGAAGTGTTTATTGCAACCCCTTGTCAGTTTTTACTTCCTCGTCACAATTAATGTTAGTGTTTTTGTAATGTAAGCTTTTATTAAGAGATTCATCTTTTGAGAAAACAGTGCCCTACCTGTGATCACTGACAGGCGGCTTGTAAATGATTCAAAGCAACCAACTTGGGATGATGTTAATGTGTCACCATATTTTTCAAAATGACATTGCTTATACCAAGAGTATAATTACAATGACTTGTGCTCTGGAGTGGAGTTTCCGCTAAGAATTCTGGAAATATTAGTGTTAAAACATAACTTAAAATTCTGCTTTGCTCAGAATATTCTTAATGGAGCCATTTAAGTTGCATTTCTTGCTAGACTAAGCTTTTAACTGATTAATTTCCAAATAATATTGCAGGGGCGGGAGTGTGAATGAAGTATATATGAGCACTGAAGTGGAGTGAAGATACCCTTAGTGAACAAAGAATTAAATGTAAACAAATTACAAAAAGTTTATATTATTATTACAGTGATACTTATTTGAACGAAAAGATTCATAGAAACACAGAAAATTAATTGTCAAAGTTAACTATATTCCTGCATTTTTTCCGGACCTTCAAAGGTAGACAAATAAGAATTGCAGTTATGTATATATGGAAAGTAGTAAATCATTAATCATTTAACATAAACTCTCAGACTTCTAGTTGTCAACATGCACGGAAGGTGCTTCAGCTGAGTTCCCCAGAACCTCTCCCTAACTGACGATACTTACTATTCCCAGGTAATCAGAGAGACTTGCCAAGTAAAAGGGGATAAGGTCAGGCAAGACTGGGAGTAACTTCCACTAGCTGCCTATTACCATCTCACATCGGTGTCCAGCTCAGAAGAACAGGGCATATTCACCAGTGGCCATTTTGCTCATGCTTAATAGAGGAGATTCAGATTTCTTTCTTAGAGACAAAGACATGTAGAGATGCTTCAGAGGAGTAACAATAACTCCTCTTAGGGATTATTAGAAGCAACACCATATGGCAAATGATGCTGATAAGACATAAACACCTACCCCAGATGAGAAACATAGGGCCCACTATCTTAACAATAAGAAGAGGAACCTGAAAACAAGCCTGAAATTAAGCTATAAAATTACAAGTGAGCAGGGGAAAAAAATGTAACCAAACACTTGTTAACAACGGACATTCCTTAGGAAGAAGCATAGTGGGAGACATAAAGAAAATTTTACCTAAAGACTACTGATTAATGACATTACTATTGATACCTTTGCATTGGGGCCTATCAGAGGGTGAGTCTAAATTGATCATTGATGAGACTATGCAATCACATTATAACCTCTAAAACCAAACTTTACTTTACGCTGAACAACATGGCCCAGAATTAGAGACTGTGAAACCCTTCCCTCAACCTTTGTTCTCTACAGGTAGTCTGAACCCACAAGTTGAACAGACATTACTTCTACCTACAATATAACCAGCATGGACCACAGTATTCAGAGAAAAATGCAGTATTGACTTGACATAACAATTGACAAAATGGTTACATTTATTAGGGGATATAAAGAGTGAGTTAAGAAAGAGTGTGGGAGCAAATATAGCTAATGCTGGGAAAACAGAGGAAAGTGAACCATGAGAAGTGAACAAATGTGAAGACAAATGACAATCCCACTTAAATACCCACCAAAATCTAAATATAAATGCTACACCCATCTCTTCTAATGAGATTGTATACTCCATAAACAAACTATGGAGCCCCCAGACGGAAATGTAGGCTGGCAAACTCACTTCAGCAATCCAAGAGTTAAATGAAAAACTTAACCACACATCAAAGCACGTTAATGTTAATTAGCAGAAAATAGAAGAGAGATTTTGAATTGATGACCTAGAGAATAGGTTCACATTAAATAATGTTTGCTGTAGTGATAAATGAGGTATTCTAGTTAAGATGTCTAACCGATAACATACCTGTGATGATAGAGTCAAATTTTAATATGAATTGTCATTGTTATATCATAGCCAGGGGTAAAAGTGTTTATTAAGAGCCAATTTGATTCAACTAACATTCTCCCTTTCAGCGGGCACCCTGCTGTGCATATATCCTGTTTCACACTTAGGCTAACTAAGTAGTAACTGATAACTATCTAAATTAATGTCTTTCTGTAAAGACAGGAGATATGTAAAGACAGGGCATTGAAAGGAGTTAGGTTTGTCAATTATCAAAAGGATGTGACTCAATGAAATCGATATGCTGGGCAGACAAAGAGATTCCAGACAACTTCAAAGGACACCAGCTGCCTATGCATTTATATAGAAAATATGAACTTCAAAACACACTTCTTCCTATTTTATGTTTTGAGAACTCTTTGTGCCAATTTAAACTCAATGACAGAAAATACATAAAATATGCAAATTCTAAATAACTGCTGTCCAGAGAACCTACAGTAATCATGGATCTTCCAGAATGAGCCTTACCAATGTCATAATAATATTCTATTTCATATACAAATGTGAAAATTATGACCTGTCTATTGAATGGGATATCATGTTCCTGAGAGGTATCAGAGGAAAGATATGGCAGGTATAAAAATTTTGGACTTTTCTGAACAAATTCAAATTTTTATCTGAAAAGGGATCTCCTCCCCACATTAGCATATACACTGCCCTAAACCCCCTGCATTTTATTAAAAATGATCAGCTCTGGGGACTCAATCTAATTGTGAACTGTCTACTTCATTCTGCCTTGTCTCAGGCAAACATAATATTTGATCTAAATAAGTGTTATATTTCTGTACTTTTATCTTTATATTTTTTAATTATATTGTATTTATTTGTATGTCATTGTATAAGGATTTTTATTATATCAACTGCTCTATATCTTTTCATATTAAATCAAAAATTGAATATTTATGTCCTTGGTACTCTAATGAATCCATAACCCTTTAATGAAGAGAAGTACTGCCTAGATGCCTTAACCATGTTAAGCCCATTGAGGAGAATTCAATTGGGTGCGTTACTGCCGGAAGTAACGCAGCCTGCACTCTATTACTGTTAATACTGTATTTTTAACCTGGATTTCTGCTCATGGCTCAGGGAGCCGCAAACAGAAATCAGTGTTAAACATTACTGTGCTAACTGTAATAATGAGCACTATTACCGTAGTAACAGTAATAGTGCGCAGGCCGCGTTACTTTAGGCAGTATCATGGCCAATTGAATTTCCCCCATTGAGTGCTTAACTATGTTAACTCATTGAATAGAGCAGCTGGACCCGCTGTCACAAAACAGTTAATAAAATAGAAAACACAACAATCAAAATGCTATACCCCCAAAACCACATTAAAACTTGTGCTGGCAGCTCGTAGATCTGCTGACAATACAGCTGCAGGGCCCGACAGCACATCAATACAGCCACCGAGGCTCGTGGCACTATAGCAGTGGGGTCCCCCTGCCATAATGACAACCAACCTCAGGCTGGTTAGCACAGGTCTCGATTCCTTGGGGAGATGAGGTTCGGAAAAAAAAAAGCAGATCCTCCTTCCCCCAAGGGGTACCCAATCCCATGCTGAAACCACTAGAGTTCTTTTCATACCCCTGGGCGACAAGTGTGGCACCTACAGGTCCCAGCAATCCCAGGTTGCCATTAACGGTTTGGGCATGCTGTGCTTGTAGCACTACAATCACCAGCATACCCATGGCTGCCAGGGCATGCTGGAACTTGTGGAACCACTATATTACATTATATAGAAATATCTCAGCAACCCACTACACACTATAAAGTTTAAATTACCTTTTAGTATGCAATTTTCTAATAATTAAAATAGCTGAAACTAATATTGAAATCATAGATTTATCTGATCATGCAATAATCTGGATAAAATTGAAGGAAGCAACACTCCTGGTAGATACAGACAATGGAGATTTGCAACCAGTTTATCAAACACCATAAATTTCAGAAATATGTTAGAAGTCTCCGCCTGGGGGGTAATATACACAAAAGCCTTCAAAACTTATCTCTTTTTTAAAGCTTACCTTATCCCTGATGATATTATTCACACTAATATACCCTCACAACTGCCCCAATTTACAATCTAAGCCACACTCGCTCCTCTTGTTTCAGCTGTGCCCTTTTCCCACTTAGAATGTAATGAGCAGGGTTCTCCATTGATTAAAACATCTGCCATTACATTCTGTACCATTGGTGTTGATCACGTACTCCCTGTTTTTTTTTTTTAGTTTATGTCGTTTTGTCGTATTATATATGCTATTATTTGGATTGATTTATTGTTCAGTGAATTTATGTTTTTATGTTTGGATTTTTAATTGTTAATTAATTGTTTTTTGTATAAATTTTTAATAGATTATTGTATTTTTAGCCACCTAGTTTGTTGCATTTTATGCATTATACATTGGCACGATATATCCTATGTACAAATAGAATAGAGAGAAGGGGTGTAATTGGGGCACTCCAATGAGATAATTAAAAATTAACCTTTATTGGTATACATTAAAATAAGGGTAGAAAAATAAGCAAAATAATAAAAGAACAGATATGTAACATACAGTGATACAATACAAGTTAAAATGCAAACTATGTTTGCAAGAGCTCCTACACTCAATTAACAACACTCAGCTATATGCACAAGAACTTAAATAAGTTTAAAGTGCCACTATGGTCATAATAAACCTGTAATAAAACAGGTGTACTCCTGCATATAAATAATCTGGATATAAGGAGAGACCTCCAAAAATATAGCCTATTGTGTAGGGTGCACCCCCTGGTTTGGTATTTTTATATCCCAGGTCTGTTATTCAACACTTATTTACTATTGGAGGAGATAAGTTGATAGATTACATCTTATGATATCTTGTGCGGTGGTACACCTTTTTTGTTCATTTTCAAATATTCTAGGATGTAACTTGTTTCATCCTTCTACTATCACCAGCACAGATATCATTATTGAAAAGGTATTATACCCATCAACCACAATATAATTCCCTATAGCTTTTCTTCTCCTAGGGGTAGATTTTACGATATGTCCACTTTTAGTATATGTAATGATTTAGACATTAGACGACAAAGAATGTTAAATAATGAGGATTATAATTTTGTAACTGATATGGTGGGACCGGATACAGATTCAAAAAACTGGTCTGAATATCTTAATGATCTCAAACAAGCAATGTCAAAATAGATCAAAACACATTGGAATAAAACAATGTTTGAAAATTATACTCGTCAATGCATGATACCACGAGGTCTAAGACCAAAAATACATCCTGCTTCTGACCTAGCCACCGACGATCTAAGCAAAGAATGGGAATCTGTTTTAACTAATTGTGCTGAGAAATTAATTAACATCTTAGTGAGACATTATACCATCATGTTAGAACGTTACAATAGTGAGATTTCTTCCTTGGGTGAGAAATTAAAAGAATTTGACGACCTTGATAATTTTCAAAAAGCTTATGAAAAAATGAAATGTGATCTCGATAATTTGGAAAAGCAGATCATTTTTAAAAAGAAAAATAAATTTATTCGCGATCAAAAGGACTATGCTTCTAAACAAGTCTTTAAAAGAGGTGGATGGAAAACACGGAGATCACACACACCCATCTCTGCCAGCGAATCAGATTCTATAGAGGTTGACAACTCTTTAAGTTCAGTATCTAGTAGAGACTCCTCCCATCAGAATTTTTTAGGGAAAGAGGTAATGCCTATGGGCAGAGGAGTTACAAATATAAGAAAATACGAAGGGGGAGCAAAAAATTGGCGAAAAAGGACAAATATGCAGGAAGACATGGCTTACCACCGCAGTCAAAGGAAACGCAAGACTTAGATGCCAATTTTAGAATTGTGAACCTATCAGAAGGATACTTCAACCTAATCACATAAGCCTTTTAAGCAAGGGTCTATCTTTCTCACCCACTCACAACATGGACCCTTTTGAATGGGAGAAAGATTTAAATCTATTTGTTAGGAAATTACTCCTCAAAAAATTTTACAATTCTAAAAAACAAGAAAAAGTGGACACTAATATTATACCTACGGGGTTACAACAATCTACATTATTTACAAATGACAGCATAAATTTTCAATCTGTTGGAATTGACCTTAATACTGCTGAAGATCAGCAGGCTCTTACAATTTTAGAGGATCTTCAAGATAACATCTCACAAACAGGTTCCTCAAATATGAAATCTGACAAAATTTCTAAACCATTGTTTAAAAAGAAATCGTCATTTTTTCCAGACATCACGATATGTCCCCAAATAAAGGTTTATTCCGATTTAGTCTCCAGAGATCTAGATCTCTTTTTTCGTAAAAATCATAAAGAAGGCTATAAGAGGAATCTAAGTCTCTCAGAGATTAGAGCATTAAAGGAAATAGATAGCTGGCAAGATATCATTATCAAGCCATCGGATAAGGGTGGCAATATCGTTTTGTGGCCCAGAGAGAAATATATGAGTGAGATCGAACGTCAGCTCAGTAACAAACAGTGTTATCAACGACTGATTTTCAATCCCACCTCTAACTTCCTAGGTATATATCTTGGTATTATTGAATCTGCACTACGTAATGGTGTAATTACACAATCTGAATTTGATTTTTTGGAAATAAAAAATCCTAAGATACCAACAATTTACATCTTACCTAAAATACACAAAAATGAAACCAACCCTCCGGGGAGGCCCATCATCTCCGGAATTGGAAGTTTAACAGAAAATGCCAGCAAGTTTGTAGATTTTTATATGCGACCTTATGTAGTGGGCTTACCGTCATATACCAGGGATACCTTGGATGTTCTTACTAAAATACAAGACATAGTAGTGGGCCCTAACGTCAAATTGGCGACTTATGATGTAGAGTCGCTTTATGCCAACATTGGGCACAAACAGGGTCTTAATGCTGTACACTATTTTCTAAATATGGACTTGAACCATGATAAAAATGACTTTGTAATGACACTCCTCCAATTTATTCTGAGTAGAAACTACTTTGTTTATAATGAAGGTTTCTACTTACAGATTAGAGGGACGGCAATGGGGACGGTTTGTGCACCATCGTATGCAAACCTGTTCCTAGGCTGGTGGGAACAAGAGTATGTGTTTACAGATAAAAATGAAGAATCATTTTACCAATCATGTAGCCATGTGGCTTAGGTATATTGATGATATCCTCATCCTATGGGATGGGGATATAGATTGTTTTCATGCCTTCACAACCGTCCTCAATGATAATGACCTCAACTTGAAACTAACATCAGAAATCAATATATTGAAGATCAATTTTTTAGATCTAACCATCTATAAGACGGATGAAGGATTACTTAGGAGTGATATTTACAGAAAGGAAACTGCTACTAATACTATTCTACACCATACCAGTGCCCATTTTCCAGCGGTAATTCGGGGTATCCCAAAGGGTGAACTCCTGAGAATTAAAAGGAATTGTTCGGACAACTCTACTTTCGAAAAAAGAGCAAACGAACTTACAAGTAGGCTTAAACACAGGGGGTACAGTAATAAGATTTTTAAAAAAGCCAAAAAAATTGTTTCTCAAAGAAATAGAGAATCACTTATCTATCTCAAAAATGATCTGAAAAAAGAGAAGGAACCCCCCAAAATCCGAATGGTTTGCACTTTTTGTGCAGAGTGGCGACAATTGCAAACCATCTTTCAAAAACACTGGCATGTGTTACTGTCTGATAAAGATCTGGAAATGGAATTGGACAAACATATCTCCTTTAGTTGGAGAAGAACTAGTAGTTTACAAGACAAATTAGTTCATAGTCATTTACAAAAAAATCAAATAACAAACAAGAGACCAAAAGGATTTTTTAAATGTGGTACTTGCAATTATTGCCAATATATGATTCAGACCAAATGTCACACAGATAAATTTGGAAAAATATGGCATATAAATGATTTTCTTAATTGCAAATCTATGGGCGTTGTTTACTGCCTTTCGTGTCCATGCCCTAAATCATATATCGGAATGACAACCCGACCCTTCAAAAAAAGACTATCAGAACATATCTATAATATTAAAAATGGTTTGAAAGACCAGAGAAATTTCAAACCTATCACGACAGTGGCTAAACATTTTTTGACTCACCATGCGAGTAATCCCAAGTGCATAAAAGCTTTTGCGATGGAAAGTGTTCAACTTGGGATCCGAGGTGGTGATGTTCAAAAAGAACTTCTTAGAAAAGAGACGAGAAAAATCTTTTTTATGGGGACTATGATTCCCAATGGTCTTAATGACTATAACAGTTTTGTCTCTTTTGTCTAAAGTCTAACTAATTCCAGTATGATGGTCTTAATAATTTTACTATTTGAAACTCCTCATTGATCTATAATGGGTAAACATTAAATTTCTGTTATAAAACTTGCATACGGATGGTCTGCTCCTCCACTCCTTTTTTCTTTTCTTTGTTTTGTAGGAGTCATATGGACAACCTTTAAATCCAAGTTGTTAATTGAGTGTAGGAGCTCTTGCAAACATAGTTTGCATTTTAACTTGTATTGTATCACTGTATGTTACATATCTGTTCTTTTATTATTTCGCTTATTTTTCTACCCTTATTTTAATGTATACCAATAAAGGTTAATTTTTAATTTTAATTATCTCATTGGAGTGCCCCAATTACACCCCTTCTCTCTATTCTATTTGTACAATTGATATTGTGTAGGGTGCACCCCCTGGTTTGGTATTTTTATATCCCAGGTCTGTTATTCAACACTTATTTACTATTGGAGGAGATAAGTTGATAGATTACATCTTATGATATCTTGTGCGGTGGTACACCTTTTTTGTTCATTTACGATATATCCTATGTTGATTAATATTGTCATGTTATCTTGACACTAGCTCATTACTGTTTCCTAGTATTGATCATTGCTGTTTTGTTTATTTGCGGTAACATCACAAAAAGTTCACACACACTTCCTGCTTAACCTTGAATTATTTAAAGACATTTTCTCCGACCACCACCATAAGAAGATTCCCAGAAAAATATCCAGTGGGACATAGACAACTATATTGTGAAATAACAGCCTTCTTTTGCTGACCTTCTAATCATCAAGATATCTATAGAAACCGCTTTTGGATGATTCCAAATCAAGAGTGCACACACAGAAGGATCATCAAGAACTATCTTAATGTTGTTGGTCTTATATTGACTTTTATACATATACACAAAGCTCCCAAAGGTCACCACCAAACACACTTACCAATGATGATATGATATCCGTTTTTCTGATTATGTGTTTCATTGGTCAATAATATGTAAGTTCTCACTATTATAACATAGTAATACTCAGTGTTGGACTGGGACATGAAGGGCCCATCCGGTGATGCAATAGTAGTGGCCTACCAGAGAAGGGGTGTAACCAGCCACCTGAGTGTGTGACTAGTGGGCCAGCCTGCAGAGGACATGACTTGTGCCATATTGTAGCATATCATGTAGCATGTAGTAACATCTCTTTTCCTAAAGATGAGCCCGCCACTACACCACATGGAACAAGAAAGTCTCTCCTTGCAAAACTTTAATGCATTTATAGATGCCGTATTTCCATTGTGTGATGAAGCAAAAAGTTTGTCGACTGGCCCTCTCTCTATTTACACTTACCTTCGTTCATCCGGCACTGTACAAGCCGAGACTTATGACCTCTTTTCTCCCCTTCTGCACATGTGCGTTGGTGCATGATCAGCCGAGACGTGATGAGATCACTAAAAGACAATTACAATCTGCGGCAGCAAAACAATAGGATGACTGATCCAGTGGAAAGTACCAGCCTGTTAATCAACCAGAGTGTAGGAAGCAGGTCCATTTGGCATTAGGGCCTCCAATGATTTCCCTGGTGGGCCACTTCGACCCACACTAACACATTTCTCCTGCACACTGACACACGCTAATACATTTCTCCTATACGATGATACACACTAATGCAGGTCTCATACATACTAATGTGGGTCTCATACACACTGGCACACACTAATACAGGTCACATACACACTGGCACACACTAATGCAGGTCTCATACACACTGGCACACACTAATGCAGGTCTCATACACACTGACACACACTAATGCAGGTCTCAGAAACTCTAATACACACAAACTGACTCACATTCTCTCTCTCATATACACACTACCATAAACTTACCTGCAGTGCTTCCTCCATGAAAGTCTGGGTAGGGAGCATGTTTGTGCTCTGATTGGCTGAGTGACTGTGTCAGCCAATCAGAGCACAGATGGCTGACACAGTCACTCAGCCAATCAGAGCGCTGCAGAGACAGTGAGGATTTCCTGCATGAGCAGGAAGCTCCTATGCATTACCGAGCAGCACAGGCTGCTCCTACACATCTACATTTCTGGGGGTCCTGGTGATTGCCTTCCGATCCTGCCTCATTTCTCTAGGGGGTGAGGCAATTGAGCAGTGGGGCCCATCAGGGATCTCTCTGGGACCCCGCTGGGCCAGTCTGACACTGGTCATAACACTGGTTCATATTTGTGTGGGTTTTAGATTATTGTTAATCCTTGGTATTACTTATATGGTTTATCAAGAACTGGGTATTGCTTTTGTAGAATTTTATGCACTTCAGAGCACTGTCATTTATTATTATTGGTCAATACTGTATTTAACATTTTATTCTCTGATTACAATAGAACATTTTACAAATACAAATAACACTTCTTTATTTTGGATTTTCTGGTATGAGCGCAGCTAATTTATTTTCTGTATAATGTGTATAATCAAAGAGAGATCCCTTGCTAATTATTTGCAGCTCTACCAGTCAAGGTTAATTTGGTTTCTTGAGCGCAGTGTTCCCCCTTTTATAACACAAAGCAAGCCTTCTCCTCCAACATCAAACAAATTAGGTAAACTAATAAATACAGAATAAGATATTAAGCATCTAAAATAAACTAACATTCAGTAATGCTGGTCAAAAACATGTATAGCCTTGCAAAAAGAGGCCCAAAAACAGTAATAGAATTTTACGAAATCATAATGAAATTGCTTAGTTCCTCCATGCCACAAGAACTGCACATAAAGGTAATTAATAGAGCATATATTACACCGTTAATGTAAATAATGGTAGAGGGGGGAATGAAAGTGTGTCCAAATTTTAGAGTCAAAATGCAAACAAAACCAAAACTTATCACAATTTACACCAAAACTGGAGCTGTAGAAAAATCAGAAAGATCTGGGAAAGATTGTTATATTTATTAGCAAGAACCATTCTTTAAAGCTACAAAAAGATCAAATAGCCCTTCTATTTTCTTATTTCAGTCAATGGAGGACAAACCTACCAGCAATTAGCATTAAGCTTATACTAACTGTCGTAGCTTTCTTATTGATATTAACAATATTTTATGACAGTGGACCGTAGTCCCTCATTTAGGGCCAGTCAAAGCAGAATTATGAGAAACTCTTCCTTTTGAATGCTATTTTTAACCATCATAGACGGACCTTATTCCGCATAGTCGGTCTAAGTGGGTCATTATCCAACTGTGACTATTTAACCGACGGCATCTATTCATTTGGATTTTCTTGATTGTATACAAATACACATCTATTGTGCAGAGACTCTCCGTATTCTGGATATTGATCTATATTCGATACATAGCATGTTATATATAGCAAGCTTCCAGTAACATATTTCAAATGGAAACAGATACCGCTTAATGTGGAGATAATATCCATACTTCAATATAGGTGCACCTATTATCGATACTCCTTAAGATAGGGTTCTGTTGATTTTATATGTAATCTGAGAATTATCCATATTTTAAATCTCATTACTGATAATGTTTTAATAAATTATTTTATACCAATCACATTGCACTTCCAGTTTTTCATAGAGGATCTAACACTCCACTGCAATTTGTTTTGTTATATATTGTTGATTCTACGGGGTTGCAGACCCCGTGCAGTGGTGTCTTTCTTCCTCTCCATAATTTGTTCCAAATATATCTGGTTTTTATAGATTTTTTCTTTTGATAGAAGAGCTATACTCCCAAATATAGAAAAAGGAGTCTGTTAAATTTTATCTAAAATAGGGCCTATGTATAGAGGCATTACATTAAAAATTATATTATATTATCATCATCATCATCATCATCACCATTTATTTATATAGCGCCACTAATTCCGCAGCGCTGTACAGAGAACTCACTCAAATCAGTCCCTGCCCCATTGGAGCTTACAGTTTAAATTCCCTAACATACATACACACAGACTAGGGTCAATTTAGATAGCAGCCAATTAACCTACCAGTATGTTTTTGGAGTGTGGGAGGAAACCGGAGCACCCGGTGGAAACCCACGCAAACACGGGGAGAACATACAAACTACACACATTATATTATAAGAAATTCAAATCATCTGTATGGACCTTAACTAGACAACTATAAGTGAAGTCCACCTTCTTCTCTTCACTCTCAAAAATATAACTACCAAGCCTTGTGGATCTTGAGAGATATCTCTGGGAGTGTGAACCACTCTGCCCCCTCCCACCCCTGACCCCACCACTCACAGGCTCGGAGAGTTAAGCTATATTTAACACACAATCTCTAAAATTAAAAGGCTTTAAGCATTTACTTATAAATAATAAAGAAGCATGAAGGAAAGTGTACAGGCAGTTGCAATGTATTGTTTGGGTTTCCTTGAAGAGTACCGATTGAGTTACTTTACTGAGTTAATTTACTGAACTAAATTATGTTATAAATAATTAAGTGATGATGTTTTTTGTTTGCCAAGGCAACATAATATGTAAAATGCTATATAAAAACATTTATGAAGGAATGTTCCTTTTTAATTTTTTATATGTGTAACCCCCTGTCACTGTGTGTAGTGTGGGGTGCAAAGGGTACACAGTGCACCTCCTTCTCAAGCCCTGGCTAGCTGATGGGCATGGGTGTAAATGATCAGGGGGTCCCTGCACATGCAGGTGTTTCTCTGTAGTTAGTGGGACACAGGTAATGTCACTTTGGTGCAGTGTAATAGAAGTCACAATAATTTGGGCGCCAGACCATCTCTATAACAAACTGAACCTTTATTTACACTCTTCCTCCAGCACGATAATCATAATGGTTGCAGAATATATACATCTCCTTACTCTCTCCAGCACAGTTCTTAATGAGAAATACGAATATGGTTGCAAATATCTTATCACTCCTCCTGCACAGTTCTTAATGTTATCCAGATGTTAAATAACATAATTTACATGTCTCTTGCACTCCATACTCACTGCAGATCACCCTTTCTGCAGGGGCACATGCATGGATGCTAATAGGCAGGCAGCTTCTCCTCCATGCAGCTCTGACACACTCTGTGTACCTCTCAACTGCAGCTCATCCCTCCTCTGCGGGGATAATGTCTCCTGTGCTCTGACACGTCACTCTGTGTACTCTCAGCCTCAGGATCTGACACTACAGCTACCAGGCCTCTTGTAGCAGCCCTCACTCCAGGGCCTCTTCCATGCGAAGTGTCCCCCTCTCTCTTGGGTTATCTTTAGTGCATGGAGTTCTCCCCCTCATCCAGGGCACACATTCCTTGCCCTGGCGCAGTCACCACGCTCAGACAGCCAGGCAATGCTGGGGGAGCCTGGGAGCTTCCACCCCAGGTCCCCAGCTACAACTCTCCTCTTCTGTGTCCCCTCTCTCTCTCTCTCTCTCCCTCTATATCCTTTCCCCCTTGCTGACAGCCCCTCCTTCCTCTCCCTCAGTCTCCAGGCTGGGCTGGGTTATCCCCATGGTAACCTGTTTATGTAACTTTTCATAAACTATTAGCTTACCCTCTAGGTGACCCCTCCTGAATTCACAGAAGTACAGGTTTAACTAAAACACCACTAGGGGGGTGTTACATTCTCCCCCGATTAGCTGGGCACCCTAAACTACACCTAATGGGGCTGCCTAGCTAATCTCACTCACACCTAACTCACATATGACCACACACATGTAAACTCTTCTACATCACTATTGCATGAAAAATCACAGTGTAAAGTGAATACATACATAGCAATACAATGGCAGTATCAATATAAAACACATTTCACATTGCATACCCCACAACACCCCCAATGGATGTAAACATGTGAGTCACAGGTGTCCTGTTTTCTTTCAATGTACATTTAAATATGGCTTTATGCCAAAGCAATGTAGCACCTGCCCATGCCTGCCCATGTCTCCCCCCTCCTGGGTCAAAAAGAGACAGGTGGCTCTCGTGGGCCCCTCCCAACAAATACATCTCCCCCAAGTCACATATCAGCAATATATGCAGGGGTGGCATTTGACCAGCGGGGTTGCCTTCCCCCCTTTCTCTCCAACGTGGACGATCTGCCTTTCTTTGCTCCCCCTAATCCTCCGGAAGGGCAATATACAGACGTCACTTGCACAATCTGCCTCTCTTTGCTTCCCCAAATCCTCAGGAAAGGCAATATACAGACTGCATTATAATTACACCTCACACGTTGAACCTTTTCTTCTTTTGCTTCCCACTCAGCTGGGTTAAGTGGCACTACAAGTCTCAGCAACAAGCACACTGCTGCTCCATATACTGTCCCGGACAGAACTACTCAGCAAACAGCTTGCTTCACCTTCTCCTCATTACCCTTGGTCTCCTGGGCACCTAGAGACGGTCAGACATGGTGTCCCAAGGGTGTTACTCCGGCTGGGCACACTGCACTCAGTCCCTGTGTCCTGCAAGCACTTTCTCCATCTGTTGTGCTTGAGCCCCACGTTGGGCGCCATTATGTAACCCCCTGTCACTGTGTGTAGTGTGGGGTGCAAAGGGTACACAGTGCACCTCCTTCTCAAGCCCTGGCTAGCTGATGGGCATGGGTGTAAATGATCAGGGGGTCCCTGCACATGCAGGTGTTTCTCTGTAGTTAGTGGGACACAGGTAATGTCACTTTGGTGCAGTGTAATAGAAGTCACAATAATTTGGGCGCCAGACCATCTCTATAACAAACTGAACCTTTATTTACACTCTTCCTCCAGCACGATAATCATAATGGTTGCAGAATATATACATCTCCTTACTCTCTCCAGCACAGTTCTTAATGAGAAATACGAATATGGTTGCAAATATCTTATCACTCCTCCTGCACAGTTCTTAATGTTATCCAGATGTTAAATAACATAATTTACATGTCTCTTGCACTCCATACTCACTGCAGATCACCCTTTCTGCAGGGGCACATGCATGGATGCTAATAGGCAGGCAGCTTCTCCTCCATGCAGCTCTGACACACTCTGTGTACCTCTCAACTGCAGCTCATCCCTCCTCTGCGGGGATAATGTCTCCTGTGCTCTGACACGTCACTCTGTGTACTCTCAGCCTCAGGATCTGACACTACAGCTACCAGGCCTCTTGTAGCAGCCCTCACTCCAGGGCCTCTTCCATGCGAAGTGTCCCCCTCTCTCTTGGGTTATCTTTAGTGCATGGAGTTCTCCCCCTCATCCAGGGCACACATTCCTTGCCCTGGCGCAGTCACCACGCTCAGACAGCCAGGCAATGCTGGGGGAGCCTGGGAGCTTCCACCCCAGGTCCCCAGCTACAACTCTCCTCTTCTGTGTCCCCTCTCTCTCTCTCTCTCTCCCTCTATATCCTTTCCCCCTTGCTGACAGCCCCTCCTTCCTCTCCCTCAGTCTCCAGGCTGGGCTGGGTTATCCCCATGGTAACCTGTTTATGTAACTTTTCATAAACTATTAGCTTACCCTCTAGGTGACCCCTCCTGAATTCACAGAAGTACAGGTTTAACTAAAACACCACTAGGGGGGTGTTACATATGATTACCATGAATAAGAATGTGGGGAGGAAACTAAAAAACAAAACCACATTATACACCAGTTTAATCATATGTTTAATGTATTTATTGTATATTCTATTACAAATAATCAAAAACTACCCATAAACGTTTAATATCAATCTTATATGTTACTGTACCCTGTCATTCACCAGCCTAATTGTTGTCCCAAATGAAATATAGAATTTGATCACAGCAAAGAAATGACCTGTTTCACTGGTGTTTTTGTCTCATTGCCTTTTCTATATTTGTGTTAGATATAAATCAATGCAATTGCTTTACATCTGCATCATGCATTTTTTTATTTTTTTGCTCTCTGAGTTAAACAACAAAGTTCTACAGATCCACTTGCTACTTCCTACATTGTTCATGTCATATTTCACCCTCTGCACACAGTAAAAATACACCTGTACCTTAATATACAAAAATTTAGATTTTTGTGTCACATACTTTGAATAAACAAATTTGAAAGGTAGCCGGTCCAGGCAAAGATAGTCTCTGATAGTGCTAGTCTGATCTTCTGTATATATTGTATATGATTATTCTATGAAACTGGATTAAAGCTACCAAATTATTTAATTTAGGAACAACTAACTCCCTAACTCCTCTAAGTGTATACATAAGAACCATAGGGGTTCTGTTAAAAAAAATAATTACTACATAACTGACAGCTGTTACTAATATTATAATTATTATTTTTTTGTATTATTTAAATTATTATTATTATTATTTTTAGTATTATTATTATTATTATTATTATTATTATTATTATTATCATTGATTTGCAGGGCCTGATTAAGGGTTCTGGCCGCCCTAGGCTAATACGGCTGCAGCGCCCCCCCCCCCCCTCCTCCGAATATATAGGTGTATAGGAACACTCCTGAATATGAATGTTCAGGTGTATTCTCCAGCATTCAAATTTAGACAGATTGTGCCATTGTCTCTTACCTGTCCTTGCTCTTCTCTCTTGCAACTTTGTTATCCTCTCGCTGGCTTCTGGAAAGTTGGCGTCCTTTTTTGAAAATGCAAAAATGTATTATAATGCAAACCCTGAATGATTAGGCCCTTTAGTTAAAACAAAACACTCCATTATGGCCAGCTAAAAGTACTCCATTGGACAGGCATATATAAGCAATATCTGAATATTTGTTGTCAATCAAAAACAAACCTCTACCAGCCCCATCTCACTAATATTTAGTATTCTAGTGATTGCTGAGACCACCCATGTGACCACCACACATTCATGAGATTCTGCCCCCCAAAGCTGCTCTATTTTTTAAATACCCCCTGCAGCCATTTTCCTTAACCACAACCCCCCCGCACAGCCATTTTCCTTAACCCATGCTGCAGCCATTTTCTTTACCACCCACCCTGCATCCATCCCCCTTGCAGCTATTTTCCTTATCTCCACTCTGCTAGCTAGCTATCCCCCCCCCGTCACATCAAAACTCCCCCAGTCACATATATCAGCCCCCCTCCTCTGCCCTCCTTCATACATATCAACCTCTCTACCTCCCTATAGATTTTCATGGCAGCCCCCCCTCCCACCCTATAGATTTGTATGACAGTCCCCCTCTCCCTCCCTATACATATGCATGACAGTCCCCCCTCTCCCTCCCTATAGATATGCAGGGTAGTCCCCCCCCTCCCTATAGATATGCAGGGTAGTTCCCCCCCTCCCTATAGATATGCAGGGTAGTTCCCCCCCCTTTCCTATAGATATGCAGGGCAGTTCCCCCTCCCTATAGATATGCAGGGCAGTTCTCCCCCTCCCTATAGATATGCAGGGCAGTTCTCCCCTCCTTATAGATATGCAGGGCAGTTCCCCCCCTCCCTATAGATATGCAGGGCAGTTCCCCCCTCCCTATAGATATGCAGGGCAGTTCCCCCCCTCCCTATAGATATGCAGGGCAGTTCCCCCCCCTATAGATATGCAGGGCAGTTCCCCCCCTCCCTATAGATATGCAGGGCAGTTCCCCCCCTCCCTATAGATATGCAGGGCAGTTCCCCCCCCTCCCTATAGATATGCAGGGCAGTTCCCCCCCCCCTCCCTATAGATATGCAGGGCAGTTCCCCCCCCTCCCTATAGATATGCAGGGCAGTTCCCCCCTTCACTTACCTGTAGTTGTGCCAGCGTCGCTCCTCTCCTCAGATCAGCAGATAGGAAGTGAAGACGTCCTGCTTCCTGTCTGCTGCACAGCAACAGGCAGCCTGGCGATTGGCTGTGTGTTGCTAACCACTGACCACCAATGCTTTTGATTGTCGAGCCCTCCACCCCCCCGCGGCGATCCCCCCCCCCCCGTATGGCGATCCCCAGTGGCGACCCCCCCCTTCCCCCACCCCGAAAAAAAAAATGAATGAAGAAAAAAAAAAAAAAAAAATTTAAATTTTTTTTTTAAAAAAAAAAAAAATACCCACAGTGCAGCGCCCCCCGGGACCCAGCGCCCCAGGCTGCAGCCTGATCAGCCTAGTGGTTGATCAGGCCCTGTTGATTTGGAAGGCACCACGGTGATCCATAGCACTGGACAGTGGGGAAAACAGATTGTACATTCAAGGAAAAATAAAAATGCAGGCATGAAAACAATGGGTAGGGAGGGCCCTGCTCATGAGAGCTTACAATCTAATTGTAAGAGTGCACAGCTGAGACAATAGGAGCCAATGTGGCACATAGTAGAGATTGGGAAAGTTGGGAGGATGCAACAGTGTGGTTAGTATAGGTGGGAGTAGGATCAACTCTAATAAAGAGATGGGTTTACAGGGAGTGTATAAAGATTCGAAAACTTTGAGAGCCTTGTAGGTGGGAGTGAGAGATGGTTACCATAGACAGGTGCAGGTCAGAGGTAGGTATAGGAGGGTGAGAGAGAACATTTTGATATGATATTTTGTGTATTTATGAAGGGAAATGTTGGTGAAATAAACACTGGACACTGTGTGGACAATCAGTGGACATCAGTGTAACATTGTCCAAAGTGTCTCTATTGTTATCCTACATTTATAGTCCATAAAGAGTCTACAGTGCCATACAGAGGGTATACAAAAAAATAGTACATAGCATAAGGGCAAAACAGGACAATACAATAAAGACATAGCATACAAATCATGACATATCTATGCCTGATGATGAACAGCAAGCATGGCTTTTACATATGAAAATGGCATCTGTATGGGTGCAAACCTTTACAATTCCTCATGTGAAAAGATGAGTGAGCTGGGACTTTACTTGCTCTACCTGCCAAGGGTGGTACAAGAATTTGCCTAGAGATTTTGTTTTGTGGGATGGGATCATCTAAATCAGATTCAATGGGTGGAGAGGGAGCATTTAGTTTCCTGGGAGTAGAAATGCTTATAATATTCAAGCTTGTTCGAAATTTGATCAACCTGGTGTCGAAGTCGTATAATTGGATAGACGAAAGTATATTGGTTAATATTGTTTTACCATGCGATTGCGATCAGTACGCATGTAACACGTGGCACGGCGCGATCGCACGATAAAATGCGCACACATACACTCGCACTCCCACATTCATTTATATATATTTCATATTTATAATGGTTCCATTCCACAGTGATTTATGAGCAGATGGTATTTAGTTTATAAGCTATATATATTAAGGTTATATGTACACTTTAGTGAAATCAATGGTTCAGGTTGCAGGAACTATGTCATGCTTAGTATCATTTTAATCCCCTATTCATCAGCAGTTGTCAGGTTCATTCGCTGAAGAGATCGCACATATATTTAGCGATGTTAGGGAATAAATGTTTAAAGTGATACTGACTGTAATATGCAAATAGACTAGTTAAACTTGATTCTTGGCGGGAAAATCGGAGTACATCCCCTGGACAGTTAACCCCCACCTTTGGATATTTTGGTTTGAACTGGCCTATGACCTGCAGTACACTGGACCCTGCTGAAGCCTGGACCAATAGAAGCCAGCCACATAATCTGCATTGTTTTCTCTGTAACACTGAGTGTATATAACACAGCCTTAAGGATGAGCGGGCTCGGATTCCGCTAATCCGAGCCCACCCGAACAGTGCGGATCCGAAGGGATCCGAGCACTGTTCGGGTATTTCCGGCGCCAAAAAAATTAAACTGAGGCTCTGACGTCCAAGTCTCGCGTCGGATCTCGCGAGACTCGGATTGCATAAATTCCCCGCTAGCGGCCGCCATTTTCATTTGGGCTGTGATCAGGGTAGAGGGAGGTTGTAGGGTAGTGGTACTCCTGCATGATCAGTCCAGTTGTGCTTTATGCTTGTGCCTAGTGCTCTGTCCTTGCTGAGTCCAGTGGTGCTTTATGCTTGTGTCCAGTGCTCTGTCCTTGCTGAGTCCAGTGGTCCTTTTGTCCTGTGCTCTGTCCTGCTGCGTCCAGTGGTGCTTTGGCCAGTGTCTGTCCTGCTGAGTCCAGTGGTGCTTTAGTCCTGTGCATTTTTGTGCTAAGTCCATAGTAATTGTCTAATTAGTAAAACTCCCCAAAAAAATAAAAAAAAATTATACAAAAAAAAGTAAAAAAAAAAATATTAAAAAATAATTTAAAAAGTATAAAAAAATTCTAGAGCAATATATTATTGCAGTCCTAAAATATTAGTACTGCAATACCTACATTCACTGTTTCTGCAGTCCAAAAAATAGGAACTGCAATCTATATTACTACGTTCACTGTTTCAGCAGTCCAAAAAATAGGAACTGCAATCTATATTTCTATGTTCACTGTTTAAGCAGTCCAAAAAATAGGAACTGCAATCTATATTACTACGTTCACTGTTTCAGCAGTCCAAAAAATAGGAACTGCAATCTATATTACATTTACTATGTTCATTCTTTAAGCAGTTACAGAGAATAGGTACTGCAATCTATATTACATTTAATACGTTAAATTTTTAAGCAGTGCAACAGAATAGGTACTGCAATCTATATTACATTTACTACGTTCATTCTTTAAGCAGTTCCAGAGAATAGGTACTGCAATCTATATAACATTTAATACGTTCAATTTTTTAAGCAGTGCAAGAGAATAGGTACTGCAATCTATATTACATTTACTACGTTCATTCTTTAAGCAGTTCCAGAGAATAGGTACTGCAATCTATATTACATTTAATACGTTCAATTTTTAAGCAGTTCCAGAGAATAGGTACTGCAATCTATATTACATTTAATACGTTCAATTTTTAAGCAGTGCAAGAGAATAGGTACTGCAATCTATATTACATTTAATACGTTCAATTTTTAAGCAGTGCAAGAGAATAGGTACTGCAATCTATATTACATTTACTACGTTCATTCTTTAAGCAGTTCCAGAGAATAGGTACTGCAATCTATATTACAAGAGAAAGTGAGGGAGGAGCTGGTAAACCATTGCGATTCCACCAAGCATGTAGCTCTTGTGGATGAAGCCCTTCGTACGCTTTGCCAGTGATATATTGTGACCCCGGTACCAAATTGGGTACTGGGGCCACTCCACTACGCAGTCCAGATAGATGCGTATCAGATATTTAACTACATTCAGTGTTGGGGGCAAATCAAAAAATAATCAAAATGCACTGTCATGATCGAAAACAAGAGGTATTGACACGCTAGAACTCCACCCTCTATATGCTGCAGAGGATGGAGGAGCAGCCATATGTGCAGTGGAATTCAGACCTGTTGAGGGTGATATATTGTGGCCCCGGTACCAAATTGGGTACCGGGGCCACTCCACTACGCAGTCCAGATAGATGCGTATCAGATATTAAACTACATTCAGTGTTGGGGGCAAATCCAAAAATAATTAAAATGCACTGTCATGATCGAAAACAAGAGGTATTGACACGCTAGAACTCCACCCTCTATATGCTGCAGAGGATGGAGGAGCAGCCATATGTGCAGTGGAATTGAGACCAGTTGGAGGACGTATTGTGGCCCCGGTACCAAATTGGGTACGCAGTCCAGAAAGCTACCGCGGTGCAACATTTTGGACTAAAAAGAATATTGTGAGGTGTGAGGTGTTCAGAATAGACTGGAAATTAGTGGAAATGATAGTTATTGAATGTTATTGAGGTTAATAATAGCGTAGGAGTGTAAAAAAAACAATATTATGTATTTTAGCGCTTTTTATGCTTTTTTAAAAATAAATCAGAACCCAAAACCCTAAATCAGAACCAAAACCTTTCGTCAGGTGTTTTGGCAAAACAAATCAGAACCCAAAACCTCAAGCTAATCAGAACCCAAAACCCAAAACCCAAAACACTAAAAGTGCCCGGTGCACACCCCTAATTATAATTATGTATTGAACTGCTAAAACTTTTACATCTGCTAAATAAATTGTTTGTGCTTTGGAAACACAAGACTTAGACAATGCTTATTGGAATACGATAAAATTACTTTAATACTGGCATGGGCTGACGAACTCAAACTTAAAATATTAAACTTAATATTTAATCCAGCCACTATGGTATGTATTTTATAACGCTAAATTGTTAACGTAAAGTTCAAATTTAAGATTCACTTTGCAACTAAAAGATTTCAAACTATAAAATAATGCTTTTTCTAACTATTCAAGCTTATATAGCTAATGGCTAATTGAATTTGCTGCCCGTATGAAAAAGTTTTAAATCTATTATACAGTGTAGCAAATTACACTCAAGCCTGTTTGCCTACTAGTTCATATTTTTTTGTCTATCTAAAGATTGAGAATTATATCCACTTTTTAAATGATAGAACCTAGGCTTTTTCTTACTTTAAAAGAACTGATTTTTTAGATTTTTTTTAGTGATCTTAGAAATGGTGGAGATCTGACCTCATCCTATACTTTTTATGGGATATTCTTGGTAACTTATAAGACCACCTTATGCAGGTATGCACATTTTCAGTCACGTTTTAACTAATGGGGAGAAAATAAAAATAAAGATACAATAGTGACACATGCAATAAATGTACATGTTCCCTACACTCATGATTAATTGAACATCTAAATAAGGCTAAATTAAGTATATATCAGAAGATAAAAAGAAACAGTTGAACTTAAAGGGGTTACACAAAAATGGAAAAAATAATAATGTACTGCCCATGCATAATGCAAAGCAAAGAAAAGGTGCTCAGCTCAAGCCGTACACATCGTCTGTTCAAGGCCTGATTCCTGTCTACAAGTTTATTGTCTGTTTAATTGCAACCTCAGTGTGGAATATTGCACAGGAAGATACAGTTAGAACTACAATTCATTGTACACCCCCTCTGTACATTGCATGGAAAATATTTGAAAATGTGTATAGAGAGGGAGTGGTGAATAACTGTAGTGTACATGATGCTGTCAAATCCAACATATGCTATCCATGGATTGATGCCGAGCTTATACACGATCAAAGGAAATCTTCCTGCATGCATGCATTACGATCAATCGGAGAACAGAATATACACAACACCATCTCTTCTGTATAGACTCTGCTCTGCTTTAATGCATACTAGGTTAAACCTTTATAGTACTTTTGAGGAACTTGTTCATGTGCAAAAACAGTTGATGAATCAAAAGATCAGTTTCCTGACCAGCCTGTGGTTGTACTTGTTTTAGCGTTATGGTGCAATTTTCCAAGAAGCCTAAGGTAGTACATTATTTGTAATCAGCTACTTCTGCAGATGCCATTTTTACTTCTGCTTCTAAAATTCTCTGCAAAACGTCTTACAATTTCTAAAATATATACATATATCCCCGAGCATATTAAAATGTGAAGCATTCTTAAAGGTATACTACATTTCATATAAAATACATTATCAATGCCTTGCTACACTCTGTTTTCACACTGCGAGGGACAAGGAGAAAAATGGCCAGGCCAGTAGACACACCCTGGGGGTAAATGTAGGAACCATGGGTTTCTACAAGTCGCTGGAAATCGGCAAATTTGCAGAAAAAATTTAAAGCGCTTTAAATTTCCCCTGCAAAGTCGCATGGTTCATACATTTACTCCCTAGTATTTAAATGGCCAATGTACTTCTCACAACCCAAACATTGTTACTTTAACAGGGTGGTTCTAAAGTGTGATTTGCTTAATTGTTTCTACCAAGCATATTTTCAAGGTTCATCCTTTTTTATTGGGCAGTTCCAAGGACTAGTAATTGGATGTGCATCTGAAAAACAATTTGTCAGACAAATAAGTATATTTACTCAAATAAAAAAAGCAATGTGGGCCTGCATTGTTTTGTACTGACACATACTGTTTCTTTAAAAATGTCCATTGATCACACAAGGATATAGCAATAACAAGTCTCTGCTCTTCCCCACCAACATGGCGACCCATAGTTTGAAATCAATATTAACGATTGCAGCATCAGACAAAGTATTTTACAAGATGATAGTGAATCACATTGATTCCAAAACATTTTTGCAGCCTAAACTTGCAAATATGTTTCACAAGAACTTTGATCAGAGAAATTTTTGACAAAATTAATTTAATGGAGGGCAGAACGCATAATTTAGAGAACCAAACTTTGTTCCGATTTGTTTATCTATTTGTATGATACAGTTATGAGGGCAGAAGACATTTCCTTCGGAATTATGTGAAATAATGAGTGTTGGTCAGTGGTGTAATCGGGCCATTGTGAATCATTAAGATGGATTAAGAGAAATAGACATTTTGTCAAGCTGGACATTCTTTGTGTATTGATACAAATGCATATTTCCGCTTCTCTTGTTCTTTGTGACAACATAATCATCAGTTTTCCTGTTTACAAGTTAATCATAGTTGCAAAGAAATGTAATAGTAGACAGTACTTTGGAACAAAGAAGCAAAAATCAGTGAAATGGCGTATGAAGCATATGTGCAGACAAACATAAAATGCAGACTGGGAGCATTATCCAATACAAATGCATAGCTAAAATAATACAGTCATGGCCAAAATGTTTGAGATTGACACAAATATTGGTTTTCACAAAGTTTACTGCTTCAGTGTTTTTAGACCTTTTGTCAGATGTTGCTATGGTATACTGAAGTAAAATTACAAGCATTTCATAAGTGTCAAAGGCTTTTATTGACAATTACATTAAGTTTATGCAAAGCGTCAATATTTGCAATGCTGACCCTTCTTTTTGAAGACCTCTGCAATTAGCCCTGGCATGCTGTCAATCAACTTCTGGGCCACATACTGACTGATGGCTGCCCATTCCTGCCTAATCAATGCTTGAAGTTTGTCAGAATTTGTTTGTCCACTGCCTCTTGACGATTGACCAAAAGTTCTCAATGGGATAAAGGTCTGGGGAGTTTCCTGGCCATGGATCCAAAATTTCGATGTTTTGATCCCCCAGCCACTTAGTTATCACTTTTGCCATATGGGAAGCTGCTCCATCATGCTGGAAAGGCATTGTTCATCACCAAACTGTTCTTGGATGGTTTGGAGACGTTGCTCTTGGGGTATATTTTGGTACCATTCTTTATTCATGGTTGTGTTCTTAGGCAAAATTGTGAGTGAGCTCACTCCCTTGGCTGAGAAGCAACCCCACACATGAATGGTATAAGGATGATTTACCATTGGCATGACACAGGACTGATGGTAGCGCTCACCTTTCCTTCTACAGACAAGAGTTTTTCCAGATGCCCCAAACAGTCTGAAAGGGAATTCATCAGAGAAAATGACTTTACTCCAGCCCTCAGCAGTTCAATCCCTGTACCTTTGCAGAATATCAATCTGTCACTGATGTTTTTCTGGAGTGAAGTGGCTTCTTTTCTGGCCTTCTTGACACCAGGCCATCCTTCAAAAGTCTTCGCCAGTATGTGCAGATGCACTCACACCTGCCTTCTGCCATCCATCAGAAAGCTCTGCACTGGTGATGCCCCGATCCAGCAGCTGAATCAACTTTAGGAGACGGTCCTGGTGCTTGCTGGATGTTCTTGGGCGCCCTTAAGCTTTCTTCACAACTTGAAGTTCTTGATGATCTGATAAATGGTTGATTTAGGTGAAATCTTACTAGTAGCAATATCCTTGCCTGTGAAGCTCTTTCTGTGCAAAGCAATGATGACTGCACATGTTTCCTTGAGATAACCATGGTTTACAAAGGAAGAACAATGATTTCAAGCACCACCCTCCTTTTAAAGCTTCCAGTCTGTTATTCTAACTCAATCAGCATCACAAAGTGATCTTCAGCCTTGTACTTGTCAACACTCTGACCAGTGTTAATGAGAGAATCACTGGCCTGATGTCAGCTGATCCTTTGTGGCAGGGCTGAAATGCAGTGGAAATGTTGTTTTTGGGATAAAGTTCATTGTTATGGGAAAGAGAGACTTTGAAATTAATTGCAATTCATCTGATCACTCTTCATGACATTCTGGAGTATATGCAAATTGCCATCATAAACACTGAGGCAGCACACTTTGTGAAAAATAATATTTGTGTCAGTCTCAAAACTTTTTGCCATGCCTGTAGATACAATTTGCTAGTAAATAATAAAAAAAAATAAAGTTTGTAAGTAAACTCCATAGTTAACATATTTCTGAGCTAATTAATGTTACCCAAAACGTATACTGTTTTTCTAATTATGTTTGTACAGCATGGTATCTGTTGTACTGTTTTGCTGACAGTTGCAATGTTTAGACATCTGCTCATGAGAGTTATTTTCTCTATATTACAACATCCTGAGGAATGCAGAAGCTTATCCAAAATAACAGGCAAGAAATTACAAAGTTAAAAGATCTAAGGACTCAGTCATCAAGAAACACAAAACAAGCTTAATGGGCTTTTCACAAAAAATAAACTAAATGCACATACATCTGGTATATACACATGAGTGGAAGATACGTCTGTTGATAAATACGGGTTTTGACACAGGATACGTCCAATACATATATGGAATATCAAGTCACAAAAGAATGCATGAAAAAAGAAAAAAAAACAATTAATGTCACATGTTAATAATATAGCAGTTAATGATAAAACATTTTTTTTAAAAAATTCCCTCCATAAAATACATTTTTTAGAATGTTATGAATGTCTACTGTACATAAAATGCATTTTTACACTTGCTTCTGGTTGCAAACACATGTTCTAGCGTGCATACACAGCCATCATCACTAGTAATTGCCACTTACACCAGACCTGTAGCTTATGCAAGTGATACGATATCACATACCTTTGAGATGCCCAAAGTTTGAACAGGACGCTGCTGCGCGTGTTCAGTCCTGGCACGCCGTTACTATACATTGACTACGTACGTACACCCAGGTAATTATATCAAGGGTCCTTTGCGCTCGAAGATATATTGGACATTGCTGCATTTTCTGGCGTATGGTTAGTTTCTGGGCATGTGCATTTATGTTCCTTAATGAATCAGTCCCGTAATCTTTACAGATTGCTGTAACTACACAAAGGTACAGAACAGCTAATGCTGTTGAAAGTTTCAATTGAAATAACTAATTTGTTGTACTCTGCAATATAATATTTTTTTGTTCTACAGTATTGTGAGTGAAGGAGGAGTTCATTTTACAACACCACCAGTACAACACCGTATTTGTCATAAAATGTGGACTTTTGTCAAATAATTTTAATCTTTATTCCTCCCGGATCCACAGTTGTGTATTAAACAGATGCATTTATTTTGTATATGTTTTAACTATATACTTTACATTGAATTCTGAACTGTAATTCATATATGCACTAAGATTAGTGCTGCAGAAGAGTGGTGGTCTTCCAGCATACTGTTGGATATTGAACACAAGGGGTAAATTTATCAAGCTGTGGGTTTGAAAAAGTGGAGATGTTGCCTATAGCAACCAATCAGATTCTAGCTGTCATTTATTTAGTACATTCTGCAAAATGACAGCTGGAATCTGATTGGTTGCTATAGGCAACATACTCACTTTTTCAAACCCGCAGCTTGATAAATTTACCCCCAGAAGTCAGATATAATTAGTCTCTTGTCTCAGCTAGTTAGGTAATGGTGTTCTCAACACATTTCTCCCTTGAAAGCGAAAGCACACCTGGGTGTTCTTTTTTGTCTGTTTTAAAGATAGTCTTGAAATGCGTCAATAATACAGTTCTTTTTTAAATTACAGATATAAATATATTTGCTATCATTTATTGTTATATATTGTTTGCATCCCCATTTTAGATAACTCATTACTCCATGTGAGTAAAGCTTTCTTCTGAAGCTATGAGGTCTGCGGTTGTGGACACAACACCAGCTAAGACTGACTTAACCAGAGAGCAGTGGGGCGGAGTCTAAGTGTCTGAGTCATTAAGGAGAGTAAAGCATAAAAAAGGAGTAACTTTGCACCTGGGCAAATCCATGTTGCATTGGAAGGGGAGGTAAATTTAAAATGTGGGGACAGATTTATAATTGGGTAGGGTATGTCCTAGATCAACTTTAACTTTTAGTGTAAAAATAAAGCTATCAAGTATTTGTGTGCTACATGACAAAATAAATAAACTCCTTCCATTGTAACATGGTTTGTTCGGGAGCAAATTTACTCCTTTTCTTTGCTTTGCTCTCCTTAATGACTCAGGCCCTAAGTTACTACTTTATTCATTAGAGCTTGCCGCAAAGCAGGATGGATTTGGCTGCGTGTAGTTACCAGGTCGCAATATGCAATATGCCAATGCAGTACAAAGTCAGGATGCAGGTATCACAAAGCCGAAAATAAGCCAGGGCTATAATCAGCATTCATTAAGTAAATAGGATAAAACGCTCTGTAGCTCAGAACAGCAAAACTGATACTTTGGCAGGGAATGACAGGAAGAGCATGTTAATATACTGTGTGTAAGTTAAACGCTCTGCCTCTGCGATATTAGGAGTCAACGGATTGCAACTCAGTAAACTTGCATCAGTTTTGCTTGCCATGCTGTGCAAATGGAAAAAAACAGGACTACCTGTGATCTTCAAATATATCAGCCCATTTCCCTTAGAGCTAAGTATGCTCACCAGTACACTGTTTCCCACAAGAATTCTGGATTCACATAGCGCTAACATATAAACAAACAAAGGAGGAGGACACAAGATCAGGGATCAGTTCAATAAGGGTGGTAGAACAGCAGACCAAGAGAGGCCTAAAATTAAATCAAAGTTAGGTATCAGCACAAATATCAGACTACAAAATCAGCAAAGTGAAATATTAAAGTCAAACAAAACACAATTGTCATGGCAGGTGGCATGGATCAGGGTCAAAAATGGATACCTGGACTTTAGCATAAGCATAACAAAAAAAACCCACAATATAACATTTTGTGCATAGCATCTAAAGCAGATCTCTCTAGTATATTATAAACTTGAGGTACCTATATTACCACTTATATAATACTTCCTATACTAAAAATATTGATCTATATACAATATCTGTCTAAATGACTTTAACCCTCTATAAAGATTTAAAATAACAATATAGTCCTCATTACTCAAATACATATATCTTTATATGGATATGCAGCTTTATCAAAAGGCAGTTGGAATATAGGCCTCAGTTTCATTATCAAGCAGTTGGCAGCCTGGAGTGCAAGACAATGTCCTCTCTGTAAATATTAATTGTATATTAGAACACTTTTGCTGCTTTCTCTTTATTTGATTAAGTCCAATCACTCTAACTAACTATCCCTATCTAGCTAACGAATATGGCTCAGTCCAATCAATTGAATAATATATGAAACATGGGTACTTATCGGCCTCTATCTTTCTCTCTTTGATCCTCTGTTCATATCTCTCACAGCAGTCCAGCTTATAATGTCTCCTGTTATAGCACTCTCCCTTTCTAGACAGTGGTGGTCTCTCTCATCACCACTGTATCCCTTGTTCAATACTGTTTCCTCTCCTCTCCTCTATACTCCTTGTCCTCTTCCAATTGCTAAACATCAACTGCCAGTATCCAGTCATTCCTGTCCCCTGTCACTTTTTTTTCACTCCCTTGGTCTCAGTGATGTCACTGTGAGCAAAGCTTTATCAATCCCTGACATTAGTGCATATATGCGGGCCATCATGTACACCGGCAGTACACACTCTCCCTGTGGGGCTGGTCCTCCACCGACCAGTTGATGGGCCAGTTCCACAGCTTGAATAGGAACATTGGTTAATACATCCTGTCTATTAACACAAATACACTGCCCTTGACAAACATCTGCTCTGACTGTAGGGGGTCCAAAGTATGGTCAGGGATAGGCCCAACAGGGATGAATTATACTGGGCACTTCAATAGCCCTTCCTAAATGGTCGTAAGTTAGCATCATGAGAGCTCTAACATTTCGTCTGTGTTGCCTGGAGGCTACAGAGTGTTCCCGGTCTCCTCCTGACAGCCCTCCTGGGTGTTCAATCTCTCCCCATCACTGCTTTCATCCAAAGGACTATTCGCTGGTTCACTCGGCATCTCCACTTCAGAGACAATCTCCAGTCTGAATTTTTTCAGTCTTCGTACTGGCTCTCTTCTTGGCTTCCCCAATGATTTCTGTCATGCGGTGCTCTGGGAATCCAGCATTTCGGGCACTGTCTGGCTATATGTCCCACTCGTTTGCACTCAAAGCATATCCGAGAGTCACTTCCCTTCGTGGGTTGACCGGCAGGCAGTCGAGGTGGAGGCCTTGGGTTTTCCTTTGCAAGCTGAATGGCCAAGAGTCGGTCTATCTGTTCTTTCTGAGCGTGGATGACCTTCATTAATTTCTCTTCCTTAGCGCTGGACTCTGTCTTCAGGCTAACTGCTTTTGCCTTTTTAATTTCTCGCTCTCTGGAGATTAGTAGCGCTTCCTCCTGTTTGATCTACTGTATGATATGATTGAAGGTAGGAGCAATTCTCCCGAGATAACTACTCCTTAGCTTCAGAGCGACCGGGTCTAAGGATTAGGTACCTTGCAGTAGCTGTCTTATGCGACTCTCATCCACGTTGGCACTGGTCATTCCTCCCTTCTCTACAATCTGATATATCAGCTTGTCCAAACAGTAAAGATATTTGGACAGCCTCTCCCCTGGTTTTTGACAAGTGTTTCTTAGCTTGTAAAGCAGGTCAGTAGCATCTTCAGTTGTTCCAAACTCCTGTTCTAATGCAGAAATATAATCTTGGACGGTGACATGGGGGTCACAGCCCCTAGCGGCTTGTACAATTTTCTTGGCTGGACCCCACAAATTCTCCATTATTCTCTGTCTCCTGGCAGTCTCAGGACATTGCTATTCCTCCAGATATAATATGGCAGCCTCTTTCCATGTCTCATAGACCTCTTCTCCAGTCGGGACAGTTATGCTACCAAAAAACAGGCCTTAACCATCTGTTTCCACCGTCATACTGAGTTTTCCCCATTTGTTCTACAATTTTATTCATTGCTGCTAGGAACATTTGACTCTGAGTGTCGGATACGTAACTGGAACCTAAAAATGAATTTTCTTGCCTTTGAGGATCTGGAAGTTGCACATTGTGACAATTATCCTCACTAGGAGCAGGATTCAACTTGGGACAAACTTTCAAATCTTCATCAGGCATAATATCATCATCATCATCAACAACATTTATTTATATAGCGCCAGCAAATTCCGTAGCGCTTTACAATTGGGAACAAACATTAATAAGACAATACTGGGTAATACATACAAACAGAGAGGTAAGAGAACCCTGCTCGAAAGCTTACAATCTATAGGACAATGGGAGTTAGAAACACAAGGGCATGTGCTACATCATATTGCACAATGGAACAGCCAGACTGCAAAGGTAAAAGTACTGAGTGGGCTGTGTGTGTTGCAATGTTGGTCAGAAGGTTGTTGTCTTGCGTTAGCTGTGTAGAGGATGGCAATAGGGTAATCTAGGGAAATTAAGATGATGGTTGAGGAATATCATAACCTTGTCTGAAGAGGTGGGTTTTCAGTGAACGCTTGAAGGTTTGAAGACTAGAGGAAAGTCTTACTGTGCGAGGGAGGGAATTCCACAAAGTAGGTGCAGTCCGGAAAAAATCCTGTAACTGAGAATGGGAGGATGTGATGAGAGTGGAGGAGAGACGTAGATCTTGTGCAGAACGGAGGTGTCGAGTAAGGAGATATTTCGAGACAAGTGAAGAAATGTATGTCGGTGCAATTTTGTTGATGGCCTTGTATGTTAGTAGAAGAATTTTATATTGGATTCGTTGAAATACAGGCAGCCAATGTAGAGACTGACAGAGTGGCTCAGCAGAGGAATAACGGTTTGTAAGAAAAATCAGTCTAGCCGCTGCCTGCAAAATAGATTGTAGGGGTTCAAGTCTGACTTTGGGAAGACCAGTAAGGAGGGAATTGCAATAGTCGATGCGGGAGATGATGAGTGCATGAATTAATGTTTTTGCGGTGTCTTGTGTCAGATATGTGCGTATTCTGGAAATGTTCTTTAGGTGTATGTAACATAATTTAGATATAGAGTTGATGTGGGGAATAATCGACAGTTGTGAATCAAGGATTACACCTAGGCAACGAGCTTGCGGGGTGGGATTTATGGTCATGTTATCGACAGAAATAGAAATGTCAGGCAGGAAGCTTCTGTTCTTGGGTGGGAATATTATTAATTCAGTTTTTGAAAGATTGAGTTTGAGTTGGCGAGAAGACATCCAAGATGAAATGGCAGAAAGACAGTCAGTAACGCGAGACAACACAGATGGTGAAAGATCAGGAGAGGATAGATAAATTTGTGTATCATCCGCATAGAGATGATACTGAAATCCAAAGGAGCTTATTAGTTTTCCAAGAGAAGTGGTGTATAAGAGAATAGCAGAGGACCTAGGACTGAGCCTTGTGGAATTTCAACTGAAGCGGAGCAGAGGTGGATCCAGAGAAATTAACACTGAAAGAGCGATTAGATAGGTAGGATGAGAACCAGGATAGGACAGTGCCTTCAAGACCTAGGGATTGCAGCGTTTGTATGAGGAGAGAGTGGTCAACAGTGTCAAATGCAGCAGAGAGATCCAGGAGAATTAGAAGAGAGTATTGGTTATTATTTTTTGCAGTGATCAAATCATTGACAACTTTGGTCAGCGCAGTCTCTGTGGAGTGTTGAGAGCGAAATCCTGACTGAAGAGGATCCAATAAGTTGTTTGCTGTAAGAAAGTGTGTAAGGCGTGTGTAGGCAATAATAGGTAAAGTTATGCTCTATCGACGTCTTCCTCTATCCGTAAGGGCAGCAGGGAGTAAGTCTCTATCTAATTAGGTTTGACCTTCCAGTAGCACTGTATGTGTCCGAGTCTGGCCATCACCCCATCTATCTAAGACTTTAGGCCTAGGTATCCATGCACGTTCTGCTGCCACTTTAGCAATCTCTCCATCCGTGACCTCAGTTTACCATCCTTTGAGAATTGTTCGCACGAACAATAAATTTCTTCCTGGGACAAGTTCACCATGGCGCTCATGTTTCTTAGCAGTCCTGAGTTGTAGGCTTGTATCTCAGCAGTGCTTCCAAATGTAACACCTCCTTTCCTCAGATAGGTTGTGTGTACTAATCTTTGTGTGTCCTGTCTGCAAATGGACTCTTTACCTTTGTACAGTGCCTCCACCTTGGTCTATTTACTGTACACTCTTCATGAGGTAGTGTTCTGGAGTTAGCAACACCAGACAGAGACCAAGGAACCCTCTGCCCCCTTACACTGGACCACAGGCACACACAAAGGAAATATTGTCACACTAAATTGGTCTTTTGTGCATAGCACCTAATATAGATCTCTCTAGTATATTATAAACTTGAGGTACCTATATTACCATTTATATAATACTTCCTATACTAAACGTGTTGATATAAATCTATATACAATATCTATCTAAATGAGTTTAAACGTCTATAAACTTGTAAAATAGCAATACAGTCCTCATTATGCAAATACATATATATTTATATGGATATGCAGCTTTATCACAAGGCAGTTGGAATATAGGCCCCTTTTTCTTTCAGTTCCAATATAAAGCAGTTGGCAGCCTGGAGTGCAAGACAATGTCTTCTCTGTAAATATTACTTGTATAACAGAACACTTTGCTGCTTTCTCTTGATTTGATTAAGTCCAATTGCTCTAATGAACTATCCCTATCTAGCTAACGAATATGGTCAGTCCAATCAATTGAATAATATAAGAAACATGGGTACTTATCAGCCTCTCTCTCTTTGCTCCTCTGATTATATCTCTCACAGCAGTCCAGCTTATAATGTTTCCTGTTATAACACTTTCTCTTTCTATACAGCAATGGTCTCTCTCATCACCACTGTATCCCTTGTTCAGTACTGTTTCCTCCTCTCCTCCATACTCCTTCTCCTCCTCCAATTGCTACATATCAACTGCCAGTATCCAGTCATTCACCTGTCACTTTTTTCTTGCTCTCTTGGTCTCAGTGATGTCACTGTCAGCAAAGCTTTATCAATCCCTGACCTTAGTGCATATGTGCGGGCCATCATGTCCGCCGGCACTACATAAATGTCAGGGCTGGTGGAGCTGAATTGGGGACAAGGATTCAGGCAAGGTCAGCACACAGAAAATAGCAAGATTAATCACCCAGAATACAGCAACGTTAACCTATAACAGATAATGTGGATATGAATCAAATAGATGACTGTAGTTTGGGTCCAATGCACCTGCCTAGCCATTCCGGTGTGCACACGAAGATGTAGAAGCTTTTGTGAATAGGTAAGCATATACCCAATCAGACTCTAACAGTATGCTTGCCATTAAATATTGCTCTACATATTATTTTTGCCAGTTAGATAGATTGATATATCTAGATAGATAGATAGATAGATAGATAGATAGATAGATAGATAGATTCCAGGTAAATTATTTTGGCAACAGATATGACTCGATAAAGTTATATATTTCCCATCAGTTATATCTCAGTATATAATACTTTGTGCTAGATATGGCTCAGCATACAGAGACTGACTGTTAAGTTTGCACAAATCTGTTGAGGTGTGCTCATATTCAAATTTCTACTTAGCTTGCTCTGCTTGCCGTATGATGAACCAGACTTAACCCAGAAGCTGCTGTGCAGACATCTGCTCTCCACTTCTGTTAGCATATAGCAACACAGGTTCTATGGAGCAGTGAGGGAAATCTGTTGATCACTTTTTTGGCAGTAAAGTGCCCCCCACTTCCATTGAAGTGGAGTTAAATAATACATTAATCTTAGGTAGTTTGTGCAATCGGGACTGTATAATGTAGATGGCAAATATGGCTGACAAGTGGGCAGTAAAATATGTATGCCAATGGGTATATAAAAGGGTTTATGAAATGGCAATGAACCATTGATCCATTTTGTCACCATGTAAGGGCCCCACCATTATTTATGGCCAGGGCCAGGCAGTCTATTACAATGAACAAATAAGCAATAAAATAAATATGGTAAAAACATGCCAGTAGATATTAATATAATCCACTTTTACAGCAAAAATAATATATGCAGTGTTCTGTGTGCCAAAAAATCCAGGTGGCAAATTATTGGCACTTGTCACGTCTGTACAGCAAAAATAACGGATCTGGCGAGCAATTTTATAACTGTTGCATAAAAGTGAATATTTTAGAATATGTTAAACAGGATGTAATATTGTCAACAAAGTTGCAATGTAGCTATTTAAAGTGTGCAATATTTCAAAATAATTACTGTGAACATTAAAGTTGCACTTATTTCCTCTAGTGTTTATAACTTTTTGTTAACCCCAAATCAACCTTAGTATTTTGTAACTCAGTAGTATATTGTTCTTATATTGTACTACCCACTTGTTGCAGAAATGATCACACACTTTGGTAAGTTACACTTTTGATCAACATTTCACTTTTCTTTTGTTAGCAACTATTCCCTAATGCCAGTATAATTCTTTGAAAATGAGAGGTCCACAGTTGTTTCTAGGCCCTATCACCAGAGTCTCTGGTCCCAGATAGTAACAACATGACTCCAACACACATATAGCTATAATAAAGACATTTTATCTTGTTTAAAGGTGACTTGTAACTTTAAACCATCAGGGGCTGGCTGGGCTTGGGTGCAGCAGGGCCGGTCACATAGTGGGCTGTCTTGGGCTACCAGCATTTTTTTTAAATTTAAAATGTTCCTAATGGGCTGCTGAGCATAGTCTTATTCACCACCCCCTTCCAGGCTAAAATTTGCCAGCCAACCTCTGCATACCATACAAGTGTGGTGACTATAAATGTTCAACGTGGCCAGGGGGTTGAGAACCTAGAAATGCTCAAAGAAGAACTCAGCCTTCACAGGTATAATATGAGTTTTTTTCTAAATAACTGGTCTCTGGCATTGTAGCTAGTGGAGGGAGAAAGCAGAAAAGATGAATAAATGTTCTGTCTTTAACATAATCAAATAGGTAAATCATTATTTGCAGTTTTTAATTTACCAATGTGAATTTACAGGTGAATGAGAGGTCCACTTGAAAAAAATGATACGTATTGGTAATATAACTTGTGGATATTAGTACATTTCCATTTAAAGTACTTCATTAAAAATAGTGGTCATGATCCAAATTAATTGGAGTATTTTCTTATAGATAACAGTTTTTTTTTCATTAAAATACTTTCCTTTTGCTCCAGGCTACCCATTAGATATTCCCACTTATCTTTACTTCATTTTGAATACTTGACGAATAAATACACATGGATGATTCAATGCAGGCATATTCCATTCAATTTTATTACTCTTATCCCCTTGTTGCTAATCACTGCATGGATTTGTAAATAGAATGTCTAGTTTAGTCTTGACCTTTCTGTTACCTTCTGTCAATATAACATTATAACGTATTTATGATGCAGCTGTGTAGGCTATTGTGAGCCTTCACATGCATACAGACACATGGCTTTAGTCTGGACCATGCTATTTGTCTCTTTATAGGTCTCAAATTAAGACGACTATATCCTCGCCCTTAGTAACAAATACATAGATTTGTAGACATAAATACATAGATAAAGTCTCTTTCTCTATCTGTGTGTGTGTGTTTGTTAGGAAATTAAGACTGTAAGCTCCAATGGGGCATGGACTTATGTAAGTGTGTTCTCTGTACAGCGCTTAAAGGAACAAGTATGGAGGCAGCATTTATTGTTTTTTTCACACTCTCTTTATTAAGACAGTGTTGTAAATATGTAAAAACTCTTTCAATACTGTAGCAGTATGAAACAGACAAGCAACATTATAACTCTTGGGGGGGGGGAATCAATTAGCCGCAATGTTCTCAGGATCGGTAAAAATATACGCTGATTTTTGCTTGCACCTCTATGGGGTATGAGCAAAAATCAATGTAAATTTCACTAAAATAATATGTGCAAGGTATCTTTGCGCCCATTCTGGAGACACAAATCACGCGTATTTGTTTCTAATTGAATCTCCCCCCCTGTAATGTATTTCTTGTCATCTAACAATTTGGGCAAAGCTAATAATAAATGGTCACTCTTCTTGTCCCAGTGTTCTGTGCACCACTTCCAGGCTATTTTTCTTTTTAAAAATGTTTTAAACGTAGGTATAGATGGAGTCTTCTATCTGGAGACCCGTTATCCAAAATGTTCAAAGTAAAAACACAGCACCTGATTTGGTGTTAAAAAGCAAGTTCATTTGAGGCACACACAAATATGTTTTTTCACACAGCTAATGTGTACAAAAGCCATATTTAGGATTGTATGCAACTTGAACATGCGACCCCTTACATTTATAGAGTTGTAACGAATGCAGGTAACTATATGTTGAATACAGTAGGGGCATGCACACATCTCTCCTGGAGATACGGTCTACAGTATTTTGAGTTGGCTGCTTCTCCAGACATGCTTCTCAGGAGACATATTTTACTGCTCCCTGACACTTGGTATTAAGATACGTGCTGATGGCATCATGATATGTATACTATTGCTTGCTGCACACAAATAGGAAACACATATTTTTTTACATTTTAATTTACAGTGCAGCTAGCTAAAATACCAACCATGTTTTAGGTGGAGGGATCTGTGCAAAATGAAATAGTTTTTTTTTTTTATCAGGAGAATTAAAGAGAAGATAATGTGGAAAAAAATGTTTATTATAGTATCATACCTCCTCAGCCACACTAAACTTGTTGCTGTATGAAAGTGTTTTATTTGTATGAAGACAAAGTTTGCTGCTTTTCAAGTTACCAAAGAAGCAAGGAAAAAGTTGTAACCTGTGCATATTAGGCCTGATTCAAGTCCGGCTGTATCTTGTGGAGTTTCGCACTGTGCGTGCCCAGAATCTCATATCCGCACGCATCTGACATTTACGACCCCTTACAACTTAAGAGTGAAATAGGGGAGTGAAGCGGTGGACTAACATAGACCATGTACAGTAAGGGCATGTTAACGCATATGTAGCCAGTTAAAATCCTGTGTTTATCGTAAGTATGCTTGTTTTCAGCTGTATCATGTTACAGAGCAGGTGTACATGTGGCATGACAGTAATGACCAACACAGCATAGTCTTTGATTGAACAATTACAAGTATGTGTCTCGGTAGCTATGACAGAACCACCGAATGCATTTAAGATTTATTATCAAAACTCATTGTATGCACTGTACGCATTGAATTACACATTAATCATTTAGTTTATGAAAGTAAAAAAACCTTTAAAAAATTTTATATTTGAAAAACTTTTTTTAATATTGCTAGAAATTGTTATTTTTATTTATGATCAAATTAAAGTTATGTGCATATGTAATTTAGAGCAGCATATGCACGAAATGGTTACCACATTTATTATGTGTAAGACCAAGGACAATATCAATTCAAACATGTTTGGGTCATCCTACAAACTAGCGATGTTTACTGACCCCCGTGGTCTGCTTTTGGTTTTAGATTTGGATTAACTGCGTGTTTTGGTATTGGTTTTGGCAAAACCGCCCTCGTGTGTTTTGGTTTTGGATCTGTATTTTTTAGAAAAATTATTAAAATATACTAAAATCACATGATTTTCCTCTTTTTTTGTTCCTACATTATTATTATTATTAACCTCAATTACACTAATTTGCAGTCAATTTTGACAACCTCACAGGTCACAATATTATTTTCAATACTTTCGGACAAAGACTGCAGCGACCTCGCTGGATACTAAGCGACAGAGCAACGACACAAACACACGGCAGTTCATAGCACATCTAAGAAACATTGCCACACAGCAGTGGCAGAAAAGAAAAGTAGTGCAAGATGGAATTGCCCTTGGGCCCTCCCAGTCACCCTTATGTAAGATATTGAAAAGGATATGTACAGTTTAACTCCAGCGAGAAGCAGTGCCACTTTTGTGGCTGAAGTGCTTGGTTTGTTTGGGCCTCCACAAAACAAGCTACCAATAGCTTAGCTGCCTTCAGCCTAACAGTGATGTCAACGAACTTTACATTATTAAAACATGTCTGCTCGTACTGCATCTTTAATCTCCTTCTCCTCTCTGGATACCTCCCTCTCATCCCTGAAGAACTGCCAAACTTATGTAGACACAGGAATGGATTTTACAACTGGAGTGGCATTAGATCTGCTTCAGACAGACTGTGACACAGAACATGTGGGCAGCATGGAATCTTTCATGTTGGAATATGCTGCATTGAACAGAGATTTAAAGCAATATATTGAAGCAGTTGAGGAGACCGTACTTGAGTTAAAATGTGACCAACCAGGTGAGATCCCGGATTTAAGAGAGCTTGTACACGAGAGATACACTGCGCTTCAGAAGAATATATGTCCAGTTTAAAGAACAGCTAAGAGACCTGAGAAAACAAATGGGTGTGTCACCGGCCCCTGCAGACTAAGCTTTGGAAGATGAAGACGAGGAGATTGCCATCACCCTGAGCACACGGCCAGTACAGTGAAACGGAGAATGGCTCATGAAACCAGCTATGGTTCATTTGATCGCTCCACTCGTTCCTTGGATAACTGTGGTAATTCTACAGCTAATGCATGGCGATGAGCGCTGCCCCCCCGGGATGTGTGCATTTAACAGACCAAGATCAATCCAGAGTGCCCTGGCGGGTTGGAGATGAACCCAGTGAAAAACAAAGTGTGTGGTCACACATACGAGAGACAAGCAATTGAAGGGTGAATCCACTCTGTGTCCAAAAATTGTCTTTGATAACTCTGAGATGAGTATATCGGATCTTGTTCCAGACAACGCACTAAAAAGTGCCATTGAAATTCTCAGCAAAATGCAAGGTCATCACTGAGCTTCGAATCAACCCCAATTCCCAAAAAAGTATAATATAGTTAGGTACTTTTGACGTAAAGTGAGGATTACAAACACTTTGTGCAATACTGATGAAACAGCAGCAAAGTGGAAAGTTTGAGTAATACATTGCTGTGAACATAGAGAACTTACAGTTATTTATAAGGGTTAACCCATCACATAATTGTGGGGAATAAGGGATAAATCATAAATGCAGTGTAAATATGTTATATCAAATGAATCCATTGATAAATTGAGCTACTAAAGTGTAAAATGAGAAAACAGAAAGTCTGTTGTATGTTACAGTGTGAGAATATAGGAGTGTCACCTGTGGCAGCTTCAAAGAGCCCCTGCTGTGAGATATAGCCTGGCCTGGGATGGAGTTTGACACCTAAATAGACTTTTAGGAACCACTCAGCATGGTGTCTGGATCACAGAGACCATCTGCTAACTTGTCTATACTTTATATAGACAAATAGAATTCAGTTTTAAAATATGCCATTTAAAATCAATAAAAATAGTGTTGAACCACATATTCCTCTATAGCATGATGAAGGGCAGCTCATATGTCAAACTCAGAATTCTGCCGCACAGAGAAGTTAAGGAAATGAGTATAAGCTCTACGATTACACTGTATCTGGGTGTGTTTGATATAAAAAATGGACAAATTCATACGGGATTTATTAATAAAAATTTGGATCTGTGTGACGCTCTACAGAAAAGTTAGGTCACATAGTAGAATTGGTTAGTAAATCAGGCAACATGCAAATGGTGATTGGAAAAAGTGTCTCAGGCCACAACTTCTGGGGGTAGGAAGAGGTGTGGAAGTGTCTTTAAAAAGCTGAGACCAGGTACAGCAAATTGTCAGACTTTTGGGAAATCAATTCACATTGATAAGCTATCCATCTTCCAAGCCAATTTCTCTTGACCAGAATATACCACTTATCTGTAAGTTATAGTCTGAATTAAATTCCTTTTATTTTAAACTGTTTTTGCTTGTGCATGTTATGTCAATTTATTAATTGTTTATTAATTATTTTTTATATCTGAATGCCCTGTACTTTTGTATATTAAATCTATAATTTAATATGTTGCGCCCTTGATACTCTAACAAGTCCATTAGCCTGTTAAGAAGAAATAGCTTGACCAAGTTAACCCAGTGTGTGGTTTGTTGATACGTTTGGTTAACAAGCTTAGTGTGTACTTGCATTTATATTTGTGTAACAGTCTGGAGGTGTGAAGAGCTAACCGTGTGTTTACCTTGTTAGCCTGTGGTAGCTAGAAGCCTTGTGTGCCAGTGTGGGACAGGGTATTGGGGTCCTATTGCCCGTATTCAATAGGTTGTGGCGAACCTGAAATGTATAGAGGTGTGAGAGCGTGGTGTGGGCACGATTCAGTAGGTCTATAACCTGTGTGATACTTGAGAAAGACTGCAGACTGGAATCGTATGTGACATCATACCGCGAACACCCCAAAGTCACAGCGGCTGGGAGCGTGTTCCTGACATACATATCCACGTCTATTTAGACATCCATGCTTACATTACTTCTGCAAGCAACGTTGTTTTTTGTTAATAAAACTGTTGTCTTTATACCGTTCAAATAAAAAAAAAATCCTCCATCATTCTTTAGATGTTAATAGTTGATAGTAGGATCAGGTGGAGTGACAGCAGAGGTGTCACTAATTTTGGTCAATTCTTTTACAGTAGACAAGACCAGGGGATAAATGTATCAAAGTTCGATTTTTTTCAGCGTTCTATTTATAGTATAAGGGATTTTCCCACGCTGTCATGGGAAACCCCTTATACTATAAACAGACCTCTCGGCTGTGCTAAGTTCATTGCATATTAATCTTCTCCTTCAGGAGCTGTCCTGTGTGTTAGCTATATAACTCAATACAATGTGACTGCAGATTTAGAACAAGACTGTCAGTCCTATTATTTCTATTTCAGCAATGACAATTAGCAATGGAGCTGTCCTGTTTGTGTGTTAGCTATATAAGACAGTATAATGTGACTGCAGATTTAGAACAAGACTGTCAGTCCTATTATTTCTATTTCAGCAATGACAATTTGCAATAGAGCAATGCAGCTGTCCTGTTTGTGTGTTAACTATATAGCACAGTACAATGTGACTGCAGATTTAGAACAAGACTGCCAGCCCTATTATTTCCTTTTCAGCAATCATCATCATCATCATCATCATCATCATTTCTTTATATAGCGCCAACATATTCCGTAGCGCTTTACAATTGGGGACCAACATAGTAAACTAATAAACAAACTGGGTAAAATGGACAAAGAGGTGAGAAGGCCCTGCTCGCAAGCTTACAATCTATGGGATGACAATTAGTAATGGAGCAATGGAGCTGTCCTTTTTGTGTGTTAGCTATAGAACACAGTACAATGTGACTGCAGATTTAGAACAAGACTACCAACCCTATTATTTCTATTTCAGCAATGACAATTAGCAATGGAGCTCTCTTGTTTCTGTGTGAGTTATAACTCAGTAGAATGTCACTGGAGACTTTGAAGAACACTGCTACCCCTCCTCTTTCTTTGTTACCTGTGACGCTGCCCAACTGCACTAGATACTGCCAAGAACCATGCTACCCCTTTTGTGTCTCCCTGTGAAATGGCGCTGGATTGCCGTTGAGGGTGGTACTTATAGGATCCAAAACTCACGAGATCCGACAACTACAAACTAATATAAAAGTGAACAGTAATAATAACTGGACTATGTTGAGAAACCTAATTGTATTTGACAAAAAGATGTATTCTAATGTCTTTTATCTTCTAATCTATTTTAATGTTCTTTATTTTCTGAAAATACCATATGTAACCAGAAAGTCTATAAATCATGATAAATTTATAAATGTAAGTTATGGGAAAAGGTGTCCCTGTCACACTAGTTGACTTAAAATAAAGACGTGGCTAATAATTGCTTTCGGACATAGGAGTTATTTCAGTTAATTTTCCCCACAGCAAGGACACTTCTACCCTGGAGCACTAACTTCTACAGTATCTCAACTAAAGATGATCATTTAACTGGCAGGCACAGAAACAAATTCTGACCCCTGTAGTTCAAGCCCCCAGGACATTGCTCATTGACATTGTGGACAGGATATATATAATATAATTAAATTCCAAATTTTTATCTACTTCAAAATGTCACATATGCTCCCATAAATAAATTGTCAATTACAATATTGAGTAGTCTATTCAATGCTATTAATTTGCATGGTAAATTCATCTTTATTGACTGTAACTGAAGAACAATAAGTTTCAGTGTCTAGGTCAAAAGTAAAGTAAATTAGCTGTGCAAAAATAGACCTGCATCTTAAATGTATCATCAGGGCTATAATTAGCAGCCTACTTATGGATACACTATTGTTTCTGTGGCATTGCTAGCTTAGATTGTGAGGTGTTTAACCTTGTGCAATGATGCACATTCCTGAAAATCTGACAATTTAAAGTAAAAGGGGACAGAACTACTGATTGAATTAGTAGGGTAACACACATGGCCGGCAATAACATAAGGCGAACCTAAGCTGTTGCCTAAGACATCAATGGCTAGGGGGTGCCTAAAACACTGAATGAGTTACAGAGTTTTTAATTGTTTTGCGGCAAACCCACGCTGAGTGCCAGCCACTGACATGGAGGAGCAGTAGCTGATAGCTTCTTACCTGTGAAGCTGCCAGCTTCTGCTCATCTATGTCCGTGATACAGTGAGTTATCACAGTCCAACGCCACACTTCCAGACTGAAGAACAGGAAACATCAACCCCTAACTCTAACCTGCTAAGGTAAGAAGAAGCGGGGGAATATGGGGCTGTAATGCCCAATGGGTGGTGGGGCGCTGCCTCAGAAGGGGGTGTACAATTGCTACCAAAGTGGGGGAGCACAGACACAACCCCAAACTAAAGTCATTTTACTGAGCCCCTTTACCTGAATACACTGAATGATATTAGTGGTAAGTAAAAAGATTCATAACAAGAAAACTAAACTGATAACTAAATCATTAGCCATTAGCAAAACAAGGAACATTTGCTGATTTAAAATTTACACAGTACAAATCATATGAATAGTGAACTAAATCTGCCCAAAACATAAACTTTATAACTATGACTGCAGACCCCTAGGAATGTTATTTAACAAGCAAAGATACTATAGCAAGTTTTAATAATGATACTTGTTTTTCTCAATTAGATTGTCATTTTGCAGAAATTTCCTGAAGTACTATATAGTTTTAATGTTATTTAACATTCATATAAAGAGAGTAGTAATTACTATTGCTGGGCTATAGGGCTTATGTTTCTTCCTTAATAAAATAATGGAATCTTGGTACTCACCATTAACTAGGGATGTGCACCGGCGACTTTTGAGGTCTCGTGTTTTGTGTTTTGGATCCGGATTTTCGTTATTTTTGAGGTTCGGATTTGTCTCGCAAAACACTTGACGAAAGGTCTCGGTTCGGATTTAAGGTATTGGATTCGGATTTTTTTTGAAAAAAACATAAAAAGTTTAAAAATCAAGTTTTTGGGCTTATTTTCACTCCTAGGCTATTATTAACCTCAATAACATTCAATAACAAGCATTTCCACTAATTTACAGTGTATTCTGAACACCTCACAATATAGTTATTAGTCCAAAACGTTGCAACAAGGTATCTTTCTGGACTGCGTAGAGGAGTGGGTCACCACAATATATATTAAAAACCCTGAACTTTTATGATTCGCACCAATAATTGTACCTGGACTGCGTAGAGGAGTGGGTCACCACAATATATTAAAAACCCTGAACTTTTATGATTCGCACCAATAAATGTACCTGGACTGCGTAGAGGAGTGGGTCACCACAATATCTTAAAAACCCTGAACTTTTATGATTCGCACCAATAAATGTACCTGGACTGCGTAGAGGAGTGGGTCACCACAATATATATTAAAAACCCTGAACTTTTATGATTCGCACCAATAATTGTACCTGGACTGCCTAGAGGAGTGGGTCACCACAATATATTAAAAACCCTGAACTTTTATGATTCGCACCAATAAATGTACCTGGACTGCGTAGAGGAGTGGGTTACCACAATATCTTAAAAACCCTGAACTTTTATGATTCGCACCAATAAATGTACCTGGACTGCGTAGAGGAGTGGGTCACCACAATATATATTAAAAACCCTGAACTTTTATGATTCGCACCAATAAATGTACCTGGACTGCGTAGAGGAGTGGGTCACCACAATATCTTAAAAACCCTGAACTTTTATGATTCGCACCAATAATTGTACCTGGACTGCGTAGAGGAGTGGGTCACCACAATATATTAAAAACCCTGAACTTTTATGATTCGCACCAATAAATGTACCTGGACTGCGTAGAGGAGTGGGTCACCACAATATCTTAAAAACCCTGAACTTTTATGATTCGCACCAATAATTGTACCTGGACTGCGTAGAGGAGTGGGTCACCACAATATATATTAAAAACCCTGAACTTTTATGATTCGCACCAATAAATGTACCTGGAATGCGTAGAGGAGTGGGCACTGGGCACCACAATAAAATATATAAAAAACCTTCAACAGATCTGCATTACACTACACATACGGCTGCTCCTCCATCCTCTCCATCATATACATGTTGGAGTTTTAGCGTGTGACAACCTCTTGTTTTTGATAATGTCAGTGCATTTTGAATATTTTTCAATTTGCCCCACACCACTGAATGTACTTTATCTATGATACGCAATACGCATCTATCTATCTTGACTGCGTAGTGTGGTGGCCCCGGTACACAATTTGGTACCGAGGCCACAATATAATTAAAAAACCCTCCACGTGTCAGAATTCCACCAAACAAGTATCTGGACTGCATAGTGGGGTGGCCCCGGTACCCAATTTGATACCGGGGCCACAATACCTCCTCCAAACATGGTACAGACAATTCGTCATTGAGATCCCAGACAGACAGGGTCAAAGTGTTATTGTTTGACTTTGTAAACCCAAAAAACTGTCCCTGTTGCACATAGTCGTGCAATGAAGACTGACTTTTTCATTTAAAGGCACGATCTTTCAAGTGTAGTGTTTGTAAGTCTAAGTCATATTATACTTTTGGTAAAATTGGTTTATTTTGTTCCTCTTTATGGTAATTAGTAATAGAATTAAAGTATGAAATAGAATTAAAGTATGAAATAGAATTAAAGTATGAAATAGAATTAAAGTATGAAATAGAGTGGTATATAGAGTTGTAGTGTGGTATAGATAGAGTGGTCCACACAATATAATAATAATAAAACCCTCCACGTGTCAGAATTCCACCAAACAAGTATCTGGACTGCGTAGTGTGGTGGCTCCTGTACACAATTTGGTACCGAGGCCACAATATAATTAAAAAATTGGGCATCAACTGTCACCGTTGTTTAATATCTGATACACCTAAATATGGACTGCACAGTGGAGTGGCCCCGGTAGTAAATTTGGTGCCGGGGCCACAATACCTCCTCCAACTTCCAAGTGTAGTGTTTATAAAGACAGACAGCGTCGAAGTGTTATCAGTTGGCTTTCTTAACCCTAAAATTGTCCCTGTTGCAAATATTCGTGCAATGGACAGTTACTTTTTTATTGAAAGACTCAAGCTTTCAAGTGTAGTGTTTATAAAATATAAACAACAATACAGTAGTTTTAGAGCACGTCAAAAACTCTTGTTTTAAATTATGACACGGCATTTTACTTTTGGTTTAATTTCTTGAATTTTTTAAGATTTGGTTTTACTTTTTGAACATGGCAAACGACTGTTGATTGGTCATATAATGCCAAAAAAAAAGTTCCAAGATGGAATTGTCCTTGGGCCCTCACACCCACCCTTATGTTGTTGAAATAGGACATGCACACTTTAACAAACCAATCATTTCAGCGACAGGGCCTACCAAACAACTTTGGCTGAAATGATTGGTTTGTTTGGGCCCCCACACCAAAAAAGCTATTCATCTCTCCCTGTACAGACTAAACAGGCTCTACTGAGGCAAGATGTCGTCCTCATCCTCAACCTCTGATTCCTCTCCCCCTACAGTGTGTACTTCCTCCTCATCACACATTATCAATTCGTCCCCGCTGGACTCCACAACCACAGGTCCCTCTGTAGTATCTGGAGGGCAGTGCTGTACTTCATTGAGGAATTGATTATTCATTTTTATAAACATCATTTTTTCAACGTTGTGAGGAAGCAACCTCCTTCACCGCTCACTGACCAGGTTCCCCGCTGCACTAAAAACTCTTTCCGAGTACACACTGGAGGGGGGACAACTCAGGTAAAATAGAGCCAGTTTGTACAGGGGCTTCCAAACTGCCTTTTGGAGTTCTACCACGTCACTACCTCTAGTTAATTTAGATTGCAAGGCTTGTAAATATAAATACTTTGAAGATAAAAAAAAGCAGGCTGCACAGACTGTGGAGCTAGAAAGTGAAATTAAATGGACCACGTTACTTTGGTGGCTATCTATGCCCCCCCCCCCGCCCTACACTTGTAGTTGAATATAAATAAAGCAGCCTGCATAGACTGTAGAACTAGCAATTCAAATATACAAAGAAATGGACAAAGGCAGTTTGGTATCTGTCTGCATCAGATCCCCTCTCCACTAGGAGTAAAACAGAAAACTTTTCAGCCGTTATATAATCTAGAATATAAATAGAAATTGAGAAATGCAATTTGGTATCTGTCTGCATCATAATCATCAACATCCTCCTCAGCGCCAGCTACATCAATATCCTCCTCCCAGTGTACAACATTCACACCTTCATTAGCCAAATCTGTAACTGGACTGTGGGTGATCCTTCCAGCATATGCAGAGGGCGTGCTGCAAATGCTGGATGGAGTCACCTCTTCCCGTACAGTGATGGGAAGGTCAGGGTTCACAACCAACAACACCCTTGGACTCGCCTTGGGGATTTGTGATGTCATCTGTTTAGAAGGCAGAGTTCTTTGCTGTTTTGTTGTTGTTGCTGACAGCATAACTCTCTTAAATTTTTTGTAGGGGGGGGGAGGAGGGCTTAGATCCTTGGGTGAAGCTGGACCACTAGTCATGAACACGGGACAGGGCCTAAGCCGTTCCTTGCCACTACTTGTCGTAATTGGCATATTGCCAACTTTACGTTTCTCCTCAGATGATTTTAAGTTTCTTTTTTTGCTGTTTTTTGAGAACTTGGGCTTTTTGGATTTTACATGCCCTGTACTAGGAGATTGGGCATCGTGCTTGCCAGACGACGTTGATGGCATTTCATCGTCTATGTCATGACTAGTGGCAGCAGCTTCAGCATTAGGAGGAAGTGGGTCTTGATCTTTCCCTACTTTATCCTCCAAATTTTTGGTCTCCATTATATGTAGCACAAGATACTGCAGAATGTGTGAACTTGGTAATATTGCAGTACCAATGGACTTATACTGCTGGATTGGTTTTGCACATTTGGTTATAATTATATATATTTTTTTTAATTTCTAATTTTTTATTTTTTTTAACTTTTTTTTTATTTTTTAAAAACTTGGGAATAATGGGGAAATAACTATGCCCTTAGAAGCACAGAGCACAGGACACAGCACCACTGGACTGAACAGGACACAGCACAGGACCCAGCAGCACCACTGACCTCAGAAGGACAGAGCACAGCACACAGCACCACTGGACTGATACTGCAGAACACAGCACAGCACAGCACAGCACAGCACAGCACTGCACAGCACTGCACAGCACAGCACAGCACAGCACAGCACAGCACTAAACAGCACAGCACTAAACAGCACAGAACTAAACAGCACAGAACTAAACAGCACAGAACTAAACAGCACAGAACTAAACAGCACAGAGGACCACCTAACACACCCTCCCTCTACCCTGATCAATGCCCGAGTGAAGATGGCGGCGACTAGCGGGGAATTTATAGGATCCGAGTATCGCGAGATCCGACAACGGGATTATGAGTCAGAGCCTCAGTTTCACTTTTGAATTTGGCGCCAATACCCGGATCTGTCTCGGATCCGACTCGGATCCGCAACGTTCGGGTGGGCTCGGATTTCATAAATCCGAGTGCGCTCATCCCTACCATTAACTAAGAAATATAAGTAGTCTGTTTGCTTTCATTTAGACATGCCTCTTGGTTCATGTCTTTACTATGTGTTTATGTCTCCTCAATGTATACTAATGGGATTTATTAACTGGATTATTGCTTCCATGGTATCTTTGATTATATCCAAGATTCTTCAGCTCATATATTTTATTGTTTCAGGGTTTTTGTTTTTTAATAATGGTAGTGCTGGCAATTTAAAAAAATGTATAACAACATATGTATAATTTTGTGGTACAAATAGTCCTTTATAAATAAATTTTATATATCAATTGTTTGTAAAAAATGTATTTTTATTAAAAGGAGTGGTACAAACATTGTGCCTCTGGATAGTTTATGTCTAGCACTTCCAGTTTGCAGAGGTGCCTTCACAGCGCTGAGAGCAGGTATGCACCTTGAAATAAGCAAAATATACTTAATGATAATTTTGTTTCCTTGAAGCACCCTATAGCAAATGGGTTAACCTGTGATCCGCTGAGTAGAGAGAGGAAAACATTAGCACCCCCTGAATGGTATGTAGTGTGACTTCTCCTTTCTTAATTGTCTTTGACCAACTTCCCAAGCTGTCTCTGAAATATATAAACAGATCGCAAGAAAGGGAATATTGGGGCTGTCATGGAGTAATTGAAGTAAATGTAATTATTGGCAAATATAATTTGCTTTTTTTCTCCTCCATAGTCCATGGCACCCATAGCACCCAAGTAATGACTTCTCAAAACCATCTTATGAGAGTGTCTTTGGATGAAACCTACCCTTAACGTGGTCCTACAGGAAAGACAAAAAGCTGATCAATCTTCCTGAATTATTTTGTTTTATAGAGGTAAACTTAAATAGCTCTGACAAGGTCTAAAGTATTCAAATGTTTTTCACTTTCATTGGTTGATTGTGGGCAAAGAGACAGAAGTACAGTCTCCTAATTGATATGAAATGTGGAAACAATCTTAGGTAAAAAGGAAGTGATTGTTCATAGAACTATCCTTTTGGGGTTGGGTACGTATTAGGGGTGTGCACCGGCCACTTTTAGTGTTTTGGGTTTTGGGTTCTGATTAGCTTGAGGTTTTGGGTTCTGATTTGTTTTGCTAAAACACCCGAAGAAAGGTTTTGGTTCTGATTTAGGGTTTTGGGTTCTGATTTATTTATAAAAAAGCATAAAGACTGCTAAAATCCAGTTTTGTTTTGTTTTTTCACTCCTACGCTATTATTAACCTCAATAACATTCAATAACAATCATTTCCACTAATTTCCAGTCTATTCTGAACACCTTACACCTCACAATATTGTTTTTAGGCCAAAAGGTTGCACCGAGGTAGCTGGATGTCTAAGCTAAGCGATACAAGTGGGCGGCACAAACACGTGGCCCATCGTAGGTGGCTGTGTAGGCTTGAATGGCCTTTTTCTGCTCCTCCATCCTCTGCAGCATATAGAGGGTGGAGTTCAAGCGCGTCACTACCTCTTGTTTTTGTTGATGGCAGGGCATGTTCATGCTTTTTTGATGTAGCAGGAACAGTGAACATAGTTTAATATCTGATACTAAGATTTCTGGACTGCGTAGTGGAGTGGCCCCGGTTCCCAATTTAGTACCGGGGCCACAATACCTCCTTCAACTGTCTAAATTCCACTGCTCAGATGGCGGACACCGGATGCACATCTAACACCAACATAGCTGTTAAGGCCGCAGTTATCCGCTTTGCCATAGGATGACTACTGTCGTACTTTGTGCTCATGGCAAACGACTGTTGGACGGTCAACTGTTTGGTGAAAGACGTAGCGTTCTTACGACTTCCCCTCTGGGAAGATGACCGACTACCAGCAGAAACAGCAGCAGTGGCAGTAGTAGGCGTACCGCTGCAGGATTCCTCGGATGAATCCCGGATTGAAGAGGACTCAGTCTGGCTGGTGACATGGCCTGCAGGACTAAATCTGATGGAGATCGTGGAGGAAGTTGACGAGGAGGGTGTTGGTGGTGTGTATCCAACAGGACCAAGGGATTTAGGTGTCCCTGGACTGATGACGGTCCTAGCCCCAGTTCCTGAACTAATCACTGAACTATGAAGGTTATTCAGGTGATGTATAAGGGTGGATGTCCCTAGGTGGCCAAGATCCTTACCCCTGCTTATTTGAGCTCTACATAAGCTACATATGGCCATACATTTGTTGTCCGGATTGGGATAAAAATAACTCCAGACCGAAGAGGTGCATTTCTTGGTCTTCTGTCCAGGCATGACGATGGGCTTTTTCATCCCATGGACAACAACTGATTCCCCCTGCGGTGCCTCATTTAAGATAAAAACATCAGCATCCTCCTCGTCAAGTTCCTCCTCAGCACCAGCTACATCAATATCCTCCTCCCGGTGTACAACATTGACACCTTGATTATCCAAATCTGGATCTACACTGTGGGTGATCCTTCCAGCATATGCAGAGGGTGTGCTGCAAATGGTGGAAGGAGCCACCTCTTCCCGTACAGTGAGGGGAAGGTCAGGCTTTACAACCACCAACACCCTTGGACTCGCCTTGGGGATTTGTGATGTCATATGTTTAGAAGGCAGAGTTGTTTGCTGGGTTGTTGCTGACAGCATAACTCTCTTAAATTTTTTGGAGGGGGGGGGGGAGGAGGGCTTAGATTCTTGGGTGAAGCTGAACCACTAGTCCTGAACACGGGCCAGGGCCTAAGCCATTCCTTGCCACTCTGTGTCGTAAATTGCACATTGACAAGTTTTCGTTTCTCCTCAGATGTTTTTAATTTCCTTTTTTTGGTAATTTTTGTGAACTTTGGGTTTTTGGATTTTACATGCCCTCTACTAGGAGATTGGGCATCGGCCTTGGCAGACGACGTTGATGGCATTTCATCGTCTATGTTATGACTAGTGGTAGCAGGTTCAGCATTAGAAGGAAGTGGGTCTTGATCTTTCCCTACTTTATCCTCCAAATTTTGGTACTCCATTATATGCAGCACACGTTGTATTACAGTATTTTTTTTTTAATACTGCTGGAACAGTGAACAATTTTTTATAGATTGCAGTATTAATGTTTCTGGACTGCAAGAACAGTGAACAATTTTTTATAGATTGCAGTATTAATGTTTCTGGACTGCAAGAACAGTGAACAATTTTTTATAGATTGCAGTTCTAATGTTTTTGGACTGCAAGAACAGTGAACAATTTTTTTATAGATTGCAGTACTAATGTTTCTGGACTGCAAGAACAGTGAACAATTTTTTATAAATTGCAGTACTAATGTTTCTGGACTGCAAGAACAGTGAACAGTTTTTATAGATTGCAGTATTAATGTTTCTGGACTGCAAGAACAGTGAACAATTTTTTTATAGATTGCAGTATTAATGTTTCTGGACTGCAAGAACAGTGAACATTTTTTTATAGATTACAGTACTATGTTTATGGACTGCAAGAACAGTGAACAATTTTTTATAGATTGCAGTACTAATGTTTCTGTACTGCAAGAAAATATAGCACTAGAATTTTTTTTATACTTTTTAAATTATTTTTTTATATTTTTTTAAAATTATTTTTGTATAATTTTTTTTTTTTTTTTTTTTAAATGTTTAAGATTTTTTAATACTTTTAAAATAACTATGCACTTAGCAGAACAAAGCACAGGACAAAAGCACCACTGTACTCAGCAAGGACAGAGCACTGGACACAAGCATAAAGCACCACTGGACTCAGCAAGGACAGAGCACTGGACTGATGCACCACTGGACTCAGTAAGGACAGAGCACTGGACACAAGCATAAAGCACCACTGGACTCAGCAAGGACAGAGCACTGGACTGATGCACCACTGGACTCAGCAAGGACAGAACACTGGACACAAGCATAAAGCACCACTGGACTCAGCAAGGACAGAGCACCACTACCCTACACACCCTCCCGCTTCCCTGATGTCAGGCGAAATGAAGATGGCGGCCGCAAGGTGAGAATTTATGACATCCGAGTCTCGCGAGATCCGACGCGAGACTTGGATGTCATAGCCTTGTTTCGGATTCCTTTGGCGGCCGGAAGTACCCGAACAGTGCTCGAATCCCGTCGGATCCACACTGTTCGGGTGGGCTCGGATTAGCGGAATCCGAGCCCGCTCATCCTTAGTACGTATAGGCGATAATGATAACCCCGACACCTACTAAAGTGACATTAAAAACCTGATGGCTACATGCCTGACCAGAAATAAATATACACTGACTTTAAAAATGACAGCTAACGTATCCGACACAGTTAAGAGAAATTCCGAGGACAAGAAATGCCGAGATGCCATTTTGACGTTACTTAGAAGTGCGACTTAGTGGATACTAAATACTAAACTATTGTAATAAATCCTAGTCAGCCCTGACTAGGGATTTACCTAGAATGGACACCTTTTGACTTTTTTTCATGGTGGGTTATGGATTCATTATTGCATGTTGTGTTGCTAAACACTTCAGCAATGCACACTGAAACAAACTCTACAGGGCATATTCAATTAAGCGAAAAGTGCCTCCAGAACAGACCCAATGTCACTCACCGGACTGTGAGTGCTTCTTCCCGGACATTTAGGAACCGTGGCCGTCCTCCATCCTGAGGGACTGCGCATGCGCAGCCCTTTCTAAACCTTCAGTGTATGTTCCTTTAACTTAATTGGCAGATCAGGCAACCTCCCTATATTAAGCACCTGTGGTCAACACCACGTGGCCTGATCTTGGAGTCTCATTCCCCATGAGTCTCTGAAGGTGTTCCTGTGTTTCCTCGTTTATTCAGCCCAGCTGATTCCTGTGGTTTCCAAACCACTTCTACCTCTGTGGTTTCCTAACCACTTCTACTACTGTGGTTCCCATACCACTTCTACCATCTACTGTTTCATCGTGACTGTGAGCTGATCCCTATCCGCTGCCTCCGTGCACTACAGTCTTCTAATCACTTCAACTCTACCATGCATCATTGGGACTGTTAGCTGATGCCTATCCGCTGCCTCCGTGCACTACAGTCTTTCATTCACATCCACTCACCTGTTCATGATTGTGACTGCCAGCTGATTCCTATCCGCTGCCTCCGTGCACTACAGGCTTCAACCTGCAACTCGTCTGTGTTTCATCATCGTGACTGTTTGGCTGATTCCTATCCGCTGCCTCCGTGCACTCCAGTCTTCAACCTGCAACTCGTCTGTGTTTCATCATCGTGACTGCTAGCTGATTCCTATCCGCGGCCTCCGTGCACTACAGTCTTCAACCTGCAACCCGTCTGTGTTTCATCGCGACTGTTTGGCTGATTCCTATCCGCTGCCCCTGTGCGCTTCAGTCTTCAGCCCTTGTCAACTCTCCCGTGTTTCCTTGAGTCTGCTGCCACTATTGCTACCCGCTACTCTCCGTGACCAACTGTTCCAGTTCAACTCTGCTCCGGTGTCCTATCGTTACTGCACCTGCTGGTTGCTATTGGCTACCTCCGTGTTCCCGCAGAGACCCGCTGCTGTTACATCTCAGCGCTACTCATCCATCTACTGCTGATCCGCTCTCCACGCCTTCCTGTGTTCCCTGCTGGTCTACCTACCTGTGCTCCGCACCTGCTAGACCACCGCTTCACCCATCCAGGGACTTTGGATCCTGCCGGCCTCCTGCCCTTCAGGTATCTCTGCACTCCTGTCTGACTGCCTTCTCCTGAACCACGGTATGCATACTTCCCATTGACTGTGCTGTGTATTGCATACCTTGCTGGACTGTGTTGGTTCTCCTCTGGAGTGTACTATCCGCTGAGTCTATTGCCATCATTGACTGTGTTGGTTCTCCTCTGGAGTGTACTATCTGCTGACTCTATTGCCATCATTGACTGTGTTATCTCATGCTGGATTACTTCAAGAGACTTTCTATATTGGCAGTGTTGTTCAGTCATTTATACATTTATATTGTGCATATTACTGTGGATCAAAGTCAAGGTGCCCGTGTATATATTGTGTTACAGTCTCTTCCCGTGCACCTCCTCACATATATATTCAGTGGTACAACTTGCTAGTGGCAGACCACTGACTCCTGTTTACAGTTTCACCCGTTCCTGTATCCTCTCACATAGCAGTGGTACAACTTGCTAACGCAGACCACTGACTCCCCGGATACCTCCACTTGGATTCCATTCCTTCACTCAGACAGCGGTACAACTTGCTATCCGCAGACCGCTGACTCTCATCACCTCCTCGTTTCTGTTGGACATTCCTCCTCACTATAGCAGTGGTACAACTTGCTACCGCAGACCACTGACTACCTTCACGTGTCCTTTGTCCATACAGTTCCTCGTGTATTACTACTTCCATATTGCCAGTGCTGCTAGTCATAGACTTTCCTGAGCATCTCATCATCTGCTATTTCCTGTTCCGTGATCACCCTGCTACCAGAGTACCATATTACCACCTATACTGCTCTGGTAAGCCTATCACCTGGTGATCCCTGGGTAAAGACTCCTAGTGCCCGTGACAGTAAGATCAGGCCATGACAGACCCAGATACGGAACCTACAGCCAAAGAGATGCTGCGGCATCTGGTTACCCGTATTGAGCAACAGGAAGTTCGCCAACGGCATTTACTGCGGTGTTACCAGGCGTTAGCCTCCCAAAGACCGTCTGTGCAAGATGCCACAACTACTGTTGATGCTCCTGTGCCTTCCTCCGTTTCCCCAGTGCCATCCCAGGTGTTTACAGCTTCCACGCTTCACCTGCCTACTCCGTCAAAATACGATGGAGACCCCAAAACTTGTAGGGGTTTTCTTACTCAATGCTCAGTTCATTTTGAGCTCCAACCTCAAAATTTTTCTACCCATCGTTCCAGAGTGGCCTATCTTATTTCATTGTTTTCTGGACAAGCTCTCGCATGGGCTTCCCCTCTGTGGGAAAGAAACGATCCATTGTTACAGGATAGTGCCGAGTTTATTTCCACGTTCCGAAGTGTATTCGATGAACCAGGTCCTCCTCCACAGGATCCTTCATCTACGGATCTGTGTGATAAGGTTCAGTCTGAACGCCTTCCTCCTCATCGGGCGTTCGTGACGTCATCGGACGTTGAAGATGGATCTCAGGAGTCATCTTCAAAAAGTCAAGTGCTGGTGGTTCACGGTCACCATCCGTCTTTTCCGGAATTTCCTGCCCTCCCTCCCACCCAAGTTCCTGCTGTGGTGACTGTTTGTCAGACCTTCAAAAATATCTGGTCTCAGGTCAAAACCTGTTTAAAGAAGACATCTAACAAATATAAGTCGTTTGCAGATAAAAAGAGGCGTGCTATTCCACCACTAAAAATTGGAGATCGTGTCTGGTTATCTACCAAAAATATTCGTTTGAAGGTCCCATCTATGAAATTCGCCCCTCGTTTTATTGGTCCATATAGGATCATCCAAATAATCAATCCACTCCGCAGCCAGTTCAAGTTCATCAGGAGGAGGATTTCGAGATTACTGAGGTATTGGATGCAAAAATTTCGCGAGGAGTCCTCCGTTTCCTCGTTCATTGGAAGGGCTTTGGTCCTAAGAGCGTTCATGGATCAAAGCTGAAGATCTTAATGCTCCTGCCCTTCTGAAGAAGTTTTATTCCAAAAATCCGGACAAGCCCGGTTCCAGGCGTTCTGTGCCCACCTTTAAAAGGGGGGGTACTGTCACTCACCGGACTGTGAGTGCTTCTTCCCGGACATTTAGGAACCGTGGCCGTCCTCCATCCTGAGGGACTGCGCATGCGCAGCCCTTTCTAAACCTTCAGTGTATGTTCCTTTAACTTAATTGGCAGATCAGGCAACCTCCCTATATTAAGCACCTGTGGTCAACACCACGTGGCCTGATCTTGGAGTCTCATTCCCCATGAGTCTCTGAAGGTGTTCCTGTGTTTCCTCGTTTATTCAGCCCAGCTGATTCCTGTGGTTTCCAAACCACTTCTACCTCTGTGGTTTCCTAACCACTTCTACTACTGTGGTTCCCATACCACTTCTACCATCTACTGTTTCATCGTGACTGTGAGCTGATCCCTATCCGCTGCCTCCGTGCACTACAGTCTTCTAATCACTTCAACTCTACCATGCATCATTGGGACTGTTAGCTGATGCCTATCCGCTGCCTCCGTGCACTACAGTCTTTCATTCACATCCACTCACCTGTTCATGATTGTGACTGCCAGCTGATTCCTATCCGCTGCCTCCGTGCACTACAGGCTTCAACCTGCAACTCGTCTGTGTTTCATCATCGTGACTGTTTGGCTGATTCCTATCCGCTGCCTCCGTGCACTCCAGTCTTCAACCTGCAACTCGTCTGTGTTTCATCATCGTGACTGCTAGCTGATTCCTATCCGCGGCCTCCGTGCACTACAGTCTTCAACCTGCAACCCGTCTGTGTTTCATCGCGACTGTTTGGCTGATTCCTATCCGCTGCCCCTGTGCGCTTCAGTCTTCAGCCCTTGTCAACTCTCCCGTGTTTCCTTGAGTCTGCTGCCACTATTGCTACCCGCTACTCTCCGTGACCAACTGTTCCAGTTCAACTCTGCTCCGGTGTCCCATCGTTACTGCACCTGCTGGTTGCTATTGGCTACCTCCGTGTTCCCGCAGAGACCCGCTGCTGTTACATCTCAGCGCTACTCATCCATCTACTGCTGATCCGCTCTCCACGCCTTCCTGTGTTCCCTGCTGGTCTACCTACCTGTGCTCCGCACCTGCTAGACCACCGCTTCACCCATCCAGGGACTTTGGATCCTGCCGGCCTCCTGCCCTTCAGGTATCTCTGCACTCCTGTCTGACTGCCTTCTCCTGAACCACGGTATGCATACTTCCCATTGACTGTGCTGTGTATTGCATACCTTGCTGGACTGTGTTGGTTCTCCTCTGGAGTGTACTATCCGCTGAGTCTATTGCCATCATTGACTGTGTTGGTTCTCCTCTGGAGTGTACTATCTGCTGACTCTATTGCCATCATTGACTGTGTTATCTCATGCTGGATTACTTCAAGAGACTTTCTATATTGGCAGTGTTGTTCAGTCATTTATACATTTATATTGTGCATATTACTGTGGATCAAAGTCAAGGTGCCCGTGTATATATTGTGTTACAGTCTCTTCCCGTGCACCTCCTCACATATATATTCAGTGGTACAACTTGCTAGTGGCAGACCACTGACTCCTGTTTACAGTTTCACCCATTCCTGTATCCTCTCACATAGCAGTGGTACAACTTGCTAACGCAGACCACTGACTCCCCGGATACCTCCACTTGGATTCCATTCCTTCACTCAGACAGCGGTACAACTTGCTATCCGCAGACCGCTGACTCTCATCACCTCCTCGTTTCTGTTGGACATTCCTCCTCACTATAGCAGTGGTACAACTTGCTACCGCAGACCACTGACTACCTTCACGTGTCCTTTGTCCATACAGTTCCTCGTGTATTACTACTTCCATATTGCCAGTGCTGCTAGTCATAGACTTTCCTGAGCATCTCATCATCTGCTATTTCCTGTTCCGTGATCACCCTGCTACCAGAGTACCATATTACCACCTATACTGCTCTGGTAAGCCTATCACCTGGTGATCCCTGGGTAAAGACTCCTAGTGCCCGTGACACCCAAAGGCACTTCGCGTTACTGCAACATTGCAGATTTCCCTTCGTTGCCCATAATCTGAAATGTTACAGTACCGTAATAACAAAAATGTGCAGCTGCAATGTTGTGGCTTAATTGAATATGCCCCTTCCTGTCTCTGGCTTACCGTCAATACATACAGAGTCTGACCTGGAAATGGCATCTGCCACGCTACCTGGCATTTCCTGATGATGCAGTGGTAACACTTGTGTCCAAAGTACTCACCCCTGGGTTTCCTAATCGTAGAAAATAGTAGCCCAAGGAGTTACCCCTGTCCCAGCTAGCCTTTCCATAATGACGAAAATCTGGGATCTTCTGGATCCTACTGGGAACAATTGGGTAAACCCACTTCAAAAATAAAATATAAACAAATTATTGCTCTCACACTGCCTTAATCAGCTGAAGAGACAGGAAAAAGACAATGATACCCTCCAGAGTGTTCACTTTTTTCTGACTACTAAGCCGACTAAGACATAACCCATTTGTTATTGCTGAGGAGGAAATGGTATTTTAAAGTCTGCATCAAGTATATTTTGTAAATGTCCTGTGTCTTTCTTTTACACTCTCCCTAAAGTACAGTAAGATCCTTGGAAGTTTGTTTAAACTAGAATGTTTCTGCACTTTCTCATTGGCATCAGAAAGAAATGACAGCAGAAAAAATAAGGACAGATTAAAAAAAGATTAAAAAAAACACACAGCATCTCTAAACTGTATGTATGATTTCTAGGAAGATTTATTAAAATTAATTAGAAAATCATCTATGTTCACAGAGCAAGCAAATAGATTTTTTTCAACTCTACTAATTCTAAATTGTAGAATCAGGCTTGTGTTGTACTTTATTAGCAACATTTCTGTTCCTTTCCAAAAAAATAGATAAGAGAAGAGCGTGTGCCTACAAGTAGGAACCATACAATTATGTATCAACTATGTAACTCAATTGAACAAATCTCCAGTGTGGAGAAAGGTAATTTAAAATATGTACTGAAACATTCAGGAAATCCTGGATAGTGCAAATGTTGAATTAAACATTAGGTTGAGAGCACTCTGGGGTGAGCACAATCCTGTTCAAACTCTATTAGTATTCTGCTATATGATTATAAATGGTACAACCAGTTAAATATTTACATAACACAATAAATTCATTCACTTCCACACTTCAGCATCAACAAAACTTATTTAGAACAGAAGGCAGCATAGTAAGTGTATTGTATAAGACTCCACAGGGCCATTTGTTCACCAAGTAAAAAAAAAAATTATGTTGCCATATGTGTCAAATACAATAATAAAAACATGACATGCTAATTTGTTATTGATTTGAAATATCCAATACTTCATAGATATGATCATTTTGCCAATTTTGAAATGTTCTGATAGTTTTATCCATGAGAAATAAATATTGGGAATAAATATGCATCTTATAGGTTAGTTACTTCAAACAATGAGTTGAGAGTCTAATAGACATTGGGAGTAAACCATTTAACCGTGGCTGATGCTTATGTAAGAGGGGGCTTTTTCTTTTTCTCATATACAGTATCGGATCAAGACCATAAGATGAGATGAGGACTGAAGATTTTGCTTTTTCAAGGTGTGACTATGTTGGTTAAAGAGGAGAAACTTGAATGTTCTGTATTTTTTGACATTCTAATCTTATTAATTTATTTTCAACAAGGGCATATATACATACATATAACGAGGAAGCCCAAACCCTGACTAACCTGTAGGTGGCGGGGCCATGTATTTATCTATCTTGAGCAGAAATCTTCAAGTTCTCTTATTCCACCTAGATGTTTGCAATTTTTTCAACATTGTGAGTTATACTTAGTTTATTTGAATAAACATACAGTTTTGCACTATGTGGTATTGTTTGGATTTTATAGTTTGCCTTGCTTGGAGCATATGTCAGAAGCTCACAAGATGTAACAATGTACTGTATGAAAATGAACGATAAGTCATGTAAAGAGAATGTTTCAGCTGCTTAAGGTACTTGATATACATTTGATGTTATTCAAGACTGGCTTTATGTCCGGTGAGTAGATTTTACGGTATATTTGATTGTGATTATTTTGTTTCATTGAGGCACCACTGAGAAAAGTCTTCTGGTCAGCAGACTACATATACAATGAAACATATATCCCTTTACATGCTACATAAACTAATTCTGGGAAATTAAGTACATCCTGTGTACAAGGGCGGATTTGTCATAGGCCTTACCAGGAAATTTCCCGGTAGGCCGGTGACCTAATGAGACCGCCTGATGGTTTGTTTGTTTTTTCATTGCATTTTTTTTTTAAACAAGGAAGGTAACCAGTCCCCTTTCCCTGCACCAACCAACTTCCTTCAAGTGGCCGCAGATCTGCTGTCCCTCTCCCCTATGTGTACCCCATGTGTGTGTGAGCGTAGTGGGAGGGGGGACTGTTGGCAAAGCATGTGTGTGTGAGCGCAGCGGGGGGGGACTGTTGGCAATGTGTGTGTGTGTGTGAGCACAGCGGAGGGAGCTGTTGACAATGTGTGTGTGTGTGTGTGTGAGAGTAGCAGGGGGGGCTAATGGCAATGTTGTGTGTGTGAGCGCAGCGGGGGGGGGGCTGGTGGTAATGTTGGGAAGAATGAAGTCTATTTATTAAATGTGAATATGAATTATTTAATGGCAGTGATAGTTTGTGGGAAACAGGAATATTTATTAAACGTAAATGCTATTGATTGCTGGGGCGGTGGATGTTCTCTACTTTAATTTGGGCGGGAGGTAGCTATTAATTTAATGATGGACTGTTGGGTTGGCGCTAATTATTTAATGGTGGGTGCAATTAATTTATTTGTGGGGTTATGGTTGTGCTATTTAATTTAATAGTGGGGCTTATTAATTTAAGGTAAGGTGACGGGACCTTTAATTTAATGGTGGGGTGGTTTTGGGCTATTAAATAAAAGTGGGGTTGCATTTGGAAAGGGGGCTATTTATTAAATGTGAATATGAATTATTTAATGCTGGCACGGTCGTGGGAAATGGTTATGTTTATTAAACGTAAATGCTATTAATTTATTGTTTGGAGGGAGGGAAATAGGTTTATTTATTAAATGTGAATACTAGTATTTTAATTTTGGTTTGGAGGGAAGCCTATTTATTAAATGTGGGTGCTATTGATATAACACTCATTGGAGTTTTCTCATTTTCATATGCTAATTTTTTCCCAAATAGTGCTCCCAACATTCCAGGATCCAGACAAGTGCCAACTGATCAAGAGACACCAGCAACCACAGGTGGGGAAAGCAACAAGAACAAGTAGGAGAGAGCAGGACAGTCTGCCAACTGTATTTTTCTATATTGGCAGTTCCTCTGCACCATGTTATTAAATAAACATGAATATGTATATTGTGATTATATTTTCTGTTACTGGGTTGCTACTGCTAAATTTAACATAAGCAGTGCAATTATCTCCTGCACAAGTAATTTCTTTGAAAAAAATCAATATATGCTATATTAAATATGATTTGTGTATCAATATTCCAATAAATATGAGTATACGCAGCTGATATTAGGATATTGTTGACAAAAATAATGTGGAGATAGCTATTAAAGGGTGCTACTTTCAGTAGTAAATAATTGCAATAAATAAAAAAGGAAGTCAAGTACTACATTTTAAGAAGGCACACCTAAAAAATGGCTACTAAATTAGATAACAAGAAAGGACCCTCTGCATCAATTCATATGAGTCTAGAACTGGATAGAAAAATAAATTGACACCACACATAAGAACAAAATTTATTGATATGCATTAAAATAATTGATTAAAAAGCGAAATATTAAAAATTCCGGAGTCTGGAGTAGGCTCAAATACATGAAAAAGGGAATAAATTTATTCCCTAATATAATAATTTATAGGATAATTTATAGATAATATGGTAAGTGTATAGATCAATCAAGGGTTTGATCAATCAGTACTAGCTCCTGTCTGTACCTGATTGTGTTAAATTAATTAGTACTCTAATGTCTGGTATGATGAGATATTATAAATATCAGCATCATTAAAACCTAATGACTGATACTAAATACCCGGACTTCGTTGATAATTTCCGGCAAATGTCTACGGGACTTACAATTTCCGGCCGTCAATCAATAATATACAGAGTCCATTAAAGAATACCAGGTAAATTATAGAAATAAAAACCCCGGAGCCCAGCTGCCGTTCAAAAATTCTGTTGTTTATATCAAATTGATTATAACGCTGATGAGATGTAATATATAGATATAATAATTAGGCCTGGGATGTATGAGAGAATGGCACATCTATATCATATTAATATTTTCCAAAAATCAGTGGTCATAAGATGCGTTGATCAGATGTATGCCGCATCGATCACAGGTGTTGGGTTAGTAGCGTGAATTATAGTCCCGATACTATCTCTCAAATGGAGACAAGGGGTGTAGATTTATTTATTGTCCTAGATCATATAAGATTTGTAACAAAGAACGGGTTTGTATTCCTCAACAGTGAACTATAACCAGTAGTTCTAAAGTATATAGGTCTAACATGCCCGTCGCAAATACGAGTTAATTACTCATGGATATAATGAGAGGATAAAAATCAGTGGAGTTTGTACTGCAAAACCTCTAATATAAATCATTGATGGTCCCTAATTATAATGCATGATAGAATTAGATTCCCTGAGATAATGTTTGCATAGAAGGACTCTCCTATTTGAGAAGTGTGGCCATCAGCCTAAACACAGTTAAAATCATATGGGTGAGTGATTAGGTGTTTAGCCTATGGGCTGCTTCTAATTGTTAACCAATAAGGCAGAGGAGGGGGGTGGCTTAGTTTTATATAGGTGAAAGTTCTCCACCATTTCCCCCTCTCTGCTTCCGGATTTCCTAGGAGATAGGCTGAGTAGTGGTTTTGAGCTTTTGGCTATTGTATTTCACTGCATTTGTTGTATTTCCTGTGTTTGTTTCCTTATTCTTTTTCAGCCTTCCCTGTATTCCCTTATTCCTTGTTTTGTTTCTGTCCCCCTATCTCTCTCCGCTTTCCCCTCTTTGTAGTCGCGGGGCTCCGTGGCTCTCCCCCCCTCTCCCTCCCTCTCTCCTCCTTCCCCCCTCTCCTTCAGTATCTTTGTCTCCCTGCAACTAGGTTTTCTTACCTTGGGGTAATACGTCCCGTCCATCGCGAGTGCGCAGCGTGCCTGCCAGATTCGAGGTCTCCCCTCCCGGCGTCAGGTCCCTGCCGTCCACCCCCCTGGCTGGACGTTCTTTCAAGCGGGCCCTCGGTGTTAGCGGTGTGGCTGCTAGGGGGTCCCGCAGTGCCTCCCCTTCCTTTAGGTCCCTGCGGGGAAGGTTACTTTCGCCGATGTTAAGGGGGTAGCGGGGGCGGGTGAAACGGAGCGGGCGGGGGGGGGGGCGGGCAATCCTGTAGCCATCCCAGGGCCTTGTCCCGCGACAGCGGGGGTGCCAGGTCCGGCGGTCCCGGCGGGGGATGCCATCTTTAGAGGCTGGGAGGCGGGGAAGGGGGCGGCGGTGCAACGTGATGTCTGGGGCCTAGGAGTCGCCTCTCCATACACAGGCTTGGGGCTGATCATATGGGACTCCCCTAGTCAGGGTGTGGGGGAGGTTAGGCCCCCTGGCGGTGGTTTGGCTCTCAGTGGGGGGCAGTTTGTTCTTACCCCCCTTTGCAAGTAGCGGGGGGGTTAGCTGGGATGGGCGGTTTGGGTCTGGGGGCTTTAGTGCCATGTAACCCTGGAGGCGGGGTTCCTGCAGGGGGTTCAGGGTTCTGGTCTCAGTTCAGTATGGGTCCAGAGGTTAACTCCCCATATCATGTGGTGGGCAGTGGTAGCGAGGCCCTTGGGGTTCAGCCAGGCAGGGCAGGTTTAACAGGGGGGGTTCAGCAGGTAGGGGGAGGGCAGGGGGGGTTCAGATCAGGGTTTAGCTTGGGGTCCTGGAGCTTGCCCTATCCTCCACGGGATTTCCCTTTGTCATGGGGACTTAGTGTAGCTCCTCCCCCCCCATATCCCATCCCTTCGGGTAGTTATACTCATTCATACCCGGTTCCGGTCCTCACGGGGCCCAGCAATGGGGGTCAAGGTTTGGGGTCAGGAGGCTCGGGGCGCTCATTGCCCCCTCCACCGGGGTTCGTTAGGATGTGGGAGGATTCCAGGGGTGGGTTAACAGATAGGGCGGCGTAAGGTTGCCCATTTGACGTGCGTCTTGTGTCTCCTGGTGTTAACATTTCTATGTTTGCAGATTCTCAAGTTCCAGTGGTCGGGGCATCAGGGCAGCCATCTATATCGGGCATGGAGAATACTGAGGCAGGTCTGCAAGTGGAGGCCGGGATAGAAGGTCGGGGGTTGGCAGCCACAGTGTCCGCAGGAGTGGAGAGAGGTCCGGAGCTGCAGCAGTCGGGTGTCATGGAAACTTCATCGGTCCCGGACCATCGGAGGAAGCGGTGAGTTGTTGGTTGGTAGCCGTTCACACGGAAATACACATAGTCCTCCTATGTCTTCCACTGACGAGGATTCTCCCTCTTCATCGGGGGAGGGTCCTCGGAAATTGATAAAAATACTCAACACTCACTTTAGCAGGTCGGGGTCAAAAAGGGATAGGAGAGCTACAGCAGCAAAGAAGGCTGCGGCTAGAGCCCCCATGGTCCAGTGTGAGTACACAGCCCTCTTATCGGGGGTGCGCGCTTGCATTAGGGACAGGATTAAAAAAGGTTGGTTGGTGAATATGTTTGAGATTACGAAAGCGGCAAAGAAAGAGCTAGAGGCGGCCTGCGCCAGAGGCGGCATAGGTGAGGAGGCATATAAGACTTACCCGGTTTGGGTTCAAGGATATTGTGCGTTTGCTGCTTGCTATATCGAGACAAGACCGGAAGCGAGCAAGGAGGTATGGAAATATATGCACCTCATAAACGAAATGTATCTAAACGATCGGCCAGGGACCTTGCTTAAATATGATGAGTTATTTAGGGAGAAAGTGGAAGGTCAGGTGGACATGCCCCTCGGTATCAAGGACGTGGAGATTTGGATGCAGCTTAATCGGGCTAGTGTAGGTTTTGGGACGGGAGGCCAAGGGTTTTGGTTTCAGCAAGGGGGGAGACGAGGAGCTCCCCAGTTTACAAAAAACAGATGCTTCGCGTTTAATAATTCCTCGTGCGGAAGGGGAGAAACGTGTAGGTACAGACATAATTGTACATATTGCCGTGGACCCCATTCTGCCAAGGAGTGTCCGAGGAGTGCCCCCAGTCTCGGCAGAGGTCGTGGCAGCGATGGCAATGTTGGTTAAAGCCCCTTCCCCTATTTGTAACGACGTGCTAGAGTGATGGCTTAGATTGTACCCAGACGCAGAACAGGCAACGTTTCTCCGCGAGGGTTTTCGTCAGGGATTCCGGCTTCCGATTGGTTCGAGGGTTAACGCCAGGGCCACTAGAAATCTGAAATCGGAGTATGTTTTTCCGGAGGTTCTTGACGAAAAGATTTGTGGAGAAATTAGCCTAGGTCGCATGATTGGCCCCTTTAGCTCCCCCCCTATAGAGGATTTGGTTATTTCCCCAGTGGGTATAGTCCCAAAAAAGGCCCCCTGTAAATTTCGTTTAATCCAGCATCTTTCCTATCCAGCAGGCGGTTCAGTCAATGACGCAATTGATCAAGACATCACCTCGGTTGTCTATCAGTCATTTGAAGAAGCTTTATTGTTAGTTAGGCGATTTGGCGCAGGGGCACTCATGGCTAAGTTAGATATAGAATCGGCGTTTAGATTGCTCCCCCTACATCCCGGGTCTTTCAAATACATGGGGTTTAAAATGAAAGGGGAATATTTTATAGACAGATGTCTGCCCATGGGCTTTTCCTTGTCTTGTGCTTATTTTGAATCATTTAGTTCTTTCTTGCACTGGGCGGTTCAAGCGGGAACAAGACACAAAGGCATTGCTCATTACCTTGACAATTTTTTGTTTGTGGGCCCGGCCGAGTCTTCGTTGTGTGATACGTTGTATTCTGCACAGGCTTTATTTACGATCATGGGGGTACCGGTAGCGCGGGACAAAACGGAAGGTCCAACTAAATGTTTGTCCTTCCTAGGGATAGAGATAGACACGGTGGCGGGCTGTTGTCGATTGCCAACGGACAAAATTTTGAAGTTAGGGGTTATGATATCTGAGGCTACGTCTGCTCCCACTCTTAAATTGAAGCAAATTCAGGCGCTGTTAGGACTATTTAATTTTGCATGCAGGGTGATTCCGATGGGTAGGATTTTTTGTAGAAAGCTGCAGCTCGCCACGGCGGGCAGGAATAGGCCCCATACCCTGATTAAACTGAACGAGGAGATAAAGCAGGACTTGGGGGTGTGGACATCTTTCCTGGAGAGATTTAACGGTATTAGGATTTGGCCTTCCCCTCCCATTTCCACGAGAGATTTAGAATTGTTCACAGACGCAGCAGGGTCCAAGGGTTTTGGGGCATACTTCCAGGGTGAGTGGTGTGCATCCCCATGGCCGCAAGAATGGGTGGAGAGAGATTTGACAAAAAATTTACTAGTATTAGAGCTATTTCCCATTATTGTGGCGCTAGAGTTGTGGGCTCCTGAGCTTAAGGGTCACAACAATTCTTTTTGGTGCGATAATTTGGGAGTAGTTCAGGCAATCAATCGCCAGAGTTCGTCTTCTGGACCAGCGGTGAACTTGCTGCGTGTTTTGGTGCTGCGTTGCTTGGACTATGATATAAATTTTCGTGCCAAACATGTCCCGGGGATAGAAAATTGCATTGCTGATTCACTTTCCCGTTTTGATTGGGGGCGGTTTAGATTACTGGCTACGGGGGCTAATCCCGTAGGTATAGCTTGTCCATCTTATATTTGGCAGATGGTTGGTCCGGCATAAGGTTTTTGGCTGAAGCTGCCTTAGCTCCCTCTACGTTGAAGGCTTACCTGTTGGCTTGAAAACGCTGGGAGAATTATGTGGTATCCTCTGGCAGGCGGTTATCAGGCGATGGTTCGGTAATGGAGGATTTTATGTTTGTATGCTATCAGGAAGGCCTTAGTAAAGCATCTATGTCATCTACAATAGCAGGTATCTCTTTTATGGCAAAGTTACGGGGGCTCAATGATCCTACAAAGTCATTCCTGGTTAGGAAGGCATTGAAAGGTTGGTCTAGATTACATCCTATACCCAGGGACCACAGGCGTCCGATAGATGTGTTTTTATTGGCCCGGTTGTTAGTAGTTTTGCCAGATATTACTGTTGATGTTTTCGAGGCTTCTCTTTTTTAGCGCGGAGTTCTCCATGGCTTTTCACGGGGCACTGAGAGTAGGGGAGTTGGTTGCGCAGTCCAAGAACCAATTAGGGTTGGCCATTTTAGCAAAAAATGTCATCTTAAATCCTGATACTGTTCAAATTAAGATTGCCCAATCTAAAACAGACCAGTTGGGTGTTGGGCATTGGTTAACGCTGGCAAGGCAGCAAGATGGTATCATTTGTCCGGTGCGGTTTTGCCACGTGTTAGCAGTAGCACGTCCACAGCAAGCAGAAGTTTGGTTAGTGCACAAAGATAGTTCCCCGGTTACCAAGTTTTAATTTCATGCCATCGTGTGCAAAGCTTTGGAGGTTCTGGGGTTACCCTCAGCTGAATTTGGTACTCACTTTAGGGAGATGGAAATCCAGTAGTTATAAGCGATATATTAGGCCTGATGTTTAACCAATTTTGTTTTGCTTCCTTTTTACGCAGCTCTTCTTTTCTTCGCTTTCTCTTCTTGGGTGGTAGACCCAGGGGCTAGCTGTTCGCCGCTTTTTGCGGGTGTGTGAAGGGCTTTTTCCCACTGGGTTTTCACCTTCACCTGGGTCGCTGCCTTTCCTTTTCTCGTTCTATTTAATGTTGGAAGTAAAATCACCCCTTTTTGTTATGTCAGTTATTGTATGGATTTCTACATTGTGTTGGTAGTTTCCAGGTTTCATTACGTTTTTGGTTTTTATGTCATGTTTATATGTTTTTATGGTTTTGGTGGTAGTTACAAGTGGTTAATTTCTTTTAGGCGTGGAGACCAGAAAGATCTCGGTTTGGTTTTTGGGACATTCCTATATCTACTGGGCGAGTAGACACGCTTTTGTTCGGAGGTGTTCGTGGCTTCCGGTTCATGCGGAAGTAATTTGAATAGGCCGGCAGGGTATGAGATGGTCGGAGTTCATGCCGGTTCTGTCAAGAGAGATTTATGAACGTGGTGTCCCTGATATTCTCGTGGTCCACTTAGGTGGTAATGATGTCGGTCAAATTAAATCTTTGGACCTTATTATAAAAATCCGTGATGACATTTCTGCGGCCTCTGTTAAATGGCCATCCATAAAACTGTGTTGGTCATACATTGTTCCCCGGAGAAGTTGGAGGTCTGATTTGCCAGCCATGGCTATTGCAACGGTAGTCAGAAAAGTTAATCAGGTGGCCAATAAGATTTTTCGCGAGTCCGGGGGTTTTTTCCATTTCCCATCCATTGCTCAAAGCGGAATTTGTACTTTTGTTTAGAGATGATGGGGTACATTTGTCCGATGTTGGTATTATCTTTTTTATTGATCAGCTATTTTGGAAGCTCAGAGTGGTTTTTAGGGCTGTGGTTGGCGGTCTGCAGTTATAGTCATTTCTGCAGCATTGGTGGGAGAGCAGTGCAGTCGGTAAGTTTGCATATGGTGCTTGGGTTATCTCGTCATAGGTCACTACTCCCCCTTTTGGAGTGTGTTGTCATCACGTGTGTTGGGTCCAGTGAATGAGACTCTGGGCCAGTATGTTAAAGATTTTACTGGCGGTTATAAGGGGGGTGTCGTCTTGCCATTGGACAGATATTTCGCACCGGCCAATAGATAAGGTATGATCCTGGGTTGGTGGTACAATGGTCTGACCTTTCCACCATTATTGGTTTTGTGTTTGCTGACTGCCCTGCTCTCGTCCGCCTTTTCAGCCCCTTTAGTTTAACATTAGCATTTAATAAATAATATTTTATTCCAACGTTAATTTGGTGTCTGTGTCTTTATTGGTTTTGTTATGGTATTATGGTAAACACTAAGAACTTCAACACTGTGCATTTTAAACAAATAACTGGTCTAAATTCCAAAATAATAATGAGGTCTATCTTCCTAAATAAATGAGAATCTGTCTACTGAGCCTGACACACAGACTCCTGTCCTAAAACTTAATGTACGTTTCGCTAATTGCTTCTACTAGGAGGCATACTACTTTAAGCAAATGAATAAGAGTGAGAAGCACACCATTCCTTTATGCCAGTGCATAAGTGTATGAGTATTATGCTGCAGCTAATTTCAAAGTGTTGCTTTTTTAAGAGGAAACTGGATACATACAAACACTCTGTCTGGGTACACCAGGCAAGGAATAAATGTTTGGGAACCTCCTGGAATATTAAGATTTGAGCAAAATATTACTTGTGTGTGCTGGGCATTATAGAGATTGTAAGCCTGTAGGATTTTGAATCCAGGGCCTTTGTATTTCACTGCCTGCTCCTTTGCCTTTGGACTAAGGAGTGTTTATGCATACATTTGCTACAGGGCAAGTGTAAATACATGCTAATTATGACTTGGTGGATATAGCTATTTTTCTGTTCTCTTTTTTTGTAGAATAATTTACATCCATTTTGCAAATAAATCTGCATCAGTCGTTGTGTGTACTGCATATTGATGCAAACTAGCTGGCCTGGGTAAAGAAAAAATATTCACCTCTTTGAGCATTTTCAGGTGTTGAATTAAGGTCTACAGGAAATCATTACAATGAAGAGGATGCAGCTGCCATAGGAATCCAAGTCATAATACTTTACCCACCTATAATATCTAACAGAAACGCAAAATAACCCAAACTGAAAATTAGCTTATCTTCAAATAATTGTTCTCGTATTCTGTCTGGTGGGGGTAAAAGGAGACAAGTTTAGAAATATATGTAACATATCTACTTGTATGCTGAAGATTTGTGATGTAGCAACAGAGGAAGCAAAATTTGCAACTGCATCGGGACCTTACAATATGCTATCTGCAGTCTGGGCTGCCTTTTATTCCCCTCTGTAAACACAGAAGCACCGGGATGGCCTGTTTAGTAATCATAAAAAGCTTTCTAAATTGGGAGCTCTGTGCAATGATGTAACTGCACAGCACTTCCACAAGAATTCACAATCAGAAAGCCTCCAGTATTTCCTGAACAGACCACTCTAGATTTTCTGCATGTTCAAAGGGCCCTGGCTCAGATTTGCATTGGGGGATATTCGCTATGTCACTGCTTTAATTGACAATGTATTAAGTCACCTGCAAGTGTCTCCTTGCTTTTCATAGTCAATACCACAGAACTTGGCAGACAGCTATGAAGTCTGTTGCAACCACCATATCCTACAGATAGACATATTGAGGCCTTGCAATATAGTAATATTTAAATTCTGTTTTATTCATATTTAAGAGCAACTTAACTTTATTTCACAATAATTAATGCATACTTGCCTACTCCCCCGGAATTCCCGGGAGGCTCCCGACTTCTCCCCCGGGTTCTCCCGGGTAAAAGGTTTGACAGTTGGCATGTATGAATTAATCTGGCAGTTAATGTGGGGGGAGGGAAAGAGATGTGTATACGGGACACTCAAGGACCAAGATAAAATATATTATACACTTTATTGATATGCATTAAAATTAGAATAATAGTATGTATATCTTAAACAACATTAGCAAATTGTTAAAAAATGGTTGTAGTATGAAAAACCAATAAGTAACTGTTAAAACTAGCAGGTAATTACTGTTAGACGTGCCGTGGGCTCTTGTTGAAATTGATAAGTATAACTGTCAACTAGTTTAATCACTGTGAACAGAAAGTTAAGGATAAATGTCGTCAATGTTAATGATCGGATTCTACCAATATTATTAACCGGGAAATATCAACTGCCACAATCCGAGCGGGGTATAATGTATTAGTCGCTTTCCCCTCCTCTACATAGCGAGATGGCAATGTTGTGGATTTTCCCAGTAGATATAATTATGCCAGCACATACATGTTTTAGCCAGTGAGGGAAGTATAGTGCCGGATATGATATCCCCAAACCCTGATAAGTAACCCGCGTACCTTTATTATTCGGACTATACCCTCAACGAGAGTCCACGGCGCGTCTAGCAGTAATTACCTACTAGTTTTAACAGTTACTTATTGGTTTTTCATACTACATACGTTTTTTAACAATTCACTAATGTTGTTTAAGATATACATACTATTATTCTGAATTTAGTGCATATCAATAAAGTGTATAATATATTTTATCTTGGTCCTTGAGTGCCCCGTATACACATCTATTTTCCTTTTCCCCCCCCCCACATTAACTGCCAGATTATGTTCTAGATGCGTGGGAGCACCACTCCTATTGTCAGGGCCGGTGCTAGGGTCCACGGCGCCCTAGGCATTTTTAAAAAATCGGCGCCCCCCCCCCCCCGCAAAAATCGCTGCCCTCCTCCCTCCTCCCTCCTCTCCTTACCTTGTCTCACCACCGCCGCCTCTCTGCTTTGTCTCCTCCCCTCCACTCACTGACACTAGTAAGTGGAGGGGAGGAGATGGAGCAGAGAGGCGGCGGTGATGACATAATAGCCTCTTCCCCCCCTCCCCGTCCATCTGAATGCTGTGCGGCGGCCGTGACAGGTATGGTCAGCGGTCACCGCACAGTTTTAAAGTATTTTAGAATTCTGTGGCGCCCTCCAGAGCCCGGCGCCCTAGGCAAGTGCCTAACCTTGCCTAATGGGAGCGCCGGGCCTGCCTATTGTGATTCTGTCTGATTAATGGACACTAATCCCCCATTTGAGAAATATCAAATATATGGGAAGTACTAGGTCCACCTGGTGCGAAATAAATTTCTTTCATGTATGAATTAATGTAGTATATATACATAGACAGCAAATGTATGGTTATTGTAATGTCTTTGTTCTTATGAAGAGCCGCATATCTGTGATGCTGTCCCAAGGAGCATTTACACAAATTTTATAGTTAACTTCATGGGCATGCTATATAATAAACTAGTAGTCAATGTGTCCTTCTTTAGCATTTATGCATCTCATGTGCTCATCATGTGCCTCTACCCACCATTCTTTCTGGGGAAATTGGTGACTGGTAAAGACAATGTAGCAAAAAAAAGATATTACAAGCATTTTACTGCTGCCACCTAAAGTGACTATAGTGTAAATACAGCCATGCATCACTGGGATGAGAGAGAATGGTATTAGAAAATTCATAATGTACATGAAAACAATGTCTGCTAAATGTGGGGGACACAGGTGTTGTAACTTTGTGGTGCTGTGTAATATAAATAATTGTGTTCCAGATCATCTCTCACAAAATATAACTCTTAATCATCATCATCATCATTTATTTATATAGCGCCACTAATTCCACAGCAATGTACAGAGAATACACTGTCCCACATGCCTTCACTATTCCAGTTCAATACAGCTTCTCAACCATAGTCTTTTCTTGCCCTTGCTTGCTTTTGGGTGTGGGCATACATGGGGACTCCTTTCTCTCTCTTATTCTATCTGGCACTCATGGCAATTAGCCACGGACACGATCACCTGAACACAGGGATCCCAGCTCTTACACAGACCACTTACTGTGTGGGAAACAGATTCCAGTCCCCACATAACCCACTAAACTTGCCACTAGGTGCTTTCATGCCCATGATGCTTGGCATGGGATTGCATCACTGTCCAATTCCAGTCTCACGAGGCTCACTGCTTGATTTCTCCTAGTGACCAACCCCCCTACAGTCAGAGATGTGGATGATGGAGGGGGCGTTACACCTATATAAGGTGTATTTAGATGTATATATACACCGTTAAGACCAATATAATTCACCAAACTGTTGTAATGCTTTTGTTTCAAATGTATTGCTGTGAAGAGACAAACCTTTGCATTGGGAACTGATTAGCAGCTGTTTTGTTGCAAAAGAATGCAGAAGTTAAAACACTGCTGGTCATTGTAGTGCCACACTTGTTAAAGGTTCAATTGTGAATTAGGTGTGGTCCAAGAAAAAAAATGTTTTGGGGGGGGTTGTTTGCTATTTACCAGTGAAGGTTTCACAGCACATGTCAGAAAAAATGGGTTTAAAAACAAACAAAAACAAATTTATTTTCTGGTAATTGTATTACCACAGCTTGTGGGTCACTCAGTTGTGAATTAGGTGTGGCCCAGAAACTTTTGTTGTTACCTGAATGCTGAGAGAAGCTAAGTTTCATTTCCCAGCACAAACTCCTGTGGGAATGGAAGACATTTTAAGAACCCTAGTGCATTTGGCAGCAGTGCAGGAGGAAAATACCCAACTTTTCCGTGAGGAGATCGCTCAGGGCAGGTGGGATAGAGAGGCTCCAGCTACCACCACGCTACAGAAATGAACTTCTGATGATGACGTGGAGGCATATCTAATGTCCTTTGAGCGTGCCACCACACGAGCCAAGTGGCCACCTGGGTCTTGTCTGAATACCTGGCTCCCTATCTTTCAGGAGAAGCACAGCGAACCTATATAAACCTAGATGAGGACCAGGCTGGCAATTATCAGCGGCTAAAAAACGCCATCTTAGTGAGGGTTGGAGTCACCAGAGCAGGGGAGGCCCAACGATATCATGACTGGAGGCTCTCCAAAGATATACCAGTTCGGGCTCAGCTTGCTGAACTTGATAGAACACTAAAGAAGTGGTTGCAACCAGAAAAGAACACTGCGGACAGAATTATCGAAATTCTGGCCATTGATCACTGTATCCGGGGTATCGACCAAGGGCTCCAAAGGTGGGCGTGACAGGCGGATCCTCAGTCATATGGGGAATTGGCTGCTGTAGTGGAGAGATACAGCGCCTTGCAGCATATGCCCAAACCTCCGTTGCCCACTCCAAAGTTTGTGCCTTGGTCAAAGACTGGCATATGGAACAGTGGACCGGATGCTGGTGAGGAGAGATTGTTGGATAAAAAGGCAGCCAAATCTGCATAAAGTCCAATCTGCTTCAAGTGCAAAGAGCCTGGACATTTGAGGGCTCAGTGCCCAACGTTAGTAGAGCATATGGATTGTTCACTAGCGCACACACAACCAAGCTATCCGAGCTGCTGTACAATGGTAGCGGCCGTTGCTCCAAAACGACCATACACTTTAATCCTGGGCAGAGACTTCCCACTGTTCAAGCAAATCCTCCAGGAGCGAATCCAGCCGGACACGTCGGCAATTGAAGCACCAGCCGAAAGTCCAGCCTTGATAGAGGAGCTTGAGGGAACAGAAAATGGAAAGCGCCAGGATCTACTTCGGAACCTGAACCAGACAATTCAGGAAAATACAGCTCCTAAGAGGTGGGAGCCTAGACAAAGGAGAGCTGCACAAGTACCAACGCGGAACCAGACCCTGGCATCATTCGTTGGCGAGACCTCGGGTGAAGGGGCTACGCCTCCCAATGAGGACTCAGACTGGGCAAGATTGTCTAACTTGTTTCCACTAAGAGACTTTGGCTGAGACCAACTTGAAGATGTTGCCTTAGCTAATGTCTATAAGAATGTAGTTGAGATTAATTGGGTAGAGAAAGCTAACAAGCCTGCAGAGGGTATTGCCTATTATATGGTAAAGAATGATCTGTTGTATAGAGTTGCTAATGTACAGGGTAGAACTGTGGAGCAATTGTTAATACCACAAATTCATACATCACTTGTTCTCAAAGCTGCACATACACATCTGTGTGTGGGGCACTTGGGGGAAGATAAAAAAAGGGAGCGGATATTGCTCAGGTTCTATTGGCCAGGAGTGTACGAGGCAATAAAAAGATTTTGCCGGACATGTCCAGTATGTCAGAGAACATGTCCAAAGCCAGACTATCAGGCCCCGCTAGTTCCCATCCCTATGGTGCAGACCCCATTTGAGCATATTGGTATGGATTTGGTAGGCCCATTAGAGAAGTCGACCCGCGGCCATCAGTATGTGGTGGTCATAGTGGACTATGCCACCAGGTATCCCGAGGCTATACCTTTGCACAATATATAGTCCAGCACAATAGAAAAAGAAACTATGATAAGTCAGCTGTAGTTAAAGCTTTCCAACCAGGTGACAAAGTTCCCATGAGGGACGATCTGTCCCCAGGGCGGGGATGTGCTCTCCGCAGTGTCAGTGTCACCAAGGTTGGCAACGCTAAGGGGAGGGGTATGTGGCAAAGTGGTATATTTTTCACAGTTCCCTGTAAGGGAATAGGTAGGAACACAGTTAGTCTGCAGCAGCAGGCTGCTGAGAGGGTTAAGTTTTCCCTAGGTTCCTCTCTTAACACACACACACAGGTGTTCCACATGGGTGTGATTGGTTTGCTGTGATTTGTTTGTAGTGCTTGGGGTGGAGGATAAAGACACTGTCTGTATGTGTGGGTGGCACCTCTGATGCCAGTAAGTGGCCGGTGAGTAGACAGGGAAGTAATGTCTAGCCAGATGTAGGTGGTGGGGATTTTCGTGTACTGTTACTGGATATCTTTACTGTACCAGCATTGGAGCTGATTTACCATCCTGACAACTGCTAATAAACAGCTAAATGGTGCAGCATGCATGTGTCTGATTCCTGTGAATGGTGCACTTTCTCACTATATATATATATATATATACACATTAAATGGTATGTTCCTTAATATTTAAATGCCATCAATCTGCTCTGTTTGTGCCAATATTTTGTCCTAACTAATGGTTCGTGTCCCAGTTTTCTTGAACTATACCAACTAAGAAAATATTGTTAAATCTGAACTTCTATTTTCTTGTACTATATTCGGATTATTCCTCTTCTGCTCTATTTTATACTTTTAGTTTTGAAGAGCAAATTGGGTCATTTAATGTAAAAGTTAAAAATAAGCCTCAGCTTATAGAGTGTCTTAAAAGTGGAATATTTTTCTGGTTTTGAAATTTCAGTTAAAATAAAATAGAAACCAGTAACGGCAGAGTTAGTGCAAAGAAATATTTCTATTGTTCATATAAAAGTCTAATGGGATCATAAATGAATACCACTAATAAGTAACAATAGCCAAAGGAGAGAGAAATATGTCACAAAAAGATGCACTCCATGTTCATAAACACACATAGGGGTTATCATATTTGTCAATATAAATTATCAAAAGATAGAGTTATTTGTATCTGATTATTAGTTAGTTTCACATTACTATTATTATTATTGTTTATTGATATAACGCCATCATATTCCACAGAGCTGTAAAGAGAATATTGAATCATTCACATCAGCCCCTGCCCCATTGAAGTGTACAGTTTAAATTCACTGCTGCACAAACACAAACACACCAGGGTCTAATTTTGCTAGAGGCTGATTACCTACCAGTATGTTTTTGGAATGTGGAAAACCAGAGCACCAAGAGGAAACCCACACAAACATGAGGAGAATATACAAACTCCACCCAGCTAGGGCCATTAATGGAATTTAAACCATGACTCCAGCACGAAGAGGCAGCAATGCTAACCACTGTGCCTCCACACTGCCATTTAAGCATTTAACAATGACATAAATAATTGCATAACAAATGTCCCTTTCCTAAGTATATAGTTGTGGCCATTACTAAGGCAAATATATCAATTTTGGACAAAGCATAAACGAGAATTAAATGCTACATGTTGTTATGATATTAAAATTAACAAACACATTAAAACTGTTATCATCAGATAATAACATCCTACTGTACTGAAAACCTTATGGAGCAGTCAGGAATGTAGCTTGGATAGCAGCAGTTGGAGACTCAAAGTATCCACTGCCTTTCAGTCCATATGAGTTATGTGTTGGCTGCTTTGGCTGTCTTTGACACAGGTGTTTTACATTGTTTATTATTATTATTAGTGCTGTGTGAGCTGAAAGCCTTAAGGCTGTGTACACACTACAGTGTATTATTCAGCCGATTATCTGGCCAATCAAACAATAAACGACCGTTCAGCCTGATATCACATTAGTGTATACGCTGCAACAATGAACAATTATTGTTCCAAAGCACATTGTATCATTTCATTTGATTTTTAAACTGGACTAAATATCACGTTCAACGATGAAACAATGTTGTTACAATTCTGCAGTGTGTATGCACTCATGACTGACATCTATGGAGACTGATCTCTATGGAGTTTGCAGAGTCACAATCTTTTTTTAAGCCAATGGTTATGATAGATGAAGAGCACAGATCTGAAGGTAAATCATGCACAATGTGTTTAGTATATACACATGAATCGGCATGCTGATCAGTACCTGTGTAGCGTATTGTTATCTGGCCATTATTGTCCGTGTTTGTTTTTGATTATTTTTGTCTGCCGACCTCTGCTTATTACTGGTTATTCTGTTTAGTCTGCTGCCTGTTTTGACCTCAACTTGTTAGTGTTTATTCTATCTGTAGCCTACACTGACGTCTGCTTATTACCACTCATCCTTTCTGCCTCCCGAACTGACCTCGGCTTGTTATTTTTGTCTTTGTCTTCTATTCGCTCAGACCTCGGTTTGTGACTCACTTGATCCTGTGGTTTATTTTTTATTTTTTTTAAATCATTGGTAAAATTGTTAAGGATATCGCATCAGGAGAAATTTCATATAGTGTGTACCCAGCCTAACTGTGGGTTTTTTAGAATATCAGTGCCATTGACTCATTGACAGTAATAACTTTAGCTAGCCTAGGTGTCCGTGCTTTGTAGCGTATTATTATCTGGCAACTATTGACCCTGCTTGTTTTTGATTATTCTTGGCTGCTGACCTCTGCTTATTACTGGTTATTATGTTTAGTCTGCTGCCTGTACTGACCTCAACTTGTTAGAGTTTATCCCAGTGTTGGCTAACCTGTGACACTCCAGGTGTTGTGAAACTACAAGTCCCAGCATGCTTTGCCAATATATAACAGCTTATTGCTGGAAGGATATGCTGGGACTTGTAGTTTCACAACACCTGGAGTGTCACAGGTTAGCCAACACTGGTTTATCCTATCTGTAGCCTACACTGACTGTTGCCTATTTCCACTTATCCTGTCTGCCACCCGAACTGACCTCGGCTTGATATATTTGTTTTTTACTTTTGCTCGCTCAGACCGTTGTTGGTGACTCACTTGATTCAGGTAGCCATCTGTTCCAATTTTCAATTGTATCTGTTTACTGTTCCAAGCTTATGATACTGCTCCCTCTTCTAGTGGGCTTACTTTATTATATTTATTTATCTTTTGCGGGGCTTGTCTTTTGTATTCTCTAATTGCATCCATTTATGTATAAACCTATACTCTTGCACAAAAGACCTTAGGTACAATTGAGTACCGGTAAGCATATAGCACTCTACGGGCTGTTATAGGTGAAGACTTTTCATGCTTTATTGGGATGCTAATGCCAAACATTACAGGAGCCCAGGATGGGGCCAGGGTTTTGTAATGCCCTGATCTACCCCATCCTGGCTCCAAGAGACTATGGGGTATCCTCATTTCATATGAGTATCGTATATTTTCTATTTTTAAAAATGGGCTACCCATAATGTAGGAGATGGAGGGTTAGAAGCAGTGTGTGAGAAATCGAAAAGAGTATGGGAAATAGAAGTGAAAGGTGAAGGGCATAGAAGAGGTGAGAGAAGGGAAGAAACAGGACAGGAGGGGAGCAAGCTGTATCAAAGAGGAAGAAGAGAAGATCAGCTGCATTCCCTGACTGGCTATTCAGTGAGCCTAAACATCCTGCTCTACACTGACAGACAGAGACCTGAGAAAGTCAGGACAGGGAGCTGATCCCTACTATATCCAGGAATGCATTTAATATGGTGGCTGGTTCCTGGGCAGGGGCCAGCCAACAAGAAGAACCAAAATGTCAGGGCTGGCCAGTCCAGAAATCTAGCCCCACTCTCCCATCATGCCAACACAAATATGGTACAAACATTTCCTTTGGTGTTACATCAAAAATCGTCTGCTTATTACAAACAATCACATTAAATTATCTAATATACAATAACTATATAATAATTTTAGTAGCAGAATATCATCTTATAACTTGTAATATATTTTTGTCAAAATGTTATTCATATGTTCACCTCCTCCAATTTTGAATTTCAAACTTTTTTTCTCCCAAACATTGCTAAAATAAAGATTTTCTTCTGTCATTCACCAATAAATGTTGGCCTAAACTGACTATTGTAATATCTTTCTATATGGTCTCCCTGTTTCTCATGTTGCTCCTGGTAGAAGAATGGGTGTCTGAGTGTTTCCAGTTAGACATAAGAATCTGACCTTATTGCAGAAAGTTGGTACTAAATGACATGGTAGCTGTTCTATTAGCCATGAGATTGTCAGCTGGAGTAGTCCCTTGGAGCTCTAACTGATGACAGTAGGAAGCCAAAAGAGCAGCCTTCACAGAGCACTCTCCTACCAAATCAGTGTTATTAAAGCCATGTTTACCATAGCAGGATTGAGATTAAGGCCTCGGAAATATGTTCCTTATAATGTATTCAAATTTTAAGCTTGATAAGGGCCAGATTTAAAATGAATGCCCTTGAAATTGCATTCTATCAATGATGTAATATAATCACAAAATTTTAGAAATTTATATACTTGAACCCAGGCTTAATAAAATTATTACCTTTAATCCAGAAAGGCAGAATTATTAAAGTATGCATCATAATACAAGATCAGGGGGTAAATGTATGAAAGTCCGTTTTTTTCAAAACTTGGCTTGTAAACGTAAGTTTGCCCTTACAAGCCATTGCCGCTTTAAATTTTAGCTGCAAAGAAATCGGACTTTCATACATTTACCCCCAGAACTGAAAGAGTCATTCTATAACAGATTTAATTGATTGGAAAGCTGTTAAATTCTTTTTAAAACCACCTAGGCTTCAACTTTGTAGGATTCTCTGGAATACTAGCTGGTAAAGTGTGGTTTAGAAAATGTTAAAATAAAGCCTCACTTTTATTGAATACACGTAAAGTAGACAACATTCCATATTAAAGTTATTATGTTGTCTGAAGAGACTATAGAACTATAGAACTATAAAAATGTTGATTATTAAAAAGTTTCGTAGGTGGAATAGTCAGGAAACAATCTGAGCCAGGAACAGGTGAACAAGACAGCGCAACAGTAAGAAGCACAATGTCAGAGTCTGCACTATCTGTACCATAGATGGCACCAAAACATTTCAGCAATATCTGTGGAACATGTCTGGCCATCTACACAGGTTACATAATGGAACAGTTTGGATCTGAGTGTCCGGCAGTAATATATAAGAGGAACACACACACACTATGGTGCATGTTCTCAGACGCCAATCAACCTATTAGTACGGTTTTGAACTGTGGAAGGAACCTGGATTACCCATAAAAAATCCATGCAAACACGAGGAAAACAAACTGTATTAACATTTTCAATATATCTGGTTTTTTTTACAGCAAAAGAAGCAGGTTTTAGATGATCTCTCTTTCTAATGACATTTAACAGCAGGAGAGCTTGGTTTACCCGTGATGAAAATTACAGGTTATGCTTAGCAATGCAACAACAGCATTTGCTCTACACAATTAGATCATTGATATTCAACTGTACTTTTGCTAAACTCCAAAAAATGAGTAATGAAAAGAGTAGGCGGCAGAAAAGTTGTTTAATCCTTCTAGAGTCAAGCTTTCCCACTCTTGGCATTTCATTATCTCATATTAAAACATAAAAATACCCAGTCTTATACCATATGTATGTAAGAAAAAAACAAGCAAAAATAAAGTCAAGTGGTTATTACCATATCTCACAATAATTTCCAGAAGAATGCTTGAGTCATTTAAGCTACATTGCAGCTATTAACTTGAGAATGCAAATTAGTTTCTCAAGGACTGAAGGATGTGATATTTAGCTTTCACATTTATAGTTTATTAAGTAATTGTGATTAGATTCACAGTATCATCCTTTATGAAAATTATTGTTTTCAATTTCTGCCATACATTCTCATAGCTTAAACTTTGTGGGGCGACACACTATGCAATATTCTAAATATGTCCTTAGAGACTATTCCTACTCTGTTATGCTAAAGGCAAGATAACCATACAGTAAATGACTCATCTGTATATCTACAGATTATGTATTACATGATAGTATGTATAACAGAATAAAGATACCCACCAAGATATGAAGGACAGGACAGGATGAATTTTGGTTCAATTACTTTACTTGAGCCTTAAACCTTAGATTGTCATCTAACGCCACATTCTTTCTAAACATTGTAACACTGTCATTATATGCCTATGTTTTTACCATGCAAAAAGTCTAGTGCATAATTTATTAGCAGTCACTTTTTCAAATATTTCAACTTTAACTCCTTAATATCAGCTGAAGTGCACCTTCTTCTTGGTGCTAATTTTATTCTTCTACTGAAGCACAGATGTTTCAGAAAGACTAACTGAAAAAGTCACTTACACTTATACATAAAAATATTAAGGTTTTCAATCAAGTTAGGGCAACATGATTCTCTATTGATCCTGTCAGTGCAATATGTGGGTTTAGCTATCATTGTCACCATTGGAGGCAGGACAAATCAAGAATTAAAGCTTAATTAAGTCCCTTTATTTTTTATATTTTGGTGAGTCATTTTTATCCAGAGTCTGTGTGTCCTTTTAAGTTTGGAGGTATCCCATCCTATGTTTTAAAAATTGTGAATACAGCATATGTTTTCGCTGCCTGCACAATGTGGTCCTAGAGGTAAAGCTGTATTGGAGTCTTTTTTCTATAGATAGTGCAGATAGTGTTGTTTCTTCATTGTTACTGCCTATGTACAGTGTGTTCTATTGGGTTAAGCTCTAATAGAAACCATGCAGACATGTCTATTCACAAAGTGAGGGGATTAAGCTGTCCCCTCATCCTTAATTGTAACTGACAGCTTGTTATATGTGACACCTGTCCTGCTATTACATAATATAACCATGCTCTGTTATATGCACATTAATACTGTCCTGCCATTATATGATATATTCACAACATTGGATGCTCCTCCTCTGTAGCTACAATTAAGTGGTGCTAGCATATATTGGTCATGATGATTGTAAAGGTCATTTAAAAAGTGCTAAATGGAAATGTGAACCTCTATTTGATCAAGTCAAGCTTTTTGCTGGGGCACATTGCTTCGCGCACACACAAGTTTGTGCATGCCTGCAGATCCAAGATGGTGACTGCCATCTTTCGGCAGCACAGGGGAACAAGGAAGCATGCTGTGCCACCTAGAAGAAATTACAGTTACTCCAGTACACTTGACGAATGACAGGTCTGGAGTGTGGCAATACGCCCATCATAAGAGTGGACTGAGGACACCCAATAAAGGGATTCTTGGGAAATTGCTGATGGTATTTGCTTAACAGTATAAACACCTACAGTGTCAATCCTAGACCATACTTTTGGACAAAATTCCTATGACTCCTCTCGAAAATGAATTTTTCCAGGATAAATCCTGGAATCAAGAATCAGTCGTATTTCAAACTCATCACCAAGTTTTGTCTTGATGGTAGAGAAAAGGTGGTAATTTTATTCTGGGCTGATGACTTGAAGAGTCTCAAATGGACTGATGTACCCAGGAGTGAGCTTCACATAAGGCACTTTCAGTCATATATTTAGAGTATGTAAGCAAACTCTGTCTTCTTTTTGTCATCATAGAGACAGCACAGTATTTCTTAATTGCAAAAATTTTGTAGCAAATAGATAATTTCTTAAGATTCTTCCTATCATCAAACCAGATTTTAAAAAAATAACGGCTTAATGAATTAATTGCAAGCACTTCAGCATTAAGTAGAGAGGAAAACTTTGGTAGCACAGTAAAGAAAGGAGTAGAAGAAGAAGTCTCATGAAAGTGATTGCTTTATGCAACATCTGCTCTAGGATAAAGATCAAGCCAATTATTTTGATTTGCAGAGGTATAAATCCTAAGCAAAATCTTCATATTTTGTTTCAGTTGTTCTATTTGACCATTCAACTGGGGTTGACAAGCCATGGAGAACTTAAGACAAATGTTCAAGAGTTTACACAATGATCTCCACAATTTGGAAAAAAAATTGTACTGCAGAGTCTACTATAATTTCCCATGGACATCCGTAGTAGGAGCAGGAGTAGAGGGCAGACCAGTTAATGCAATGGAATGAACCATTTTAGAAAAATGCTCTGTCACTACTCAAATAGTTTTACACTTCTTGCTTGTCAGAAGATCAGTAATAAAGTCCATGGCAATGTGGGACCATGGTCTTGTAGGAATAGTCAGAGGATGCAAAGGACACAGGCTTCTCGAGGAACTTTGTGCTGAGCACACATTGAGCATGCAGAAATAAACTTCTCACATCTTGATGAAGAGTTGGCCACCAGTAGTCTTGAGAACTGAGGGCCAGAGTTTTACGAGAACCAGCATGTCTGGAGAAATTAGATGAATGTGCCCAGTGAATCTTTCTGAGATTAAAAGAGACCAGAGTTTTACCCTGAAGAGGTGTAACAATAGAGGTAGCTAGAACACATTTAGGGCCTGATTCCTCAAGGCATGGATACTAAGCGCAACGTGCATTTGTTTTAAAATGCACCTAAATTGACTCTGCAGACTCACAAATTCAATAAGGAGAATGAGCTAATGAGATGACTATGTAGAATATACATTCGCACAGGAAAAAAATTGAATTAATGTCACCTGTTAATAATATAAACACTAATGACAAAACAGTTAAAAAAATAAATGTTTTATGTATATATATATATATATATATATATATATATATATACAAGTTAACCCGTGCATGATACTCATGCATTCTAGTCAAATCAAGCTACTTAAGGTCTTAAAAAGGTTCTTGTCATGCATTTGGACCTAGCCCAGGCCTCCTCAGGGGAAGAGCGTTACTTCCCGACGCAAGCGCCCTTTTTAATGTGTGTTCATGAGGTAAAATTACCTCACGAAAATGAGTTTGACCCCTCAACTCGTAACTTTAGCCTTTACTACCCCTCCCACGGGGGGAAGGGGGGATGATGGAAGTTAACTGACTTGACTATTCTAATTTTTTTTGTCAAATAATGTCAGTATACCAAATTTCAGGTCAATTGGATGAGCCCTTTCTGAGAAAATAGTTTTTTCCACACACACACACACACACACTAACGCACGCCTCTACACATGTGTGTTCATGTAAAATTACCTCACGAAAATGAGTTTGAGCCCTACCAAATTTCATGCCTTTTTGAAATTTTTTCCCCACACACACTAAGAATTTAGTAGGTCAGTGTATAACTCTGCCCAGCAGGTGGCGCTGCAACTTGTTTTTTTTTTCCCACACACACATAGACGCCACTAAGCATTTATATATTAGATATATATATATTAGATATATATATATATATATATATATATATATATATATATCAATCAATGAAATATATTTATTAGGATGATGTTAATGTCTACTGAACATAAAATACATTTTTCCAGTTGCTCCTGATTGCAAACACATATTGTAGCACGCATATGAGACTGTCATCAAGTAACTTTGAGATGCCAAAAGTTAGAATCTGATTGACTGTGTGCGTTCGAGTTTGACACACCCTTACCGTATATTGACTCCGGGCGAACACCCCTTCCCCACCCCATTCCCTTTCCATAAATACAATACACACAAAATTGGCAGATACACTCCATGATGAATCAGGCCCTCATGGTCCTCTGTAGGACAGTTTTCTGAATCTTGATCTGTGTCAAGAGAATGAGACAAGTCATCCACTTTTTTATTTTTATTTCCAGGTATGAATGTTATATGGAGGTTAAAGTGACCAATGAGTCTGTCTGGTGTTTAAGCACTGAACATTTTATAGATATAATAAATTTTTATAATCAATGAAGACTAGTACTGAAAAAGGGGTTCCTCGAGAAGATAACTCCATTCCTATTGGCCTAGATCCATGGCTAAAAGCTCCTTATCTCCAATTGCATATTTTTTCACAGCAGGACGAAATTTGCAAGAATAGAAGCTGCAAGGATGTAGATTGCCGGTAGATGGAGTCTAGTATGAATATAAGCAGTATATACTGGATAACGATATCAGGAATACAGTGGGTTGCTGTATAATAGTCACCAGGAAAATAGTGGATGGAATAAACTGGAATAGACGGAACAACCAGGAACACACTGGAACGTATGGAATAACCAGGAAAAACTGTGGAGTAGATGGAATAACCTGCAGCACACTGGAGTAGATGGAATAATGAGGAACACAATTGAGTAGATGAAATGACGAGGAACACACTGGAACAGAATTACCAGGAATACACTGGAATAGTTTTATTAGGAACACACTGAAACAGAATTACCAGGAATACACTGGAATAGCTTTATTAGGAACACAATGGAACAGAATTACCAGTAGCACACTGGAACAAAAGCCAGGAGTCAACTAAACAAGACAAGAGACTTCATAAACTGGCCCCATCTTGCTGGCAGAGATCAGGGTTCCTCTTTCACTTTTAATGGGAAACATTTTGCATCTGCATGTTGCATTTACACCAGAAAGTTCCAGGCACACTCCATGCATTGTAATAGAACACTTCATACACACCAAACGGTTACCTACAATGAAGATTGTCTCCACACTGTCATGCTTAATATAATCAATAAAATAATATTATTTTAAGAGAAAAAGTTGTTTATTTAAGTGATAGGGCTGGTACTAAAGAGGTAAGAGGTTGAATTTTGATGTTAGTTTAGACTTTTGCACATTGTGTCTCTTTCTGCACATCAAGGCGCACTTTTAGTTTGATGAGGTGACTCACAAGGAGTACTGATACAAAACCCAGGCATTTTGCAATGAGCATTGTGTGCATTTCATAAAAGACTCCAATGCACTTACTATGTGAATATACAGTATGGTGACATATATTGACTATTCCCTTGCTTCTAAAACAGTATATAGATCCAATATCTAATTATAAGAGACCAAGCAATTTCACTCATGTCTCAAATTGTATGACCACTGGTAATTTCCATTAAAGAAATGTATAATAAATCAGTGGTTTTGTACCAAATTGTATGAATCTGACCTAATTAAGGAATAATTTATTTGAGCTCAAATAGCATCAGTATTTCCAAGTGAAAATAATAAAATAATCTGATCCCAGGGATTTTTGTGTGAATCTGATTGTTTTGCAGATTTCTCACACAGTATATAGATCTCATAATGTAGATATTTATCAAACATCAGTCTATTTAAATTAGATATCTCACATAATATTACCACCAGCATTTCTGAGTGAGTGAGGAAATGTGTAGGTACCCCGAGTTCTGTTTGACCTAAGAATTCTGGAGTAAAATTATGAGAAGCAGCAATCTGCATATACAACATGACAACTGATAAGAGAATTGTGGCTAGTTATTCTGTGCATGTGACCGTATATTGAGTTTTGGTGTTATGGTTTTTGAGTTATGTTTGTTAAAGAGAAATTAATTCATTTTCCTCTTTTATAATACCTCAGACTCTGATAGAATGGCTGCCAGCATTTCCTGATGGAAGATAAGGACTACAGATGATTATTCCTGTGAAATTAAGTTACAACACTCATTACTACATGAATATAGTTGCAGTTGCCTAGTGATTACATCTTGCAGCTACATACATATTGAATTTTGAAATGTGACCAATTAGCTTCATGTTGTCATAAATAAAATTGACTAAGTGAAAAAAAAATGAAAGAAAATGTTATTTCAGAGCCCAGAAATACATAGGCCCTCTGACAATGCTACCTATTCTGTTAGCTAATTTCTATTTAATGATATCCATGATCTGTGTTACGTGGATATTTCTCTTCAGTCTCGGAGTGTACTCTTAGTACATTTCTGGGTGATGCACAATGTCCTTCTACATACAAGAAGAATATTAACTGCAGCAAAAAGAGTGATGCAATGTGAAGATTGCATATCACATTTTATCATAAGGTGGCTGCTTTTGGATTCTCTATTATTTGTTCCTCAAATATCAATCTGTTATGGTAGGGAGCAATCTTTCTCCCTCTTATTTCTGAATCTTACTCTTGGAACTATGTCATATCCCGTACTCTGTCACTTTGGTCTACAATTCTGGTTCACAGAATCCAATCAGAAAACACAGTGGAGGTGTCTTACATGAGTAAGTCAAGGTGCACAAGGTATTTGGTTGCAAGGTCATAAATTTCTGAGATTCTGCACTGCAACTGGTAATAGATCTTATGAATTTCTGGTTTTACTTTAATATTGGTCTATTACTTCATGTTAATGATCCTTAAGAGGTGTTTGTCAAAGCCAGGGTTCATGTCATTTTTTTATTGCCCAAACCTCCATGAGTAGTCATGTAGATTATGCACAATGTTTCCTTCTATATGGTATCTACCTTCAAGACTTTTTCTTTTGGCATTATTTGTGTCATTTGCATGATTTAATTTCTATTTTCTAGTATACTTAAATTTTAGAACATAATTTCTTCTTCAGTTGGACTCTGCTTCTTTACCTTTATACATTGGCTTTAACTGTCTTGTACAAGTGCACTGGGGTCATTTTCAGTTCTTTCCAAGCTATTCAGAGTTTATGTCCTTGCTACTAAAAACCTGCTACTAGTTGGGACTTCATATTGAGCTGTGCTTTCCAGCCGCCTCCTTTTGGTCCTTAGATAGCTAAGTGGCTTCCCTGGACAATTTTTAGTACTGGTTGTTTGCCCAGATTAAAATGTTCTGATATACAAGCTTGTTCTTGTAGATCTCCATGGTTTTGTCCATTCTTCCAGTGGTGTACCTATTGTCAGTGCAGGAACTGCAGCCACTATGGGGCCTGGAGAGGAAGAGGGCCAGCAATGCCAGGTCCCTCCCACCTCTCTGATGTTGGCCCCCCGGGCCCTTGTAGCACCCCTGAGGCCCCCTCTTTGCTCTGAAAAGAGCAGGGCAATGTCATTTTCTGAATGGCACATGTGCCAAACCGTGCATGCTCAGAGGAGGCTCCATCTTTGCTTTGTAGCTAGGAAGCTTAGCAAATTTTGTTATGGGTCCCAGCAAAGCACTGTTCTGCCCCTGACTCTCTTCTTCCTAGTGAATCAAGAGGGCCTTGGATTTTATTTCTATGGCCATTTCCTCAGAAGCTTGAGGTGTCTGGTCTATTATGTTCTTGGATTTATGTACTGTGGTCATGGGACTGCTTCCTTCCATGAATGAATGACTTTTGTTGTCCTGTGAGGTCCGAGTCCAAATTAGGCCAAATATAATAAAAGGGTATGGTTTATGCAAATTTATGCAGTTTTTCTTTTATGTTCACTTTCCATGGTTGTCTCTTCTAAGCCAAACATTTCACAAAAGATTAAGAAATGCAAATGTGGAAATAGACAATAGACTTCTTTATACACAATACATTATATTGATATGTTGTAATGGTCAATGTTACTAGTTATAATTTTCATACTGCCATCTTGAGAAAGAGTAGCATATCCAAAGAACATAAACCCAGATGGGAAAAAATATATTGTCCTCAGGCACGTTTGTGACAGTCACATCTGTCTCAGCCAGACACAGCAGCTATTTAAAATGAGATAATAATCTGCGATGCCTCTGCAGCTGGGATAACTTTTCAGGATAACCTATAACAGCTCTCAAGACCCTATTTGTTTTAAGCTACATGCAAGTGATTTGTGTGCATTGCTAGACCAGCTGTGACCTAACTCTGTCACAATATTTTATTAATATGATAAAGTTATGGCATCTACAGCTTTACAATGTGCTGATGTGCAAAACATTTCTTAACCAAATTTATAAGTAGAAGCTGCAGTCATAAAATTACTAAACCTGATACAAATTTTTAACATAGCAAATTATTCATAGGCATAAGATTTGACAATATTTCTTCCATTGTTTAAGACTAAAGTAATGTAAGCAAATTAAATTATAAACAAAACATGAAAAAGTGAAAAACGATCGGATGGATGGAAAAAACAAATATCAATCAATATATAATTATAAAAAGGTAAATAAGATGTACCTTAATTAATCACAATCAAAATATTTGATGGTTACCTATATGAACTACAAACACCTACCATGAAAAAAACACAAAGAGCAATCAAACAGTGAAAAATGTTGACAAAAATAGACAATAAAAGACAAAACATAGATCATTGCATTTGCAATAAATAAAAGTATAATAATAATCTGGATCCTAAAATAAATCATAGGAACTCACAAACAATTACATATAATAAATAAAACAATACTTATTTTCTAGATACATAAATTAGACATATTCCAATAAATATTATCATTACACGGATTCAAGCAAAAACATTTAATGATAAATAGATATAGCAAAGTTTAAAAAAGAATAAGTAGCTGAAACATATTGGCAGACCACATATATTTATCTGTCTACTCCAAACATGCTTCACCCACCATCGGTGCCTTTTGTATAGGTTTCATATGCTACTCTTTTTTTCCACTATCCCTTTGTCTGTACCTCCATTTCTGCCTTCCCTCCACAGTAGACCTCCAAGGGGCCACATTAGTTTGTTCTCAATTTTCCATTGGAGCGCTCTTAGTTAGTTTGAACATAGATGCAACACATGGATCTCAACCCATGTTGCTTCCAATGTTTCCAAAAAATGTTGCAAATTAGCTGGTAATAAATATTCCAATTGTAGTGAGATTTCGTGAGTGGAAAAGCTACTGTATTTAGCTGAATTCACTGTCATATTCTTGGACCCAGTCCAGAACATTTCTAGTCTTGTGGATAATTACCTTGCCACAAAAAGCCCATTTACAAATGGATACACTGCTGAAGGGATGTATCTGGTTAGCAACAATGTTCAAATATCCTGTAGCATTTTAGTATTACTCTATGCTCTGACTCACTGCATCCCACAAAAACACACTCTGCACCATTTCACCTCCATCCCCAACTTGCATTGTTGATACCAAGGAAGATTTTATGTCATTTTATTCATATTCTGGTTCTCCCATTAGTGTAAAGCCGTGGTAACTGGTTTACATCAGGCTAGGCAATATTTTTCAAATCTTTCCAATCCTCTGTGATCTAGTATTTGCGCACCCTATCTCACTGCAAACTCACCTTATTTTTCACTGACATGAGTGGATTTGAAGTGGTTGTTGGCTACTGTTTGTGACAAGGTACAACAATTTGTGCATTTTTATATTTCTCTTTTTTCCTCCAATGTTGTACTCACCTGTTGATTTGCTGTAGCCCATCTATTACTCTACACAGATTGTGTAAAACCTCCATAAATCCCTTTCAGTAATGTTCCTGGTTTGATCACTTGTCCATCATTTGTTGGTTGTTACTTTAATGTAGACCAGTTCTTGATACTTGAAAACACTAACTACACCTTTTAAATACAGGCACAAATGAGGACATATAAATAGTAAAAAAACTCAACTTTATTTAATTATAAGGCATTTAAAAGAACATAATCAAACGATACACCTGACACTGTTGAGGTGTTTCTAATAAACTCATATCCGAGCATGGAGCATCCATTACCATGACTTAAAGAGCACTATCTGCACATTTTATGCTGTTACTGATTAAGTAATTACATGGGTACAGCGCTGCGGAATCAGTGGCGCTATGTAAATAAATGGTGATGATGATGATGAGACCTGGAAATGTTCCAAGAATATTACTGAACTTGGCAGTGAATTTGGCTTAATGCAGTGGCCTCTACAATTACCAGATCTCAGCCAATTCAAGCATATGTGGAATCAGCTACAATAGCTTGTAAGACCTATGAGATACATTGGAGTTATTATTATTATCTTTTATATATAAGGCACCACAAGGTTCCTGAAGCACCATACAGAGGGAATACAATAAGATATAACATGGAAGAACAGGGTAATACACTAAAGGCAAAACAGGCAAAGCACTTCAATGTAGACAGAACAATATAACCAGCACTAAGGAAATAAAAAGGGTATAAATTCTTCCTAGACAATGAGGCATGGGAAGAGGGGGAAATAAAAGGGACTAAAAACAGCCCTAGTTGAGTCTATACCCAGTAGAGTGGACTCAGCAAATAGGATCAGAATCTCTAATTGAGTAATGGAGGTAGGGCATAGTCATGCTGGTGGTAACAAAAGTGGGGTAAGGAGGACACGAGGGAAGAACGTCCTGTTTGAAAGAGCTTACTATCTATAGGGAGGGTCCAACAATTCGGCGAGAGACATAGAGGATTAGACAACGAGAGTAGTGGTGAGTTAGGAGGTGAGCTGATAGGCTTTGAAGAAGAAGTGGATTTTAAGAGCCAACTTAAAGCTTTGGAGAGAGGTAAATAGCCTGATTTGGAGAGGGAGTAAGTTTCAGAGGAGGAGAACAGCATGGAGAAGTCTTGGAGGCGAGAGTGTGAGAAGGTAATGAGTGAGGAGGAGAGGTGACTGCCTTTGGTAGAACAAAGAGGGCGGGAGGGAGTTTAGAGGTAGAGAGTTTGGAAAAATAGAGGAAGTTTGGGTTAGGGCTTTATAGGTAAATGTAAGAAGTTTGAACTGGACTCTGTATTGGTGAGGGAGCCAGTGAAGAGATTAACAGAGAGAGGGGAAAAATTAGAGGGTAGCAGTGCTGAGAATGGATTGGAGTGGGGAGAAGTGGGAGAAAGGTAAACCAGTGAGAAGGAGGTTGCAATAGTTCAGATGAGAGATGACAAGCGAGTGGATTAGGGTCTTAGTTGCCTCTACATTAAGAAAGGGTCTAATTCTGGAGATATTCTGAAGGTAGAAACAGCAATACTGGGAGAGGATTGAATGTGGATATATAAGATAGGGAAGAGTCAAAATTAACTCCAAGGCAATGAAATTGTGGGACAGAGTAAATTGTAATATTGTCAATAGATAGTGAGATGAGGGGAGGTGGGCAGACTTGGCTGGTTGGTAACACGATAAGTTCAATTTTAGATATGTTCAATTTAAGGAAGTGGTGGGACATCCAAGAAGAGATAGCATTAAGACATCTGGAGATGTGGCAGAGAAGAGAGGGGGAAAGTCAGGAGAGGAGATGTAGATCTGGTATAGTGTAAAGATGATACTGTAAATTTTAAAGCATAATTAGATCACCAAGGGAAAAAGTGTAGAAGGAGAAATGGAGGGGACCAAGAACAGACCCCTTGAGGACAAAGACAGGCTCCGGCAGTATGGGTGAGGTAAAGTTAGTGGCAGGGCCACCTTAACAACTTTATGGGCCCCCGGGCAATGCAGTGTACCGGGCCCCTAAAAAAAAAAATATATATATATATATATATATAGTGTGTGTGTGTGTGTGTAAAAAAAATACATATGTATGTAAAAAAAAACGTGATTATATATATAATCACTTTTTTTTTACATATATATATATATATATATATATATATATATATATATATATATATATAGGGGCCCCCTTAACTTACCTTAAGTCCGATCCTCTTCTTTTTTCCGCGCCGCTGAGTCTCTTCTGCCCTCTGCCCAGCATTCACTGCGAGCACAGCATGGAAGAGGGGACCAGGGAGGGAGCCGGATCACCGCTGATGTGACCACAAGGTAAGTATTTTAAAAAGAAAAAAAAAAAATTTTTTTTTTTTTTTTTTAGGATTCGGACGGACCCCCTTGCCTGCAGGGCCGCCGGGCACCTGCCCATCGTGCCCAATGGAAGAGACGGCCCTGGTTAGTGGTAGAGACAGATAATGAGCTGTCAGAAAGGTGTGAGGTCAGCCAGGAGAGAACAGTGTCACGTAGGCCAAAGGAGAGTAGGATTTGCAGAGGGTGGTCTACTGTGTCAAAAGCAGAAGACAGATTCAAGAGGATGAGAAGAGAATAGTGACCCTTGGATTTGGAAGTGAAAAGGCCATTAGTGACCTTGGTTAGGGCAGTTACAGTGGTGTGGAAAGGACGAAAACCAGATTGAAGAAAGTCAAGGAGGGAATGGTAAGAAAGGAAGATGGCAAGGCAGTTGTAGACAATCCGCTCAAAAAAGCTTTGAAGCACCTGGGAGGAGAGAGATGGGGAGGTAGTTGGATAGAAATTCTGGGTTGAGGAATGGTTTTTTAAGGATGGCAAAGACTAGGAAATGCTTGAAAGATGATGGATGGCGTTAATTTTAGATGTGAAATGGGTGGTGAAGTCAAGCGCAGAGAGAGTGGAAGGAAGGGTGGGGTGCAGAGGAGGGAATTGAAAGTTGCAAAAAAAGATGATAGTGTTGGAGGACTGAGAGGCTTTAAATAGGATTGTTTGGAAAAAGGGCAGCATTGTATGAAGAGAGCATTAATGTGATATAAAGAGAGTCCGCAAGAGAGTGTGACTTCCTCCAGTGCCACTCTACAACACAAGAGCATTTTTCTCATGGTTCAGAGTACCAGTGTGTCACTTTTAAAACCTTGTTGAATGAACTTGTTAAAAGGGAAAATGGGGGAGCATTTCACTACATGTTAATGTGCCATTATGTCTATGCTATCTTCATAATGCTTTTCTGCAAATTACCACCTCACAGAAATAGATCCCTCTTAAATTTTCTGTTTTTTTAATTTGTGCAGTGGGTCTGTATACTCAGAACTGCAGTAACTAATCATCCATGCCATCCCCTTGCTGGCATACTGATATAAATACAGGGAACTGGGCTTTATGTGTAATAGTAACAGCTTGGCCCATTTGTGTGTGCCATTTGTCTGCAGTAAAAAAAAGACTAGCATAAGATAAACTATTTAAAATTGTCTAAAGTTTCACACTGGTGAATAAAGCCCAAACATAGGAAAAAGAGTTACAGTGAGTGCACACATATTTCAGTGCTGTCCATATTCAAACACATAGGGCTAGATTTACTAAGCTGCGGGTTTGAAAAAGTGGGGATGTTGCCTATAGCAACCAATAAGATTTTAGCTGTCATTTTGTAGAAAGCACTAAATAAATGAAAGCTAGAATCTGATTGGTTGCTATAGGCAACATCCCCACTTTTTCAAACCCGTAGCTTAGTAAATCTAGGCCATAGTGTATTTTTTTAATTAAATATGGTATGTTAGAAAGCATGAATTAATTTGTGTTCAATTCTCTGGAAATATAGTACTTTGTTACTAGCACATAACTGCTAATAAATGTCCAGTGATTGTCTCAGTTTCCCAAGATTCATCCATGGCAATCTTCCTTTTTCTAGAACTGATCAGTTGCACAGTATCAGTTCTTTTGTTATGTATTTTTTTATTCTGCACAAATTACAAGTTAACATTTATTGGAGAACAGCATTTAAAACACAGTTCAAATATATTGTAAAAATGTGTTAGTGATCAAACTGTGCTGTATGCCCATTTAAAGCAGCATACACTTACTCTTAAACATACACTTTATTTACTAATAATATTCACAAATCCTTTGCTCCAGGAAAGTAAAAGCATACTTACCTACTTTCTTCAGCTCCCTTCCGGGAGCCAGCCAGTGGAGGGGCGGGGTGGCCGAAATCGCGTCATTTCGGCCCCGCCCCCTGTGACGTCATGACGCAAATTGCGTCATTTGACAGCGGGGGCGGGGCCAAACGCCGCGATTCACCGGGAATCGCGGCGTTTGGGATCTAATTCTGCCCACTTCACTAGGAAGTGGGGCACTTCCTAGTGAAGTGGGCAGAATTCGGGAGATTGCCACACTCGCCCGGGAGTCCGGGAGACTCTCACAAAATGCGGGAGTCTCCCGGACATTCCGGGAGAGTTGGCAAGTATGAGTAAAAGTAATGCCAATTTCCCTTATACATGCACACATAAACCACACAAACCAACTATTAAAAAATATATAAAAATGTGTCTCTTGAAATACAGGAAGCTTTACATTTACTTTCACTATAGGAGTTATTTGAACTATGTCTCAATTCTGTCTATCTATCTTGTTTGCCCCTGTGGTTTTCTATGCTGAATTCTTTGTGTGACCACCATACTGATTGATTACTCATATACATGGACTTTGTACTTCTTTTTGTACTACCTGTAATAGCTCAAGCATTACTCATTCTTGGGCTTTGTACCACATGTTTGCTTTATGCTTAGTTGTATTTATTATTATGCTTATGTGTATTCAAGTACTTGTTGTCTGTTATTCATGTATCTGTATGCTGACTGTCCGGCACTACAGAATCTGTGGTGCCTTATAAATAAACAATGATGATGAAACACAAGAGAGCAATTCAGCTGTACTTTATATTGAAAGTAAAAAGTAAATGTATTGAGGTCAAAATAAAAATTAACCCTGCTTTATGGTGACACTTTCAATTGTGCAAGAGGCACTTTTAAATCTGAATCAGAATGATTACACACATAGAATGCACAGATAGATCATTATTTCACTCAATAGTGGAGTGTACTTGTATATGCCAGATCTATGCATATAAAGTTGATATTACCCACAAGTCTTGGTCTTGAATTGACTCCCAGGACCTCCACAGTAGCATTGCACATAGATTTTTATTACAAGTAGTAAAAACACACAACACTTTATACATACTGTACCATATGAAGATACAGCACTTGCACACAGCACACACTTTGATGCACAGATATAAAATTCATATTGCACCTTCAGTACTGTAACACTGCAACACAGAATGCTATACTAAACTTCTACACTCAACACTCATCACTTATACATTTACATACACTATTATTATAGTACCACTTGGCCCATCTAGTCTGCCCATTTTTTAACCCATGGTAACCTTCAATCCTATTTGATCCTTAGTTCTTTGTAAGGAAATCCTTATGTCTATCCCAAGCATGTACAAATTGCTGTACTGTTTTAGCCTTTGCCACATCTGATGGGAGGCTATTCCACTTATCCACTCCCCTTTCTGTAAAGTAGTTTTTCCTCAAATTTCCTCTCAACCTACTTCCCTCCAGTTTCAGTGCATATCCTTGTGTTCTAATTTTTCGATCTCCTTTGAAGAATGTTTTCATCTTGTACCTTGTTAAAACCCTTGATATATCAGAACTGACACTAAGCATAATGTGACAGAAGCACCGGGCAAGTGGTGAATGGCAGAGTAATATGTCCCAGGCTTTCTGTCTTGTATGCTTTTAAATCCCAGGTGTGGGACACAAGGTTCTTCACAAGAGAGAGGATGTCCTTGTGTGTTAAGTTAAAAGCCAGACAGGCTAGGACTTTTGTTTCTGTTTATTTTCCTCAACACTTGTCCTCCCACTTTACATACAGTATTTTCTCTGATTCCCTCATTATTGGTTCTCTCTACCATATTCTCAACTCCAAAACTTCTACACGAATTGGTACATGTTGTCCTGCTCTGGAAATCACAATTTGATGGCCAGTAAGGGGATTCAATTATTTAAAAAGATTGAGTAAATATACTATTACTATAATCAAATTTCTGACCACAAAAGAACCTGCAGTTAGCTTAATGTGGTTGGACATTCTGCTATACAAGATGGCTATACATACTGTACATTTTTACTATTTGCATAAGATAACTTCACATTCAGTTTTTCTTTAATATGATTAGTCTCAGCATGGAAAAGCATTGTTTGCCAGTATAAATCACTATGCTAGCATTAATCCCGTCATATCCTATGTTAGTGGCTAAACTAACAAAAATTATAAATCTAGCCCTGCCATATGGTTTAAATATGTTTTTAGTGGTTAGAACACAAATACTGTATTATTTATGTAGTATATTTGTGCTTACATTTGAAAGTGTTAACAGAAATATTGTGAAAGTGGCTTATAACGCACAAATAAATATACTGTATAACACCAATCTTTAATGCTAGCCTATTTTTTGTTTATTTTTATTATGTTGATTATCATATGCCTACACACATTTGAAGGGAATCTGCCTACTGTTCTTCACACCTGCTCCTTCTGTAATTTTATTCAGTGTTTGCTAGTCATTCCTTTTTATAGAACTTCTTTGCAAGATAGCTAATGCCCAGTAGCTCCCTACATTTACATATTTGTTGTATTTATAACTTGACATTAGTCTGAACATTTAACTTCACTCCTAAGACAATCAAAGCAAATGAAAAAGTTTGCAACAGAGAACAGAGCAATGTGTGGAAAGAATAATAGTGAGCAGGATGGTGGTAGGTATGCTTGCCCCTCTTCCAAAACCCCTAATGGAGATGCGTACATAATAATAGAGGGGAAGCAGGTAAACTACCATGTTTCTCCATTTATTCAGGTGCAGAGAGATCAGAGGCAGATTAAGATTGCCATAAACCCTAGCTGGCAATCATGGGCCTCCATCCTGTCTGCCATTCCTAATCTCCTTGCAATGACCACCAGAATGTTGTATGTCTGGGAACTGCCCAGAAGAATGTAATATGCAAATTCATTGCTAAGCAATATGTAAGATACCAAATAACTAGTCAACAGGATGCAATATTCTAAGTGATTATCCAGCATATGTATTATGCCAAAAAGACAACCAAGAAACATTTAAGAGATCCAATAATTGTCGAGCAGAATGTAGCATACTACTAACTCGCTAACAAGATTTCATGTGCCCAGCATGATTTAATGCACAAAATAAGTTGTGATCACCAAGTAGTCAACATTTACCAGGATATAATGTGACCAATAATTCCCAGTAGGCTACCCACTGCTTTTTGCTCACATCTTGCATCCAGCTGCATCCTCATGATGCAGTTGAATGCAGTCTACTCTTATAAAGTCAGAGAAGAAATAAGCCCGCGCTCGGTATATAATATTTTATAAATGGTAGCAACTGAAAGGCAATTTAAATGCCCATATATGTATAAAAAAACAAAAAGACAGTTGCTGTCAGCGCTTATCAATTCCTTCATCTTTCACCAATTCCTTTTATCTTTCTCTCAGTTCTCCTTCTTTCTCCCAGTCCTTTTTTAGCAGTACCTCCTTGTACTGGAGTCACAGCCTTCTATAAAGCAAAACAAATCCATTCTTCTGGAATCAGGGTAAAAAAAAACATATTCTGCAGGTGGTTATGTGCCCCTGCGATTGTCAGGGCTGCCAAGAGGAATTTAATGCCCTCGGTACACCAACTTTTTTTTATAACTTTTTATTTATAACAGCAGATGTATATAAAGCACAACAGTACATGACAAAAATAGTATCCAAGTACCAGCAATACAAAATATAAAAGCTCAGATAAGAAAAATAAAAAACGCAGAAAAACAACAGAAAACATATAAATATAGTTTTCACAACAAGGTACATTCCAGGATCGAGTTAAAGATCTACAAGGTGATTATTGAAGTAGAAAGCTTTCCCAATTCCAAAGGTACATCCTGTACCCTTGTACATATCAAGCGAATGGAGCAAACTGCCAGAATTTTTTTATTTTTGTTGGGGGTAAAGGGGGGAGGGAGATGGAGGGAAGGGGAAGGGACAGTCCAAGTTGGGTATGTGTCCTTGTCTGTGAACCCAACATATCAGTATGATAATAAAAAAGGGGGAGAGGCGAACAGAAGGAGCAGAGAGAGAATAGGAGAAATAGAGTCACAGAGATTGGAAAAAGAAGGGGAGGGGAAAGCATCTAAAGCTTATAAGAGGCCTGGCATAGAGCTGTTGTTAAAGCTATACCAAGGATCCCACACTTTGTGGAACGTGGGAACTGTGTCATGGAGAAGACTAGTCACATATTCCATGGATGCCGTGAGCCCAGTTCTTTTCATAAGTCCCTCTCTAGAAGGCTGTGAGGCCTTCTTCGACTCACTAGCTATTTAGAGGTTATTGCCTCTTCAAAATTGAAAACCACCTATCTCTGTGTTCCCTGACTTTGCACTAGATGCTCAGAAATCAAGATCCCAGTTTGCCCATGTTTTTTGCCATACTCTATGTTGTTCCCGCCCAGACTTTGTGTGGAGGCAAATGGACAACATCACTTCTTCTCCTCTCCTCAGGAGGCCATGGAGGTTGAAGTGGCACCAGCCTGCCGGAGCCAGAGATGCCTAATTATTTCATCTGCGGTTTGCAGGACTTGTTATGTTTTTTGTATTTTAATACTTAGTGCAAGTGATACATTGCCACTTTGCTTCTTTCAGGATTGGTAGCAGAGATTATGCGAACTAAACTAGAAGAGAGTTACTGCTAAATATAGCTAGGGATGTGCAGCCCCTCTATTTTACATTTACTTTTTCTATAGTTCTAGCTGCATAGGGTTTTTAGGGTCTAAAGTATACCTTTGTTGGAAATTCTTACGGTATAGGAGGTGGTGGTGAAAGTTGGGTATTTAGTTTACTTTGTTTCTAGGGTTACGTAAGGGATATAGTTGGATATGGGGGGTATTCAGATTAGATTTGGAAGGTATCATGTTGGTTTTTTAGACATCTACTTCACCATGCACCATGATGTTCTCGCTTCTCTCATCATATTGAATATGCATGTATGTTTACTTATATGTGCTAATTTTCTATATTGTGCAAGGGATGGTCTGTCGAGCTCCTCCATTCTGTTGTCACTCATCCTCTCTGATATGTTCTGCTGTCGAGTGATTTCCCATGGCTGTGAGTAGAATGTGTGGAGGAGGGCTCTGTTTGCTCACTAGGGGCCTGATTCATTAAGGATCTCAAATGAAGAGGATACTCATTTCAGTCTCCTGGACAAAACCATGTTACAATGGAAGGGGTGCAAATAAGTGTTCTGTTTTACACATAAGTTAAATACTGACTGTTTTTTCATGTAACACACAAATATCAACTTTAAATTTCAGTGTACAAATAAGCTATCAAATATTTGTGTGTTACATGAAAAAACAGTCAGTATTTAACTTATGTGTAAAACAGAACACTTATTTGCACCCCTTCCATTGTATCATGGTTTTGTCCAGGAGACTGAAATGAGTATCCTCTTCATTTGAGAACCTTAATGAATCAGGCCCCAGGAGCCTTAAGGATAAAGTGAAATGTTCTCTTGTACTTTCCCAGTACAGAAAATACAACCCTGATATTGCATGTCTAGTTGAAACCCATTTATACAGCAGTAAGGTCCTCATTTTAAAGAGGCCGTGGGAGGGGGGCTATCACTCAGTTCACTCTCCAAATGCCCTGTACATCTCTATTCTAATCAAAAAACAGTTAGATTTCACCTTAGAACGCATACAGACTGATCCGTTTGTATTTAGGGCAATACGTGATTTCTCCTTACGATTCTTGCAGTTTATATCCTGCCCATTACAGTAACGATGTTCTTAAGAAGGCCGCGACTCTCACTGGCTACTTCGGTAGTGTGCTTGGGAGATTTTAACATCCTTAATGCAAGCTTTGATAGATGGCGTGTAGCCAGCATACATTTTCGTCCCACCCCCTTCTCCTGACTGATTGACGTGATGGGCCTCATATTTGGAGATTTCAATATTCAGGAACACCACACTATACTTGCTACTCCACTATATACCATTCTTTAACTCAGATAGATTTGATTTTACCCTCCAATAGGTTGGCTGCTTTTGTTACTTCTGATGAGTACCATATCAGGTGTCTCCCTGGTGTTGATGATATGGCTGGTGAGAGAAGAATCCGGTTTTGGTAATTAAATCCTATCTGGCTTAATTCTATATGGGCTGGATCAAACCTAATTTGCACGTGAGAAGGGTTTTTCAGCGACTATAAGGTGACGTCTTTCTGAGCCATGCTCTGGGACACCTTTAAGGTCTATCAAGAGAGTTTCTAGCATTAAAACCTACCATAGGCAGACAGAACCTGATTTAGAACAGTGTTGTAAGGATACAGAATGCACATATCTTAGATCTCGTACTAGGGAACATAGACTTTTCTGGCTGCGTGTGCAGCTTGATTGGAAAGACCATCTTTTTGATAAGTCCAAGGTTGCTTCCTCTTTTCCAAATATCTAAATTACTCTTAGACAGATACGCGGGGGGGGGGGGGAGGGGAGGGAGTTATTTGGCTTGTTTGGTTAGAGATTACTTAGCTAGCTGCACTATATCGGCCATAGTGAAATTGCCCAAACATTTTTTTATTACTATAGGAATCTCTATGCCTCAAAGGTGTCCTATACGCCCGCTCAACTCTCTTTCTAACTTAACACCATTAGGTTGCCCAGACTTTTCCAGGATTCGGTGGCCTTTTTGAATGAACCTATTACCGCTCACAAGCAGAATTAATTTGTTGAAAATGATCAGCCAACCCAAATTTTTTTATAATCTACAGCACTCTCCTGTCTATCTCACCAATAGTGTTTTCCAGTGTATCAAGCGGGTCATTTCCTCATTTGTTTGGGGGGGATAGGAGAACTAAGAGTAGAATGCAGACATTCTGTATGTCCTAGGGCGGTTTGGCCCCCCTAAACCTTAAATTGTATTACTATGCGGTGCAACTAACACACCTGATTGATTAGTTGGGGACCGCACACTCTGAAACTTTAATTGTTTTTTTGGTTGAACTCTTTGTGTTGGACCCCATTGCAAGTCCTGTTTGTGGGAAAACGTACTAGAAAGGTAGCTCCGATTATTAAGCAAGCTTTTGAGATATGGAGATTTTTACATCATCTGTTGGGATGCTCCCTCTAACTCGCTGTGACGTAATTCTGCAATTGCTGAACTTGCTAAATTGCAGGATTATGACATATGGTGTCTGTTTAAAAGTGTATGCTCAGTTATTACAGGAATTTGGGATCCCTAACTCAGCTTTTTATTGTTACCTCCAACTGCGACATGCCCTTACCTCACAATTTTCACCTTCCCCACCGCTGATACAGACCTTTCCGATTTAGCACTTGTTACCCATCTTTTTGTGGTCTATACCGGATACCAAGTTGTTTTTGTTTTATTTAATGGGTTTTAAGGGTTAATAGGGTAGTTATGTATGTTATCCTTTGTTGTCTGTCTTCCTTTTCTTTTTGTCTTGTTATTTTTTGTCTTGGAAAAACTTAATAAAAATTTACCTGATCAGAAGATTTTGCTTGAATGCCTTCCTCAGATTCAGTTATGTTGCTTTTGACAGGGTTGTGCCTTCATTTAACCACATCGCTTCTGATTGGATGCCACCAGGACTAGACATACAATGTTAGAGACAGACACACAAAGAAGGGAACAGAGGCACACATGAGGAGACAGAGAGAGACAGACAGAGGAAGGAGAGAGACACTGGCACAGGTAGTGAAAAGAGAGAGGCTGGCACATAAAGGAATGGCAGATAGGCTGGTGCAGACAGGTGAAGGGCAAAGAGGCTGGCACAGAAAGTGAAAGGGCAGAGAGGCTGAAGCAGACAGTAGAAGGGCAGAGAGGCTGGCACAGACAAGAGAAAGGCAGAAAGGCTGCTACAGATGGGAAGAGCAGAGAGGCTGGCACAGTGGAAGGGCAGAGAGACTGCTGCAGACAGGGGAAGGGCAGAGAGCTTGTCGCAGACAGCAGAAGGGCAGTGGTGCTGGCACAGACATAGGAAGAAGAGAGACTGACACAAACAATGGACGGAGATAGACTGACACATCAGGGAAGAGCAGAGAGAATGGCACAGACAAAAAAGAATTAAACCACATAGAAAAGTGTCAGGATTATATGTCTATGTACACATACTTACCTTATTTGCCGTCAGTCCTTCTTAGATGTGCAGGGTAGAGATGTCCTGGATCTCAAGAGCCATGGCCCAGTGGAGGAGGAGTAGAACTGGCAAAGAACTTAGTAAAGTCATGTCGGTGCCTAAGTAACTTAAAAAAAAAATGAGGTGGCTCCAGCTCAGGTCCAAGCCCCCAGGCAAACACACCTGGTCATTGTGGGGGAGCAGATATATAATACAATGTGTATTTATTTTTATAACATAGTTACAAAAATAAATACAATTTGTGTAAGTTTTGTTTTTTTATATTTTTGGCTTTGAGGCTTTAAAGGGACAATTCCGCTCTATAGTTATTTACCATAAACAAGAGTGTAAGTTTATTTTCTATATAAATGGAACTGAACATTATTGATCACACAACTATCATCATTCAGGATTTCATATTTATTGGTTTATTGTCTTAAGTGACCTTCAGCCCCTTTCTCTATTCTAAAAGACACATTGTAAATAAATATTTAAATATTTTGAAGAGCATCTTTTACTTAGTAACCAAGTGCAGTCCTAAAATTATATTGACATCCTGTATTTCCTCATAGCTGCAATTTTTAATATGAACTCATTTACAGCAAAAAATATAATATGACAGAAAATATGTTCCTTTGCATTCTCCATTAATTGCACCATTGCTTACAAAAAACAAACTAATCTAAGGTTTGGCAAAGCAAATGCTGCAACAGGGACAAATATAGAGAATTCATTGGTACCTTCTTATCCTTTGTGGCAAATGCCACATCTGTATATGCATACATATATACACATAATACACACACGCGCGCACACATAGACATATATATGTATGTATATATATATATATATATATATATATATATATATATATATATATATATATATATATAAACTTAGTGGCCAGTTTATTAAGTTAACCTCTCTACTACTGTGTGCCCCCTTGCCCCAGCCTGAATTCTTTGTGGTGTAGATTCAACAAGGTGCTGGGAAAATTCCTTAGAGATTCTGGTCCATATTAACATGATAGCATCGCATGATTACTGCAGATTTGTCTGCTGCACATTCATGCTGATCTCCTGGGATTTAAACACACAACAGTCTCTAGAGATTACAAAGAATTCTACGCAAGACAAAAAACATCCGGTTAATAACAGTTCTGTGGGCAAAGACGCCTTGTTAATGAGAGAGGTCGGAGAATGGTCAGACTGGTTTAAAGCTGATAAGAACACAAATAATCATGCGTTACAACAGTGGTATGCAGAAGAACATATCTGAATGTACAGCACATTGAACCTTGAAGTGGATGGGCTACAGCAGCTGAAGACCACACTGGGTTCCACTCCCATTAGCTAAGAACAGGAAAATGAGGCTGCGGTGGGCACAGGCTAACCAAAACTTGACAATTAAAGATTGGAAAAACATTGCCAAGTCTGACTAATCTTGAGTTCTTCTGTGACATCCAGGTGATGGAGTACAAATTTGAAGTAAACAACATAAATCCATGAAACCATCCTGCCTTGTGTCAACTGTACAGGCTGGTGGTAAATTTGTGGGGAATCTTTTCTAGTCACCTTAATACCAATTGAGCATCGTTTAAATGCCACAGTCTACCTGAGTTTTGTTACTAACCCTTTATGGCCACAGACTACACAACTTCTAATGGCTAATTCCATCAGGATAATGTGGCATGTTGCAAAACACAAGTTATCTGAAGTTGGTTCCACAAACCTGACAATGATTTCAGTGTATTCCAATGGCTTCTACTGTCACCAGATCTCAATCCAATAGAGCACCTTTGAGATGTGGAACGAGATATTTGCAGAATGAATGTGCAGCTGACAAATCTGCAGCAACTGCGTGATGCTATCATGTCAATCTCTAAGGAATGTTTTCAGCACCTTGTTGAATTCATGCAATAATTAATTCAAGCTGTTCTGGGGACACAGGGGGCCCTACCCAGTACAAGAAATGTATATATATATATATATATATATATATATATATATATATATATATTTATATTTAATAGTGGCCAAGCCTGTCTAATGGTTGATTCTAGTATACAGTGATTCTATGTCATACGCGGCTATCCACATTATTTCATGAAAGTAAAATTACGTTTTCTCAAAACATAAGGGGCCTGAGTCATTAAGGCAAAAAAGGAGTAAATGTTCTCTAGGACAAACCATGTTACAATGCAAGGGGTGCAAATTAGTTCATTATTTTGCGCATAAGTTAAATACTGGCTGTTTTTTCATCTACCACACAAATACTTAATAGCTTTATTACTACACTGAAATTTAAAGTTGATCTAGGGCATGCCCTACCCCAACTATAAATCTGTCCCTACATTTTAAATTTACCTCCCCCTCCAATACAACATGGTTTTGCCCAGGTGCAAATGTTACTCCTTTTTTATGCTTTGCTCTCCTTAAAGACTCAGGCCCCAGAAGTCCACATTTAAACAATTGATTTTAAAGTTTACCTACTGGACAGTTCACCAATGTCAAACAGAAGGGCTCTGATAAGTAAACTAGGAATTACTGCCAAGGAACTGAATGCAAAAAAAGATGAACTAAAGAAGAGAGGATACAGCAATATGCATAACATACAGATTCAGACATCATTCCAACACCCTCACAAAAGAAATCTGTAAAGAAAGACCTGGATATATGTATTGGAAGATTTTGGAGTTAATGGAAAAAGATTCATGAGGTTATGTTGACTGACCATGATCTGGAGGCAATATTGGGACCAGGATAAGTGTAGTTTGGAGGAGAGCCACAAATCTTAAGGATCAGATTGTACATACCATTTAATGAAAAGTGGCATTAAAAAAAACAAATAAGTTCCATGGTGGGATCATATATGCAAGATGGATATAAGGACTGTCAGTATATGTGTAAAAAAACAGATTTTTTTTTTATCAACTGTAATACACAACTATTGCTATACTGTTTAACGTGGTCATGTGGGCTTTAATAAATAGGCATGACAACAAGACTTATAATACAGAGGATTTTAGAACATGTTGGAAATATAAAAAATTTATTTCAGATAAAGAAACATTTAAACAACTAACTTCATTAACCAGATATTCTTGAGTATCCACAATAGCAATGTAACTAAACAGGGATAAATGAAAACAAGTGTACATTTTTTCTTGGTTTTGTTTATGAGACATTATTTTCTCAGCTGTCAGTTGTAGTCCATTTAATACTTACTTTCTATACAGTGATTCCATTGAAACCAATTTCACAATCTTCAACTTTTGTCATAATCTATTTCTATTTCTATTCAAAATGGAAATCTACTACAACTTCTTATAATCTACAATCAAGAATAAAATAAAATAAATTACAATATTTGTGTCGTTTTTTTAATTTACATTCTCCTTTACATTATTTAAAATAGATTAATATGCATTCGTTTTCTACACTTCATTAATATTACTATATAAATATAATATATAAATATATGTTTTTATTTTCCTTTTAATGAGCCAAGTAAATGATATGGAGTTCAAATTATACCCAAAGATAAATGGACCAGTTTGTTGATATAGTATATTATTGATCAACGTTATTGTTTTTCCAGATGGGTGGAATATAGTCAAATAAAAGGATTGCTTTCTATGTATCTTTCACCTTCAATATCTTAGTTTGCGGGTTGCTCCAATGCTCAGAAGCAGCTTTCTTGAAGTACACGTAGACATGAGACTAATATTTGTCATGACAAGCATCTCTAGATGACAGCTGATCAGTAGCAGTTACAATAGTTACACAACTGACAGATATCGCCTGCTCTTCTTTTTAGATCAGTATGTAAGACACCACTTATGACACTGATACATTTCAGACACTCCTCACTTTTAGATGTAGTGGGTGAAGTTGATAACATTAAAGCTCTGGGGCCTAAAAGGGCTAGTAGATTCTGATAGCTAGTGTGCTTTTTTTGTTATTAGTTCATTAAAGTGGCAGTAACTGTAGATAGAAACCTCACAGATCCTAATAGGATGATCAGTTTGTTATATGCTTCTCAACTGCATTTGCAATGCATCTGATTACTCTGACCAGACAGAGTAATCATAGTGGCCACTGATCAATCAGTGGCCACTATGCAAACAGCAACATCCATCTGCTGATGGTTTATAGACTAACATAAGTTTTATATGTTACACTGTCTGATATAAAGGGCGCTCTTTGATTTGATTATGACAGTATTTCATCAAATGCAAATTTCACAATAGCAGATTGTGGCATAATTATGCCTACAGTATTTATACTCTAAAGGTTTTTCTAATAAAAGTTACGTTATAGTCTAACTTTGCACACAAATAAACCTATCAATAGATCCACCACATATCCTTGGAGCACTTTTTGGAAGAAATTCTTCTTGTTTTTATTAAATTGAAGTGCAAGGCAAAAGAGGTGAGCAACTGCTGATAAATTGACTGTAAATTTCAACCTATGATATAAGCAGCAATTTCTATCAGAAGTGGTCAAAGGAGAACTCTGCATAGCAGGGATTTATTGCATTGTGTAAGTCATTGGCGGTGCATGTTTTCAAGTTCAGTTGTGCAAAAGACACGGGTAATAGACTACTGAGCTATGTATGAAGGTGACGTGACAAATGGTTGAGAGCACATGTAGCCCTAACTTCATTGAATCAACATCCCCGATGCTTGTGTCCAATAATGGTGTTCTGGTGGAGCATTTTGATTTCTTGATTTGGGTTCAGCCATTCACGTATAAAGCACAGTCAAGGCTAATTGATAATAAATAGTACTGAGCAATTATCTCCACCCCATGTTGCAACATTTCTTTGCTACTGGGAGGGTTGTCTTCTTCAATAACAATATCCCTGTTCATAGAGAATGTGTGGACTCCCAATGGTTTTATGAAAAAGACACAGATGATGTCAATATGTCATGTTCTACTGAGATATCATATCTGAACCCAGTCAAGCATTTATGGGATATTCTGGAGCAACACTGGAGGGAGCATTTTCCAGCTCCCTCAACCAAGCATCATTTGAGTGACTCTCTTATGGAAGAATGGTGCTGCATCTCTCCTGCACAATTCCAGACACTTGTAAACTCAATGTCACAGTACATACTGTCCATACTGGCCACATGTGATAGAGAAACAACCTATTGAGTGATTTTATTTTGCAGTTTTCATTTTTTCCGACTACCTGTATATAACTATAGTCCAAAAAAGAACCTGATAATAGGATTGCAAAATCACAGACAAAAGCAACTGGTGAAAACATGTTTTAGATACAGCTCATGAAATAATAATCTCAACATTAATACAGAGTTCCCCAAGTATGCTCAGACTACACATTGACCTGAAAAAAAGATACTCCCCAGGTTAACTCATATTATTATTAAACACATCATGATTCATTCACACAATGTCAACTGCTATGTGCTAGTAACTAGGTTTCCCACCTTCTGATAACTTTGATGTATTTGCTTTGTTTATGCCCTTCTGTAACTTTTACTAACAACATTGTTTTATCGTTATGACTTGCGTTTTTCACTAAGGCATTTACATCTATCAAGCAGAGGTGTTGCCTTTCTATACAATACAAGTCAGCTCTGCAGATTGTATATAATAGCCAGTAGTTTTTTGGTGTAGATGGTTTAGACTGTCTGCGCTAGTGAGGGTTGCTTTTGTTGGTTGCTACCTTAACAAAGATTGCAGGAGTTCCTAGTCCTGTTTTACAAAAGATACTTGAAGGGTTCTGTGGTGCATTAGTGGTGAGCATGGTGTGCAGGATATGATCTGTGGGAATGGAGAGCCACCTACCTTATGTGTATGCTCATCCTTATAGTGTTGAACAAGTGCAAGGAGCTGGTATTAGTATTTTCTGGGTGTTGGCTTCACTGCTGTGTTCTTGCTCTGTAGTGGGCTGGAAGGTTGCACCAATTATCCTTGTGGGGATGTACCAGTTAACCTTGTATGATGTATCAGTTCTCCTTGTACAGTGGAAAGTGGGAGTCCCAGTGTGCCTAATGTTTTATAATTTACTGCTCTGAGAAGAACAGTCTTGTGTTCTACAGCTTGATTGTTCTTAAAAGAGCAGTTTTGTTAATGTAAGTGTGAATGCTACTTTGAAAAACATTGGTGGAATCTTGGTTGTGGGGGTAGATGTTCCGTTCTCCTGTGTAGTTTTGATGATGGAAAATGTAAACCTGGCGTAATTCCAACAGTGGAACGCAAGATAGCTGAGTGTTGTGGAGGATGAATGCAGGTTAAGTGTTCCAATTTTCTTCCTAGTTTCTGCAGATGAAGCTGGAAGGGTTTTTGGGATGCTGTGTAGAGTGTAGAATATTCAGTTAAAATGTATCTAGACGTTTATACCATTGGTTACTGTTTTTAAAAAAAATGTATACATCCCAAATATTTGTGCGTTATTCATTTATTGAAACAAAACTATATATTCATGCAAAGAATACATATCTTTATGCATAAAATCCGTATATAACACATAAAATAACATACAGACATCATGTGATTATCTTTAAAACAATAAACTATTATCCTGCATCTATTTGTACATTATTATAGATGGCTTTATGGTACAGAAAATGCAATAACTAAGGTGTCTAAGGGGCACATTTATCAATATTCACATAAAGTGAAAAGTAGTTTTCAATCCTTATCGCAATAATAAGGATTGAACTATTTCTCACATTTATGTACAGCCCTGCACAGAAACAGCAGTTCCAAAAAACTGCTGTTTCAGTGATAAAAAAAATCATACTTACCCCCCTCTTCGGAAGCGCTGTCTCCGGGTCTTCTCTTCACTCTTCAATTGCGCATGTCCAGTTCCAAGAACTGGACATGCGCACACAGATCCCCTCTCTGTCTCTGCAACTATCGTTGCAGAGAGAGCGCGCTGAGTGACAGGGAGGGATCATGTGATCCCTCCACACATGCGCTGTCCAGCTCTGCTCTCCGAAACAGAGCTGACAGCATTAGATTTCTTCAATTCCGATGATGTACGCCAGCTTCAGCTGGCAAGTTCTCGAAAAAAATGTTTTTCCGGGACTTGTTAGATTGCGGCCAGGAGCAGTCACCATTCTGAATGGTGACTGCTCCCAAAAACTAAGAGGAATGCAAAGCAGCAGATATCCATGATATCTGCTGCGATGTACCCTTAATAAATTTGCGGAGGACAGGAGGACACCTTAATAACCCGTTAAAAGCACTATCGTGCTTTATTAAATATGCCCCTAAAACAGAGGAAATACAATGATTCTAGTTTAAACTGTAAATAGTCTGATCTTTTCACTTTATCACTGTTACCAAATTTAATAAGGAAATAGTCGCTGCCAGTAAAGCATGATAGACAGTGGCAGACACAAACCTCTAGGGAATTTATAAAACAAAAACAAGATTACACTGACTGATTCGATGCATGCTTCTTTTCAAGTAAGTTCATTGGCGCTGGCCGTGGTGCTGATCTTTTCAGCTATGGCTACATTATACTGTAGTAGGCATTAACTTTGTGATTTCCCTCTTACAATTTCATATCAATACCAGTAATAAAAGTTGCAGTATGATTACATTCCTGGTGTTTCTGAAATTGACTGATAACAATCTTAGTCAGCCACCAGAGTGTACAGTAAAATGTGGGTAATCTAAGAGAATCTGCAGTATTTTAGCATTTTAGAAATAAATTAAAAAATTAAACGTACAGTGCATCAATACATATGTGATGAAAACACTCATAGTGAAGATATGTCTTAATGCCTGAATGAACATATACAAACAAATGATAGTTTTGACAAATCTAGAACACAATAGAACATTCTGTGCTTGACCAAAAGGAGCCTAGACCAAACAATTTCACCTTCATTGTCAGAATTACATGTGTCACCTTTCTCAGAGGATGTCGTGGATAGATGTATACACCACTCTCCAAAGATTGTTATACAATTCTCTGGTTAAACAGAAAAAAATATAGTTTGTGAGCTGATTTGATGTAAATATACTAATGTCTAATGGATGTCAACATACCTAGAGGTCAGTGTTAACGTCTGTAGTGAGCAAACCTGTGCTTATAACAAGATGAAGTTGTGCTGTACCTTCCTCCAGTGTGTACAAAACATGACAGTACAGAGATTTATTTTCTATAGACAGACTAACAGATGGAAAAAGAGAGATATTCAGGATTATTTTTAATGAAATACTGCTCACATAAAATACTTTCCCGAGGAAATATTGAAGTTACAATGATAGCTGACAGTGACAGCCGTAACCTGTGGCTGTCCAGCTGCAGTAACTATGCGCCCTCTGTCATAGTACAGGAACAGCCGGACAGCGACATGTTACCTGTCTCTAGGCAGCAGCGCTGACAACAAGCTCACCACGCGCACCATCCCTGCTCTCTTACTGGCAGCGAGCTTGTCGCTCTCTGTGGGCGGGAAACTAGTGTTGGGCTGGAGGGAGGGGCCGTGAGGAGACCTATATAACACAGTACGCACGGACACAGCTGGGATCCCTGGGCTGGGAGACAGAAGGGAAAGTGCTCAACAGGTTGTCTGTGGAGGGGGAAGCAACAGGGGAAGGAGGAAGAGCGGGGAGGGGACCCGGCGGCTCTTGCAGTGGGCTGAAGGAGGAGGCCGCCGCTTCCCCTGCCCGCCCTCCCCTCACCTCTATGGACGAGCATCTTAGCCTCCTTCACTCGCCTCCACCGTCCTCCACTAGACACCGCACCAACAGCAACATCGTGAACCCTGGCTACACGGACGTGGAGCAGGAGATCATGACCGTGGTGGCTTGCGACAACATCCTAGAGGAGGCGGCAGCCCTCCCGGGTCACCACTCGTCCGAGGCGTATGAACAGGACGACCATGAGTGCTGCGAGAGAGTGGTCATCAATATCTCCGGGCTGCGCTTTGAGACGCAGCTGAAAACTTTAGCCCAGTTCCCAGACACGCTGCTCGGAGACCCCAAGAAGAGGATGAGGTACTTTGATCCGCTGAGGAACGAGTACTTCTTTGACAGGAACCGACCCAGTTTCGATGCCATCCTCTATTACTACCAGTCCGGGGGCAGGATTAGGAGACCCGTCAATGTCCCCATCGATATCTTCTCGGAGGAGATCCGCTTCTACGAGCTGGGGGAGGAAGCGATGGAGAAGTTCAGGGAGGACGAGGGCTTCATTAAGGAAGAGGAACGTCCGCTGCCCTCCAATGAGTTCCAGAGACAAGTGTGGCTCCTCTTCGAGTACCCGGAGAGCTCGGGACCTGCTCGGGGGATCGCTATAGTCTCTGTCCTGGTCATCCTCATTTCCATCGTGATCTTCTGCCTGGAAACTTTGCCCGAGTTTAGAGACGACAAGGAATATAATGGACCAGTGCTGCCGCCAGTCAATGGCACCGGACCTTACCTGACCAGCTCCTTCACCGACCCGTTCTTTGTGGTGGAGACTCTGTGCATCATCTGGTTCTCCTTCGAATTACTCGTCAGGTTTTTTGCCTGCCCGAGCAAAGCCACCTTCTCCAAGAATATAATGAACATAATCGACATCGTAGCTATCATCCCTTACTTCATCACTCTGGGCACGGAGCTCGCCGAGCGGCAGGGCAATGGGCAGCAGGCCATGTCTTTGGCTATTTTGAGGGTAATCCGGTTGGTGAGAGTCTTTCGCATATTTAAGCTCTCCAGGCATTCCAAGGGGCTGCAGATTTTGGGGCAGACTCTGAAAGCCAGTATGAGGGAGCTGGGGCTGCTCATCTTCTTCCTCTTTATAGGTGTCATTCTGTTCTCCAGTGCCGTGTACTTTGCAGAGGCTGATGACCCATCCTCTGGGTTCAACAGCATCCCAGATGCCTTCTGGTGGGCAGTGGTCACCATGACTACTGTAGGTTACGGAGATATGCACCCTGTCACTATAGGGGGTAAGATAGTGGGATCTCTGTGTGCCATTGCCGGCGTGCTGACCATCGCCCTGCCAGTGCCTGTAATAGTCTCCAACTTTAACTACTTCTATCATCGGGAGACTGAGGGAGAGGAACAAGCCCAGTACCTCCATGTGGGGAGCTGCCAGCACTTGTCCTCTAATGAGGACCTGAAGAAGACCCGCAGCAATTCCACGCTCAGCAAATCTGAGTACATGGTGATAGAAGAGGGGGTCAGCCCCGGGCCGTTTAAGCAGCCCAGTTTTAAGACTAGCAACTGTACTACCAATAACCCGAACTGTGTAAATATCAAGAAGATCTTCACGGATGTGTAACACGTGTCGGGATTTTGGATGTGTCAAACAGCCGCTAGAAATGTCACCACCATCGACATCAACGTGTCCCACTTTTTAGTGTTCATTTTCAGGCGCTCCTCTAGGAAAGAAGCTGTGCTCACTGCAGATGATATGTATCAGAGTGGTGCTAGGATGGAGAGCTGCACAGTCCGCTGTGCTAGGAGGCTGCACGTCTCTTTCTTTATAGTTTTGAGTACAAAGGGGAAAGTAGCTAGTTCTCTTATTTGTCCTCTGATAAAGTGCTGCTTTTAGTCTCCCCGAGCTGCCCCCATCCATCAGACACAGGAGTAAGCTCGTAATGTTAAAGCACATGGGACATAATTGTCTACCAAACGTTTCATGACAACACAAGGGTTTATTTTGGAATGATCGCCATTTTTACCTCTTAAGCCTCGATTTTAAAGCACTTTTATTTCTTTGCTTTAATTTTGGATTGCTCTCATCCAATTTGTTTTGTGGGCATAAATCCTTACAAAAAAACGACGGGTCACGAATTGACTGTAACACTCCTACTACACTATTAGTTCATTGACAGCACTCAGTAGAGCAACTCTGTAAGCAATTATTTTTTAATTAGGTTGCTGATATAATAAAATATATATGTAACCCAGCAGCTTGAGCTGCACAAAGTGTTACACTTTCTGTAATAGTGCCAAGAACAAGATACATTGTATCAAACACCAAGTAGGTGGATGTTGCTGTTTTCTGCAATGTGGATGCTTTTGTGCGTGACAGTCTACATGTCAGAAGAAGATTAAACTGCTGGACTTGCTTCTCATCGGAAGTTACTAATTCTGACCTGAGTGATGCAGTTTCCATAGCAACATGGGTTTCCTGGGAAACCCAGTTGTCATGGCATCCCTGTTTCCATAGCAACCATCCAGATGGTTCCAATTTACAGAGACTCTGCTGCTGTTGGGAAAACGCTCATAGAAAGTTAATCCCACTGAGATTTGCAAAATAGATATGAAAATGTGAACCTTACCTGCGATCAAGGAGATGTAGAGCCAATACAATCCACACTGTGAGGGGCACACTAATGCTTCCAACACATTGAGATTGGAAATGATAAAACATATTTAAGAAAGGGTAAAAAAAAGGCAATTGGTACAAGTGGAACATTAATGTCCTTAAATATATTCTATATGAAACGGAAACCCCCCCCACAGAGGAGATGTTTATTCAGACAAAATCAATTGTAGCATTAAAAAGCACTTTATAAGTGGAAAACACATCAGCACTTACATGACTTTGTACAGCAAGTAAACAAGCCTTATGAAGAAAATGTAGAGGGACTGAAAGTAACTAGCACTAGAAATGCCAACCTGGTCTTGTCAGACACCTTCATCAAAGGGAATGGCAGAACGCAAGAAAGGTGAGCTTTCACATACAGAATATTGTTTACTTCCAGTGTAACATGCAAGCGCCTGCTTTCCTATGACCTCAGAAAAATATATACTTTACCATTTTTATCATTAGAATAATCATGTTACCCCCCCACACACATTTGGTTTAAAGCACCTTTGATTTAATACATCAGTTAAATAACCCTTTGTATTATATAGGGTGATTGAACTGGTAGTTTGGTCAACATAATATTGTATATATCTTATGAACAATGTTCCTTTCAGCATTTTAATGTCTCTTCTGTTATACATTTGTATTGTCTGTCAGCGTTTACTGCTGAAGTGGCCCAAATCATTTGGCTCTGTTTCATCCTGCTGACAAGGAATTTTAGGTATAGTAGATACCTCACTTGTGTGCATGAATACAGCCATGTTCATTCAATCTTTTTTTAAATTTTTCTTAATGTTTTAGTATGGGTATCCATAAAGGTGTGAACTCACAGTCCCGTTCTGCTCTTTTGCACTGTGAGTAAATGCTGTGCAAAAGCTATCTTTGTACCTTTGAGATGTAATAATGCCAAATTTTTTTTCTCTTGCTCTGATAGTATACATAAAGAAGGTGACTTTGTGGATGTATAAAATTGTACTGTTGGTGAATTGGAGATGATTGTAGTGTTACAAAATATCTGCTCCTGATTCCGCCTATTTAAATTGGCAAAAGGGGATCTTATTTGGAGGGTGACCTTTGTTCATAAAAGGCTGCAGAGGTAGTTAAGGGCGCAGGACAGATGGAATTCAGTGTCCGGTCAAGGGTGGTGTTAAATCAGATTGGAAAAGGAAAGCCATGTGCAGCTCAGTACACACAAATTCTCTTCATGCACATGCGTGTGTGGGAAAAATGCTAATTAAAAGCTTAAAGCTGGCAGAACACATGACTGACAAGTGACTGCTTTGTCCTCTGACTCTCTTGAGCTATTTAATCACGATGTGTCAGAAATCAATTTAAGGACAGTAATTTGGTAAATTTGCTTTAATCAGGAGAGTGGACGATTAAAACAGAGATAGTCAGAGCTTAGGCATTTTTTACATAAGTGCATGGGTTGCGCTCCGATAAGCAAATATGTCAGTGTTTCAAAATGTGAACAATTCCATACGGAATTCAACTACTCATCTTCAAGTGATGCCTTTTCTGCATATTTTATGAAGTATAAATAAAATATCAGATACCCAAGGAGATGCCTCCAAATCTATCTGCTCCAAAACCTTGACCAAACACAAAAAGCATTGTGTTGTATCAAATGACCCTCTTTCCCATAAGTTTTAGCTCATATTTCTGTGTAACAAGTGAAAGAAAAAAAATTGCAAATTAGATGTTGATGACATGGTTTACACTGGTTAGCCAGATTAATTAAATTTATACCAATACCTAGAGACAACTCATAAACACAGAGGTATTTTAGAATATTACTGAAATATTCTCATGTGATGCTCCAAGGTCATATTTCTTTTGGTTATTGTTTAGTGACCATGCAAGAAAAACAACAAAAAACTGAATTTTTAGCCAATATATAAAAAAGGATAAATATCTCATCTGCACTAATGATATTGTTATAAAGAATGTGGAGAAAATCAATCATATGTAAGGCAAATATAAAGCATGAATTTATTCTATATATATTTCAAATTGTTTTATAGTATATTATGTCACTTACTTTTACTACATAATTTGTTGATACAGAATAATTCTACACATATGGGCTGATTTATCTGTGTATATAATTTCTCCAGTGTAAAATCATTGGCAACAAATACTTAACAAATAGAAGGATGCCTTCTCATATTGGAGGACAATGGCTGTGTAATGCTGTCATGCTTTGATAGCAGTGTTCAGCAAATACCCCATAACCATACACAAGTACCCTACATGCACTAGATGCAGACATATGAAAGCATTATACAATCCACTTCTCTATGCCCACTTAATGTCATTTGCATTTCCAAGTTTTCTTACTTAAAGGAGTATATCATGTAAAAAATATTCCCATTAACACCCCTTCTTTTAAGTAGAATTGCAGGGCTCCCATGCACAAGACCCCCTATGTCTCTGCTCCCAGATTCAGGAAAGGCTCTGGCCAGGGTGGTTGTCTGGTTTTAGAAACATCCTTTTAAAGTAAAGGATAAGTCAATTTTTGTGGTCTTTATATATTTTACAGAAGTAGACCTTGAGGGTAGTTTTCAATACCCTATCAATCTTCTTTAGTTTATCAGATGCACTCTCTGATAGAGTGTATCTAACATTTATCTAATTTTCAAATGTTCTGCGGTGTGCAAGTTGTTCATAAATGCACAGGACACACTCAGTCACTATTCAGTAAATTGCAGGAGTAAGCCAAAAAAGGTCCCTCAAAGTCTAATACTAAACACTTTGCTGTGCTCAGCAAATTAGCCTATATAGTTCCATGTGAATGTCAAGAATATGAGAATCCCAACTGAACAGAGATGGAACAGATGAATCATTTGGTGAATTACTTTGTGCTGGTAGATTTTCTGTTGATCTAGCTGAGGCTAATCAAGAATATTCATACAAAGTAGCCTGGTGATACACACATTTTGTACAATAGTACTTATTATCTTAAGTTGAGTAAAGCAGTCAAGTATTAAATCTGTGGTTCTCTGAAACTTAGCAGCCATTAAGGACTACACGACGGAACCAAGTTTTGTAAATATTTAGTAACAGCAGTGTGTTAAACCCTACTATAATACATGTATTTATCCATCTTATTGCAAATAATTAATAGTCCATTGTTTTTTGTATATTGCCACCCAATAACATGGTGATTTCCAGATTTCCACACACACACACACACACACACACACACACACACACACACACACACACACACACACACACACACTTCAATGGCTTATGACCTCTTGAGCCAGGTACATCCGCTACTGCAATTCTGTGGGCAGGGATTTTTAACCCATTGTAAACTATATACTCCAGGGTCAATATGCAAATAAGCTACTCCAGTGAAATATGATAGATGTTCTTGGCCTTTAAGTCAATGCTCTACCTGCTGGGTTTGGGAGCGTGTCAAAAGCATGTGCTGATATTAATCCATGTCAAGTTCTAAATACCCTTTGGATATAGCACTTACTGAAAGGGCTGCCATGTAAATAACATTATCGAAAAAGGTTTATTCTCTTTGATTGTGTGACTTATTTGCGTCTAACAAATGACATTCTTGGTCAATTGTGTCATGGGGTTTGGAACCAATAAAACTCCCACAGTATTAACCATTGAGATCACAGTGTAACAAGTAATAAAGCTTTCTTTAACCAGTTGATCTATAGCGCAATTATATGTTTCAATGTAATTCTCTCTAGGTACTTCAGGAACATAACCTAGGGCCTGAATCATTAAGGATCTTAACTTGAGAAACTTCTTATTTTAGTCTCCTGGACAAAACCATGTTACAATGCAAGGGGTGCAAATTAGTATTCTGTTTTCCACATAAGTTAAATACTGACTGATTTTTCATGTAGCACACAACTATCAACTTTAAATTTCAGTGTACAAATAAGCTATCAATTTTTTGTGTACTACATGGAAAAACAGTCAGTATTTAACTTATGTGCAAAACAGAATACTAATTTGCACCCCTTGCATTGTAACATGGTTTTGTCCAGGAGACTGAAATAAGAAGTTTCTCAAGTTAAGATCCTTAATGAATCAGGCCCCTAATTATTGTCCATGACAGAACTTGGGAGGATCGGGGACTAATTTGTGCAGACATGTCTTAACTGGTACCAATTTTCCAATTGTAAATATCAGCAGGTATGGATTACCTACCTTTACAGCTCCACTTCCCACCTAAGTGCTCAGGGCTTCTTTATTTAGAACAAGGTAGAGTAATTTACAAAACCACACAAGAGCACATTATACTTGCAGTTGCATTTCAATGTCAAAATCAACATCTCTAGGCTACATGTTATATATGTGGTGGCGGTTATGGAATATGCAAACCTTCTGCCTTCTAACTGGCTTTCATTGCTTCTATAAGCCAGGCTCAAGATGCATTCAACATTTATATATATATATCTATATATGTCAAATAAAGGAAGCCCTGATGCCCTATAAAAATAGGATGAAATCAACTATATTTAAGGAGATAAATAATATTTTTTTAAAAATGTATTAATAATTATCAAGTGGGGCATATCAATTAAAACATGGACCTATCTTTCAAGTTAATTATGTTTATTAAAAATAAAGTGTTTATTAGTGACACAATGTTACAAACACTACAAAATCTAATTATCAGACACCAAATTCCACATAACATGATGCACCACACAGTTTACTTAAATTTAAACAGGTTTGTGATTTTATGAACCTCACAATTCCATTAGGTTTTCCTCCTTTCCTCCTTTAACCTTAAATAGTCAGGGGGTTTTATATACATTTTCATAATACATGTGTCAATATAAAATGATGTTCATCATTATAGCTTTTGTTAAAGACAAAATTTTGAAGTGCTTAATTCTGTAGCCATTTCTGTGCCTGTGGCTTTTCAGTTATGTGGTGTATTTTATCACAACAATATCAGAATATTACTCCTTAGCCTATTATGGAATATCAGTTAGTCAACAACCCTTTCCAAACACAAATACAAATGTCAGTATATGATAGCCAAGCTCTCAACTTTTTATAATGGTATTATATTATCGTTTAATTTCACACCCAGGGCTAGATTTACTAAACTGCGGGTTTGAAAAAGTGGGGATGTTGCCTATAGCAACCAATCAGATTCTAGCTGTCATTTTGTAGAAAGTTCTAAATAAATGAAAGCTAGAATCTGATTGGTTGCCATAGGCAACATCCCCACTTTTTCAAAATGCAGCTTAGTAAATCTAGCCCCTAGACTTGTTACCTTTATGTTTTCCTTACATTAGTATTTCAGTGTGTGTGGGTGTGTGTGTGGGGGGGCTCTTCTTTTTTATCCACAAGGGAACTGTGGTAGACAACCAGATTTATTGCAGTCAGCAGAAAAGAGATGAATCTTACATATTGCCCTGATTGGATGACCATGTAAAAATCCAATCAGACTTCACCTAGTGTTGTCCCAAGTCAGGTTATCACTGCTAATTAGGGGGAGATCGCCCAATCACGCAAGTAGCTGTACGTTCATTCATTGTACAGCTTCTTACTAAGAGGGAATTGCCAGCCAAGAAGGTATGTTCCTTCTCCCCTCCCCCTGCAATGCTTAGAGCTGTGAGCTCTGTGTAGACGACGACCATTTTAGTTTGTCAAGCAGAGAGCTTTTGAAAAGGAGATACAGATTTGTAGGAGGGTAGCTAAGAAAAATGACTATGATATGCGTGCTTAAAAGATACTTAACTTTCTATTTAAAGAATAAAAAAAAATGTCTAATGTGGGATTGCAGCTTTAATACAAAAAACAATTGAATCTGAGATTGCAGCAAACTATTACTTGTGGATCTAACTGTAGGAAAAGCCACACCATACTTTTCTCATTAAAATAATACTTTATTTGAAAGATGGTTCATGTACTACAAGCTACCATTTGTTGCCAATTTTTTCCTGTTATTTCTGTTTGGTTAAATATTTAAATTCTGAGCTTTAGGCCCAAATATAAGAAATTATTTTTTTTCCTCTATGACTCTGCAATGTTGCTATGTGTCATTTGTTGTGCTTTGAATACCATGAAGTGTGATGTCTAATAGAAAATGTGTGAAGGGGTGTTATGTTCTTCTAGCACATAGACTTGGCTGATTGACTTTCATTACATATTTGCAGACACTGTTTTTTAAAAAATAAGCTATTAAGAGGGATACAAAAGTGAAATTTTAGCTATTGTCTATTACCATGAAAATAGAGATAACATGTAATCCCTCACAAGGGAACTGTGGTAGACAAACATATTTATCGCAGTTAGTGGAGAAGAGCTGAATCTGACGTACTGCCTTGATTGGACGACTATGTAAAAATCCAATCAGAGTTCACCTAGTGTTGTCCCAAGTCAGGATATCACCGCTAATTAGTGGGGGAACGTCCGATCGCGCATTTGCTAACAGGAAGAAACACAACCCTGTAGAACATTTAATAATGTGTATATGTGTGTATTTATATGTCTCATGCAAACATTAGTGCACACCCACATTCTGGTTTTGGGAATTGCCCTCAGAAAATCACCCCTATTTTAGACATTGTGTTTCCAACTGGAAATGTGCATGTTTGGAAAAAGTAAAAATGTCAGTTCAAAGTCTATAGTACCAACCTAGTTTATCATTTTATTCAACTTAACTGTTTATTTTTTTCCTGAAAGCCTCATTTATTCTAAAAGAGTGAGAGGAACTCATGGCTTTCTTTATTACATGTGTCATTTTCATGAATTAGAATGTTTTTACTACATCACATTTGTATTGCATTGGTATGTGCTTTCCCATATAAATTGTGCCTCAAAGGTGCAAAAGACATCCAGTTAAAGGTTAAACAGTATCTCTGAGGACATGTAAAAATCAAGGTCCTTTTGCAGGGAGAACCCTCCTTCCTCCATGTAAAATAGGGAATATGTTGTTGCCTGCTCAGTTATTAAATCTTATTTAAATATTTTGTCCCACAAAACAAAATTATATTTTATTGCATATGGGCACAAGATAAATGAGTAGCCTGCATTTAGCTAAGAATGCCTTGTTGAAGGTACCAACTTATATGCCATTCACACTGCCTAAAAAACCCGGGTTTTTCCCGGGGCAAACTGCGACATGACAAGTCGAGGCTCAGTGTGAAAGGGGGTCAGTGCAAAATCCCGGGTCTGACCCGGGAATTAGACCTGGGACTTTAGCAGGGTTATTCCCTTGTCAGTCCCAGGTCGCCTGCAGCGTGAGCAGTGCGATCCAGGTTTTTCAGCCCAGGTCTCACATAAAGGAGCTGATTGGGGGGATTAGTAACGCTGGAGGATGACGTAATTTGAATGCTGCAGAGAAGAGAGATAGGAAAAACCATGGCACACTGGCTAGATGAAGAGTTGTGTGAGCTGCTGGTGATTAGAGGAGAGGAGGAAATCAAAAAACGGATCACAGGCACTGTAAAGGATGCTACAGTTTACTATAACATAGCAAAAATACTAACAGAGTGTGGGATAAAGCACAACCAGCAACAGGTGGTAAATAAATTAACAAACGTTCTCCTCCTGTGCAAATAAAGACGTTGAGTATTCTTCCTCTCTGCCATAAATGGCTCCTTTCTCCTCTTGAAATGACAGCAGCTGCATCAAGCTCTCGTTTGCTTTATACTGTAAAACAGCCAAAAAATGCAATGAACCAGGAACTCCTGGTTACACAATAGTGCCTTGTTAACCATGATTAAAGCAATGCTGTGAACAGTCACCATCCACTTTAGCCTCATCTTTGTGTGCAAAAAAAAGTCCCATTTAAATGACCTCACCATTTTTCAGCCTCTCTTGATGACTCACAGTTATTGCCTGGGAAATTCCCGGGTCCAAGGTATAGTGTGAACGGGGTCTCTGAGCTGGGATGCTCTGTTATGCGGCAAAAACCTGGCTTGAAAAGCCCAGGATATTGCCAGGGTGGCAATGTGAAAGTGTTATAAGTGTTATAATGTGGAAGGATCAGGGTCTTTGAACAGTACAGATTACTGAAGTAAGGCTTCAGTCAAGCTACATATGGAAAATTGTCAGTCCAGGGAGTAAATGTATGAAGCGCCAGAAATCGGTGACTTTGCAGGGGAAATTTAAAGCGGCGATGGCTTGTAAAGGCAATTGCCTTTACAGAGATCTGAGCTTCATACATTTACCCCCAGATTTCTTATTAATTTAAAGCTCCCAAACCAAAGCCCAGTGGGGTTGGAATGAGCACTTGTGCATGGGGCTGGTGACCTCTGGGAGGGGAAGCCTCCTTTTTTTGTTCTCCCTATAGAGGCACCAGCCATGCACTCACCAGCATGGGGCTTGTTTTAATTATAGCAGAGGGACCACAATATCGCTGTTATAATGGAAACTAGCTCATGATATCTAGCACTGGTGAATTTGGGGACGCTGCTCATTTTCTTTATTAGTGCAGGATTTGTGGTTTGTGTGGAGGTAGCTGTCAGTCACTTTAAGTTCTCCACTGTTCATTCACATTTATTTTTTCTGCAAGTGACTGACAGTTACTTTAGTCCTCAGATGCTGCCAATTCATTTGCATAATTAATTTGTGCCAGGAAGTGACCATAGTAGTTTGATTCTCAATGATTTTCATTCATCTGACTTGCCTAGTAATATTCTGTCAAGGTGCCATCTAGTGACAGGAAAATATATTGCATATAATTTCAATAGGATTTGTGAAACACACTTGGAGGTCTATGCATTAAGCTCATTTGGCACTTAAAAGATGTGTAAATGGCTGTTTCTGCTTCTTTTAAGTTTAGTTGCTATGTATTACATGCCTTATGGTGAAGATTTCCCAGAAATCTCCTCCGTTTAGTCAAATACCGTGCAGAATCGCAATCCCCATAGATTAATATGGGGACTGCGATGTTCTGCAATGCATCAAGCTTTGATAAGCTTTGCTTTGCGCAGACTATTTTTTTCCTATGGGATTCTGCTGAAGCCTCTCTGGCTTCGCAGAATCCGATACAGTGTTAGAGCTGTGCACATGTGCACAGCACTTCCTCCTATCACTGGCAGTGATAAGCTGCCGGTAAATAGTAAAAACTAATCACAGCACATGTGTCACTTCACCGGGGCCCCCAGAGTAGCCCCGGCATGGTGCATTGAAGTGTGCATCACTGCAATTTGCAGCGATGCATATTTGCAGATTCCGCATATGATTAATGCATAGACCCCTTGACATGATGTGATATGTTTCATTAATTGTGGCACCATGTGGAAAAGTAAATCAACCAATAAGTTGAACTTTGCTATATCTATAGGTAGCTCTGAACAAATACAGGATGAATTCCCTACAGCAATTGTAGTACATCCAAAAAACAATGAAGGGTAGATGTATCAAACCTTCTAAAAAGGAAAAGTGGAGGTGTTGTTGCCCTTAGCAACCAATCAGATTTTAGCTATAATTTCTAGAACGAACTAAGTAAATGATAGCTAGAATCTGATTGGTTTTTATTAGCAACACCTCCACTTTGCTCTTTTTAGAGAGTTTGATACATCTACCACTTAGGGGCATATTGAATTCTTGGCGTTACTGCCAAGAGTAATTCGCCGTGCGCACTATTACAGTCATTACGGTAATAGTGCATGTAAATACTGGTATTACGGTACTTTTCTCACTGGATTTTAGCTCGCGGCTCAGGGAGCTGCGAGCTGAAATCCGGCTTACTATTACCGGTAATAGTTTTTCCGCGGCAGAAACCGCGGAGAATTGAGTATGCCCCTTAGAGTCAGAAATATACTCCAGAGGCACAATCTGCAAAACTCCAAACTCCAAACCTCTTTCAATAAAATAAGCTTTTCCATTTTTTTCTGTGTTGTTAAAATTAGTTGTAAGAGACAGGTTATGATTACATTCTTTATAACATTTTGCAATTTTAAGTGTATAAAGCTTTTTATTACATTGCTTGCTGCACACCTGAAATGATCTAATTAGCTTTTAATTAGCTATTAAACATCCAAATGCTCTGGGCTGTTTCAAAATTAAAGTGTTTTGCATGGTGTAAATTGCAGAGTTTCCCTTCGTCCAGCAAGGTGTGCCTCTAAAAATGCATCCTTTCTTCTTTATTTAATTTCAGTAATCTTGCTTTGTGAAAGAAAATGTTGCTTTGCAAAACAAGGCGCACTGGTGTGCCTGCTACATACTTTCAAAGGAACACTCTCATTCTCCCCAACTCCTCCCTTCGGCCTGTGTATACATCCAGGCAAAGAAGATTTAATTAATTTCTTGGCCCCACAACTGCTACACACAACATTCAAACTCAAAGCTTTTTGTTTCTAATGCAGAGTGCACAATGCTTGCACGTTACAAATGGAAGGTCTGTGGCTTCACATTGTGATCTTTCGAGGACATCACCTTAGGTGATAGGCAGGATAGCTAAAAGCAGAGGTGACCTTAATTTGATCTCCTCTGCCAGCCTGTACCCCTGGGTCATTGCACAATGGATCTAATAATAGCTAGCTTGCAATAGGCAATAAGGAAGACCAACTAGAGTACTCTGTTGTTCCTGAAATTCCCCCTGGTTGAAAAAATAGAAAGAAAAATAATAATATCTTTTCCTGTTTTTTCCTTATTTAACTATATCAAATATTTTATACAAATACACATATTTGGTATCCATCTATTTTGGAAAAATAGCTGAATAAAGTGACGATAATCTATGGGGATGGCCTATTTTTATAATGTAACTTTTAGTAGAATCTCTAAACTTTCTGTATTTTTGCCTATGTTTCCCCATCTATTCAAATTTTAATGAAAAAAAAATGATTCCAATATGCTGCATGAAGAAACCTAGGGGTAAATGTATCAAGCAGCGATTTTGAATTTCCAGTGATTTTCTCAAACGAGTTTAAAATCGCTGATTTATTAACCAGCGAATTGATGTAAAATCGCCAGAGATGTGCTTCTTTTTAAATCACTGTTTTCAAAATCACTACAAATCGAGTTCCAGGATTTTTCCCACTCTAGCTATACAAATCGACAAATGTATGAAGCTACGATTTTGCAAACTCGCCCGAGTTTGAAAATCGCCAATACAACACTCTGCTTTCTATAGGCAAGATTGGCAAACACATCATTGTTACACTGCAGGGCAATGTTAAAAGTACAGACTTGTGGCACTACAAGTGCTCATGTGCATGCTGACACTTATAGTTCCACAAACCTGTAGTTTTAATGGTGTCCCCATCGGGAAATTTTAAGTGTTGACATATCATAAAATATACATATTGCCCCACTGCTGAGGAAATATTAAGCCACTGCTATATATATAAAAAAACACTTACATTTATTCTATAATTACATTTGGACCACTAATTTAATATTAAATTAAATTGTCCCCCGTAAGAAAATTCATAGTAATTTTTGCCCCTCTACAACAAAAACTGTGATTTATTTAAATTTCCATTATACCTCCTGTTATATTAACATTGCCCTGCAGTGTAACAATGAATTATGTGCTTGTTATTCTCTCCTATAGCAAGCAGCGTGTTGTAGCTGTCGATTTTGAATTCAAACTCGGGCGAGTTTGTTTTTAATCTCCTGCGAGTTTGACTTTAACATGGGAGAGATAGTGGTTTTAAAATCAACACAAATCGGCAGAGATTGGATTTAGGAAAGTCAAAATCCCATTTGGCGATGTTGCACTTCAAATCGCCAGTTATCTCCTGAGATTTGCAGCGATTTGAAATCACCACAAAAAATTGCAGCTGGATACATTTACCCTTTAGTCTCTCCCCATAACACAACAAAATAAAATTTAACATTTGCTTGTGTAGACTAAAAAATAAAGAAGTCATATGTCAATATTGATCTGATCATTGAAGATCTGGGGGTAAATGTATTAATGTCCGGATTCTTCAACTCTGGCGTGTTCAGCGTCTTCGGCGATTAAATTTAAAGCGGCGCTGCCTTGTAAAGGGAAACTTCCCTTTACAAGGCAGCGCCGCTTTAAATTTAATCGCCGAAGACGCTGAACACGCCAGAGTTGAAGAATCCGGACATTAATACATTTAGCCCCTGGTCGTTTAGTGGTTAACGGAAAAAAGTATACAAAGGTTGATATGTAATTTACCATTCATTCTGATAGAGTTGTTATAGCAGAAATGCAGCAGAATTGAATTGTTATAGGGATTGTTAATCACATGACAACTGTAACCAATGTTTTGGTACACACTGGAATATACTATAGATGAAAGTATAACCAGTATTGGGTCATTTCAGCTTTCACTATGCATGCTGTGTAATGCAAACATATTCCTCATTGAGATCAATTATCCCTTTTCCAAATTACATTTATGTTATGTTCACCATGTAGTTGACTGCAGTTCAGAATATAACAAACAGGCGTAGAACCACACTAAGCGCTAGATATACAGTTGCAGCAGTTAATCACTCCCAAAACAACTGCACATATGTTGTAAATTGAATATATAAAATATAAAGAGAGAGAGTGATTGCAGCGCTACTGCATTTCCAAATAAACAGACTCACAAAGAGTAACTGACTTTTAAAGTGTCCATATTGTTCATATACTGTACGAAGTATTCAAAATCACGATCTATTGAAAATGAACTTACAGTAGCAGTGGAATCGACATTCCCGTAGAGGTCATCCGCTATCTCAGAAGTGTTCAATGTAAATCCTCGTAGTTAGGACTGGTTCATATATCCCGAATCTACAGCTGCTGATTGTGTCAAGGATTTGCCTTATCTTCTCCTCTAAGCCGCAAAGCAAATGATATGTAGAAGAAAAAGCATATACTAGTGTAGTATGTTTAGACAAAAATGTATTATATAAAACACATAGGACCGGGGTTCAATTGCCCTTACCAGATGATGAGTAGGTAACAATCATAAAGAAATCAGGTGAAAAACGAGATATGCCAACGATTTTAACCAAGATGTTATAATCACCAAATAGGGGTACCAGGCAATCAATATCTCCGTGGACGTAAACGTAAACGTACTACACTAGTATATCCTTTTTTTTCTACATATCATTTGCTTTGCGGCTGAGAGGAGAAGATTAGGCAAATTCTTGACACAATCAGCAGCTGTAGATTCGGTATATACGAACCAGTCCTAACTACGAGGATTTACATTGAACACTTCTGAGAAAGTGGATGACCTTTCTTACAAGTAATCGCTACGTGAATGTCGATTCCACTGCTACTGTAAGTTCATTTTCAATAGATCGTGATTTTGAACACTTCGTACAGTATATGAACAATATGGACACTTTAAAAGTCAGTTACTCTTTGCAGTTCAGAATGCAGGTGTGTGTGTATGCAGTGGAATCACAGCACAAAATCCCCATCTGTTTTGTTGTACTTGATATACTGCGGGTGAAATAAGTATTGAACACATCAATATTTTTCACAGTAAATATATATTTAATGTGGCTATTGTAATGAAATTTACACCAAATGTCAGCAACAACCCTTGCAATCCACATATGCAAAAAATCAAATCACTAATTAGAAAGCAATCCTGCCAGCTGGTTCAGCCACAACTGATGTCCTATAAAAAGATGTCTCGTTACGAAGGTGACACACAAGAAACATCTCATGATGGGTTAAAGCAAAGAGCTCTTTCAGGACATTCGGTACCTTATTGTTGCAAAACATACTGATGGCATTGGTTACAGAAGGATCTCTAAACTGCTGAATGTTCGATGAGCACTGTTGGGGCCATATTCCGGAAGTGGAAAGAACATCATTTCACCATAAACCGGCCACAACCAGGTGCACCTCGCAAGATTTCTGACAGAGAAGTGAAAAAATAACCAAGGACCATTTGTGGTGAGCTTCAGAAAGACCTGGAATTAGCTGGTACAATTGTTTCAAAGAAAGCTATAAGCAATGCACTCAACTGCCATGGGCTGTATGCACGCTCACCACACAAGACTCCTTTGCTATAGAAAAAACATGTTGAAGCTGGTTTAAAGTTTGCTGCACAACATTTGGACAAGCGTGTGTAATACTGGGAGAATATAGTGTGGTCAGATGAGAGCAAAATTGAACTCTTTGCATGCCATAATACACAGCATGTTTAGAGGAGAAATGGCACTGCACATCACCCCAAAAACATTATACAAACAGTGAAGTTTAGAGGTAGGAACATCATGGTGTAGGGCTGTTTTTCTGCACATGGTACTGGCATACTGCATATAATTGAAGGAAGGATGAATGGAAAAAATGTACAGAGACATTCTTGATGAAAATCTGCTGCCATCTACCATGATGCTGAAGATGAAATGTGGGTGGACATTTCAGCAAGACAATGATCCCACACAGCCAAGGACACTCTCAATTGGTTTCAAAGAATGGCCCAGCCAATCACCTGACTTGAATCCAATTGAAAATCTATTGAAAGAACTAAAGATCAGAGTTCACAGAAGAAGCCCACGGAACCTTAAAGATTTGAAGACTATTTGCTTTGAAGAATGGGGCAAAATCACACCTGAACAATGCATGCTAGTTTCTCCATAGAGGAGTCTTGAAGCTGTCATTGCCAACAAAGGCTTTTGTACAAAGTATTAAATAAATTTCAGGAAGCGTGTTCAATAGTTTTTCCCTGTGTCAATTGACATTATTACACAAAACTTAAATTATGGATATTTATGGTTTGATTTCTTTGCATGCGTGGATTGCAAGGGTTGTTGCTGACATTTGGTGTAAATTTCATTACAATAGCTACATTAAATATATATTTACTGAGAAAAATGTTGATGTGTTCAATACTTATTTCACCCACTGTAGGTGATATTGTAGTGCTCGGAGACTCGAGACTAAACTGTTGTAACAGTATGCAATGTGCTGAGGTGAGCTGTATTTTGCTAATTATTGACAGGATTACCATGTGCTAAGCTGACTCCTTTTCAGGAGTGTAACTAGATACTTGGGGGCCCCACAATAAAATTTTGTTTGGGTCACCAAAGATTCGAGAAAGGAATGCCCACCCTTGACTTATCTTACCAGGACCGCAGCCCTCCTTTTCTTTTTGTCTGCACTTCCTGTTTGGAGAGGAAAGGAACATTAGACTTCCCTTCCTCTCTGAGTCTAATTTCATTTTGGAGCCCTACAAAGCCAGCTCACACTCATGTCATTCTGGGACTTTGGGGCTTCACATGGCTTGCGGCTCATTAAGCTCCTTGGCAACTTTAAACACTGAGTTATTCTCCACTAAGCGCAGTTGTTAAAGGAGATGACACAGGGGTGCAGGACACTAAAGCAGCAAGCGTGGTAGTTGTACAGAGCCTTAAGTGGAGGGGCCCATTACCCAGTCAGCTGCTGGATCACATAGTAGCTGTTACCCCTATAGTTATGCAAATGCCTATAAACTAATTAACATTACTGTAACTACTACAAAAAATCATACTTACCTACTTTCTGTATTCTGATTCCGGGAGATGGGCGTGACTGGAGGGCGGGAGGGGGCGGGGCAGGGCAAGACAAATCGCGTCATTTTAGCCTCACCCCCCGCAACGGAAAAGACGTTTTGTCGCGGGGGCGGGGCCAAAATGCCGCGATTCTGGCTGAATCGTGTCATTTAGCGGTGGCTGCAGTGGGATGCGGGAGATTTGCCAGCTCTCCCGGGAGCTTTGATTGACCCGAATTTCGGGAGTCTCCCGGACATTCCGGGAGAGTTGGCAAGTATGCAAAAAATAGCTTAATGTTCTATGAAAGAGTTTTTTAAGTAATTTCTCTGAGAGCAAGTTGGGTTCTATTCTTCCATATCCATGACCTGACACACTGGCTGACCTACAAGTTCACAGGTTTTTATTTAGCACCGAAGGATGAAATAAGGTTTTATCAATAAGACGACAAAAATAGCTCCAAGCTGTTGGCTTATGAGATAATGCTTTTTCACGTGTGATTGCAGTTTACATTTTTTTTATTGTTATTTTGGTCTGACTGCTTCTGGTCTTTTTTTCTTCAATAAATTATAATGAGGCAAACGACTGCCAAAATCTCTGATTTGATTTCACAACTGCTCCTCAGTATGCTTATTTAGTTTCATGCATCACAAAAAGCAAAATGCTCCACTGGAGCATGAAAAATTAAGAAACTCAAAAACATTCTCTAAAGCCTTACTCTTATGTGATTAGTCTATGAATAGTGAAAAAGAAATATGCTGTACCTTTCATTTATAGAGAATGCTAACTTCGCTTAAAAAAAACATGCTTGCTGCAAAAATAAATAGTTACATTAATACATTAATAAAAAAAACATTTTCTAGCAATTGAGAAAGTGGCTTTTACAACTTTCCTGACCACCCTAGCACTAATCGTATGCATTATAATGTTTAATTTCTGATGCAACATTGCCAATTAAAATTTACTAAGCAATTTTCTTTACAAGAACTCAAACATACACATAACTGCTTTATAAGAATGTTTTAATTTTAGCACTTTTATGCTTGCATTTTCTTGTTACTTGAAGTCATCAAACTCTCTGGAAATTACTCTTTATTCTGGTTGGTTGTAGTGACAATACACTCCAGCTTTCAATTGCTGGAATCCCTGTCGAAGTACATTTAAAAGCTAGGAATTGCAGTAATTAGACCAGCAAAGCCAAAATGTAAAGTTATTATGGCAAGGCGAAACATTCTTTTCTAAAAAATCCTCCTAACTTTTAGTGTTTTAATATCACACATACACACACACACACACACACGCGTGACCCGTTGAAGTGAAAATTAAACTGTTTTCATAACATATCTTCAAATGGTTGAACGGCTGTCAGAATATGCAGCTGGATGATGACCATGATCTGATCGTGTCAGCAGCTTTGTACTTTCTGTACCCTTCAAGAGTTAAGATGAACTGACCAGACATTTCCAGCATATCTCAATATAGCCAGACCCTTATCTGTTATGCCTTATTATGCTAAAAGGTGACACAAAAGGGACTACCTTTTTGATGTGTTTGTACTACCCATCCCGGAAACAACCAGATAGACATTTGTGCCACCAACAAACCCAGTTGGAGATGTGGACAATCTAACATGTTCTAGGTTCCAAATCAACTAGAGTGAAAGAAGAGCCACACAGACTGGAGGTCCAGATAATTGAAGAGGCTGGGCCTTGCCATGGTCTTGTGGGAAACTTAGTGGTGTCCCTGCTTTTTGGACAAAAAAGCATAACACATATACTTGCTTAGGGCTACACTTATACATGTTAATGACATCACTGCTTTTTAGAGGCCTTAGGGGCACATTTATCATTAATCGGCAAAAGTGAGAAATAGTTATCAATCCTTATCGCAATAATTTCTCAAATTTATTAAAAAGGGAACACAGAAACAGCAGTTCCAAAAAACTGCTGTTTCTGTGATAGAAAAAATCACACTTACCCCCCTCTTCGGATGCGCTGTCTCGGGATCTCCTCTTCGTTCCTCTTCTTCCTTCAATTGCGCATGTGCAGTGCACATGCGCACAAAGTCCCCACTCTGTCTCTGCAACGAGAGCGCGCTGAGTGACGGAGGGATCATGTGATCTCTCCACATATGCGCTTCGGAGCAGAGCTGACAGCAGTGGATTTCTTAAATTCTGATAATGTACGCCAGCTTCAGCTGGCGTACATTATCAAGACAACTTCCCGGAAATTTTTTTTTTTCGGGACTTGTTAGATTGCGGCCAGAGCAGTCACCATTCTGTTGAATGGTGACTGCTCGCAAAAACGATCAGGAGTGCAAAGCAGCAGATATCCATGATATCTGCTGCGATGCACCTTTAATAAATTTGCGGAGGGCACATCGGGACAATAGTGCACTACCGTGATTTGTTAAATATGCCCCTTAGTCTGATAGAAAATGTGCGCTAGGTGGAGTTACCAGAGTGCTATATTGATGGGCATTGCAGTAAGGCATGGGCTCACGGTATGGAGACACACAGAGAACATTAACTATAGCCAGCATGGTTTAATTCTAAACTGGGATGCAGGTGGAAAATGAGGAATGTAAATGGGTATTTAGGACATTACTGACAAGATGAGGACCTAGACCACAAATAACTACCTTGTTTAAGTATAAAATGTTTAGAACAATGCATATTTTATATTAATGTAAATAAAACAGGCAACATTCTAAAAATCTTTACACAGGGTATAAATTCATAACATAACAATTATTGGACTGAGAATACAAAGGGAACGTTCATCTTCTGACATGTCTCTTGAAATGGTGCACCTCTTCATCACATATAAAGGGAGCGTGTCCCTCACCTGGGATCCCTTGATTTTCTGTCCCTGAGAATCCAAAAGATTTTTTAGTTCTACAGGAACCAAGGAAACAGGAGGGACCTAAGGCAAGAGGGAGACTAACATAACTAGCATCCTGCGAACATCACCAGATTTAGAAGTCCCATAATAAACAGAAATGCTGTTCCCACACAGAAAGATATTCAAAGTAAATTTATATATTGTTCTAAACATTTCTTGAAAACTGGTGCTGTGGAGCTGTAGGTTTAAGCATGCCAGCCAGCATAGTATAAGTTAGAGTGAGCCACAAGTTTTCCTATTCTAAAGTTGTACAAATATGAGAGTGAGTAGAGTTAGCTTGCATTAGTTTTCAAGGTCACGCCACTCCGACTAGAAACAGAGGCCAGGGGGGTGAAGAACTGTTTCACTGGGAAAGGCAAGGTGTTTTTAATCTGTTTAAGCCAAACCGGCAACTGACAAAACATGTTTGGCAAACAACTCTCTTGCTCCAAGGAAAGGATTATTTAAGAAAAACAAGACTCCAACTCCATGACCCTCACTCCAAAAGAGGATATGGTATATGGGTTGGGTACAAATTTCTGGCGGTGGATATGCCGACATTTATCCTGTTGACACCAAAATTGTGACAGTATAAATGTTGACACATCCATGCTGTCTACAAGCTGAAAATATAGACATTGTGTTTGTCTACAGCAGTAATGTCAACAGTCAATGTCTGCATTAAACGAGCAATGTAAGATGGGGCTGGTGGCTATACAGCCGCTGGACCTGCCAGCACAAAACAATTATAACACATAAACAAACGCATAAAAACTTGTGCTTGCAGCCAGCAGACCCGATGGCAATACAGCTCTCACACCGCGAACCAGCACACAAAGGGTTTAAAAAAACCGAATGTGTTCTCCCCTCCCTAATCAGATCAACCTTAGTGCTGCCAGCCTACTACTGGTACTAGAAACATCTTGGGGTAAAGCGTGGGTCTCATCCCGATGTTACTAGAACCAGCACTAGGCTTTGCCTGCCAGGGCTGGTGGCACTGTAGCAGGGGAAGTCGCAGTGTGAGGTTCCCCTGCCATAATGTGAATGAGTTCTTTGTACAGCACAGCGGAATTAGTGGTGCTATATAAATAGATGATGATGATAATGACAACCAGCCCCAGGCTGGTCAGCATGGGGCTAGATTACCTAGAGATATGGGGTCCTCAAAAAGAATGCAGGCTCCATGCTGACAGCACTAGGGCTCTTCCCACACCCCTGGGGCGGTGGGTGTGGGGTAATAAAATTGTGTTTAATGTTTAAACACTAGTTTGTGTTGGTGCACTACAGGTCTCAGCAATCCCAGTCTGCCAGCAACAGTCTGAACATTCTGGTGCTTGTAGTACTAAAAGCAAAAGTATACCCATGGCAGTCAGGGCATGCTGGCACTTGGGGAAGTACAGGGCCCGCTGTGATCTGTTGTACCACAACACAAAATTTAAAGAAACCAATCACCTCATTTTACCATGACATTTTTTGAAAAATAAAAATAAACAGTAATACTTGCCAACATCTGTGTTCTTCATCTGTAAAGGATCCATTCTTGTAAGCTTTAACCCAGAAAAATATTCCAATGGTCCCAGTTAAAAAAACACAAAAAGATATTTCAAGGGTCCCAGTTAAAAAAACATATAAAAATAAACATATAAAAATATTGCAAGCATGTTAAAAAAAATCTTATCTTGCAGCTTGTAAAAACCCAAATACTCCTCCGGAACATGCTTGGTAAAATAAAAAACCCGATTGAAACAACGCAGACTGGTTCCTGTGTGCAGGAACTCCCGCTGCATGATGAAGAAATAACAGCTGCTAGGTCTATTTATAACCTGGGACTTTCAGCTCTGACAGTGACAGTGTGGAAAAGTCCCAGGTTATAAATAGACCTAGCGGCTGTCATTTTATCGTTATCATTTTATCATTATGTGTCAGGGTTTCTCAATGTAGGAGCTAGTCTGCATAGTTATTGGCATCTGTTAATGCTGCTACCTTAAAGTAGACACACACCCTTACCCACCAACACCTACACTTGTTATTTCATTACCTGTATGTATCAATCGTGACCTTACACCTCTTAGAGGCCAAATTAGCTAACAATATGTTTCATGTCATGATATGTCATTTGTATTATAATCCACTAAAGTATATCGCTGCATAATACTTCTGCACTTTACAAATAATTAATAATATTAATAATAATAATAATAATAATAATAAAAAATAATAATCAATAATAACTACTTGCAAATAACATTCTAAGGGGGAATTTAATTGACTTTCGGCCCGTGCACTATTGCCGTTAGTATGGTAATGCAATGCTGATTTTTGCTTGCGGCTCATAGAGCTGCGAGGAAAAATCAGCATTGAAATTACCATACTAACGGTAATAAGCGCTACGGAATTTGCTGGCGCTATGTAAATAAATGATGATGATGATAATGCACACTATTACCGTAGTAACAGTCAATTGAATTTCCCCCCCTAAAAAAGCAGTGGAAATGAAGAGCCCATTTTGAGAGAAGTTATTAAAGGAGTGCCATTAAGCAAAAGCTGAGATGATACAACTGATATATGTTATATATCTACCACTTTTAAATGCTTGATTAGACCTATGTTACCTGAAGTTTTATTGTTTTAGGGCCTGAGTTATTAAGGAGAGCAAAATAAAAAAGTTTTCTCCTGGACAAACCATGTTACAATGCAAAGAGTGCAAATTAGTTTATTATTTTGCACATAAGAAAAATACTGGCTGCGTTTTCATGTAGCTCACAAATACTTCATAGCTTCATTTTTACACTGAAATTTAAAGTTGATCTAGGACATGCCCTATCTCAACTATAAATCTGTCCCCACATTTTAAATTTACCTCCCCTCCAATGCAACATGGTTTTGCCCAGGTGCAAATTTACTCCTTTTTTTATGCTTTGCTCTCCTTAATGACTCAGGTCCTTGGTGTATATTGTTTGTGTTTAACAATAAAATAAATGTGCAATTTGTTTGCTAGACTTTCTGCTCTCAGTTATTCTAAAAGATCACTAACTTCATAAATAGGTGATGTAAAATGAAACGTAAATTAACTTTGCACTATAAACAATGCTATTGTCATGTTTTAATGTTTTATTATTTTGTACTTACTCCCTCTGTGTTAAGCTGCTTTTTATATAGGGCTTGTAGTCTTTGGGGTCATTTAAAATACCAAAAAAAATAGCTTGAGACAAAATCAATGTTTCCGCTGTTGTGACATTACATAAGACTGCTTTTGCATATGGTTTTATGCTAGTGGATGTGGCTTTGCACTGCAAGATGGCATAATTTGATAAGAAAATATTTTTAATTAAGATGATTAGCTCTTCCTACTGTATAGCTGTTTAGTTCCAATTATGCATGCATCTGTGTATCTAACTGTTAAGGCACAATTTCCTGTGTGAGACATATGAAAATGATACATAAGGGGCATACTAAGTCTAATGGTCAGCTTCCTGCTCTTGTCATACCAGAGCAAAACAGCCATCGCAAGTAGGCAATCTTTCACACATTTAGATTAGTACGGATTAGATGCATCTACTTTTGCAATCACATTTAAAATGAGATTTTGTTTAGTGGGATGAGATTATGGGCCTGATTTATTAAAGAATGTAAAGGCCGATATGTGCCGTATTTTGCGTAAAATCGGTCTGTGCCTATCCAGAACCAGACTATATGCCAGAGAGCGCAACAACTTCCAATTCATTTGCAAGTGCAAAGGATGGGGAGGGGACTGGTCGTATGCATGTAGTCAATGTACATTAAGGGCCTGCCAAGCTCGAGCGCATGCAGCAGCATCCGATTCAAGCTTTGGACATCACAAAGATACGAGTTTCTCTGTCGCATCACTTGCACCAGCTACAGGTTAGGTGTAAGTGCCAAATAATAGTGATGACAGCTGTGTATGCATGCTAGAACATGTGTTTGCAGTCAGGAGAAACTGTAAAAATGCAGTAAATTTTTTGTCATTAATGGCTATATTATTAACCGATGACAAGCATTGAATACTTTTTCTTTCTGTGCGTTCTTTTGGAACTTTATATTCCACATATGTATTGGACGTATCCTGCAGTGTATTTTTCGTTAGAAGAGAGCGTACCTAGACCCGTAGTCAGCCGGAGATGTATCTTCAGGTCCACTCCTAGTTGAATATGGACGTGCGTATACCTTATTTAAGTTTTAAAACAAAATGTTTGTTTTGCGTGCCTTAATGAATCAGGTTCTATATGAGATAAAGGGATAGAGAGAGCACATTTACAGGGGATTCTCTTGCTTTATTTGAGGGTGCACAACATTTTTCTCCCTGCAAAAGAGGTAGTGATTGTGTCTCGTCCCTATACTTTCAATGGGATATATTTTACACCATTCAGTTGCACTTTGACCAATGTAACCAATGTAATGAAAAGCTTTAAACACATACACATACCTAAAGCTGGGTACACAATACGGGTTTTTAAACTAATTATTGTGCTAATCAGACGATATTGCATTAATGTGTACGCTCCAAAGCTCAATTTTTATTGTACCAAATTGTATAGTTTGATTTGGTTTTATAAACGTACTAAAAATCACGATCAACGATAGAGTTTACAGAGTCACGATCTTTCCAGCAGATGATTATTACAGATGAATAGCACAGATCTGTCGGTAAACCGTATAGGTGTGTACAAATAAATCTGCATGCTCATCAGTCGTTGGTAAGATCGTTAAAGATAATCGCATCGGCAGTAAATTTTCTGTAGTGTGTAACTTAACTCTTCTAAATGAGGACATAAATGAGGCTAACAGAGTAGTATATTAGGTGGGATGGTTCTAAAGTGGAAGTAGGTAAATTTTGTTGTTGTTACTGTTTTCACCATGTACCTTTTAATAGTTATCTGAAAACCAGCAAAGCTAGGTGTTGAGTAACAATGGTGTTTTCAAAGACCGGGAAGTGGGCCTGCTCGTGGAAATGCGCTGTGGACATGTGGCTCATTTCCGCACATTGCAGATCTGCATGATTGTGTTCTGAAAATGACTGTTAGAATCATTAGCAGGAAGGAACAGTTGATATACTTAGAATAGTAATGTAATAATAGCAAAAACTTTTAACATGTTAAGCCATATATATTGATAGTAGAAAAATAAATAAATTGCAGATGTACAGTTACATTTTTATTGTTTTGAATTTTGGAGCATCATTTTTGGTTTACTATGGTTTCATGACTAATATATATAAAATCATTACAAAATCTGGATACTAGAAAATAGTGCATGTGAAAATGTTTATTTTTGCAAATTAGAACATATATGTCTAAATACAAAATACTTGTGCATTTTATTGCGTTTTTTTATAGTAATAGGTAGATAACAAAACCTATGAAATATATGTATCTTAAGTAACTCCATTCAAAAATATTTTTACACAACATCTGTAGCCATGGTAACAACCAGTGCAGAGAGGAGTGGGATGGAGTGTAGGTTAGCCCCCTGTCCTGACTCGCTGTGTAGCCTGTCTGTCAGCCTAGACATTCCGGCCTAGTCTGACAGACATAGGGGAGAAATAAACCAGGAATTCAATAATCCGCACAAGGTGCCTCCGGAACGGCCACGAGACACCTTGCGCTGATTTTTTTTTACAGAAGTAATGCTCAATTTTGCTAGCGCCCCATATAGGTAGGAGAAAAAAATGAGCATTACTTTTTACAGTAGTAATGGTAAAAATGTGTGGCCGTGATGTTTTCAGGAACAATTGAATCTGCCACATAGAGTTTAGCTAGTCAGGCCGGGGGGTTCATGTAATAAGGTCTGGTCCCTGGGGAGGGGCTAGCCACAAGGATCGACACCAATGCGACTGTTGGCTCCAATAAGCCACAAAATATGCCACATATATACCCAACCTCTAATAAAGGATGCATATTAGATATCCCTGTAAATGTTAGAAGTTACATATCATCATCATCATCATTTATTTAAATAGCGCCAACGTATTCCGTAGTGCTTTACAATTGGGGACAAACACAGTAAACCAATAAACAAACTGGATAAAACAGACAAAGAGGTGAAAAGGCCCTGCTCGCAAGCTTACAATCTATAGGACAATGGGAGTTTGATACATGAGGTTAAGTCTACATTTTGCATTTCGGTCTAGCCAGACTGCAAAGGTAAAAGTGACTCATAAGCTAAATGATCCTGTCATACAACAATGTTGGCAAGTGGGTAGTTGTCTTGTGTTAAATTGTGTAACGGATGGTAATAGGTTAATGTAGTGAGGTTAAGAGGGTGGTTGAGGAATATTATAAGCTTGTCTGAAGAGGTGGGTTTTCATAGAACGCTTGAAAGTTTGTAGACCAGAAGAGAGTCTTATTGTGCGAGGTAGAGAATGCCATAGAGTGGGTGCAACCCGAAAAAAGTCCTGTAACCGAGAATGGGAGGATATAATGAGTGTGGATGAGAGACGCAGATCTAGTGCAGAACGGAGTTGCCGAGTTGGGAGATATTTTGAAACAAGAGAGGAGATGTATGTTGGTGCAGCTTTGTTGATGGCCTTGTAGGTTAGTAAAAGTATTTTATATTGGATTCGGTAGAAAACAGGCAACCGGTGTAGAGACATACAGAGTGATTCAGCAGAGGAATAACGATTTGCAAGGGAAATCAATCTTGCCGCTGCGTGCAAAATAGATTTGAGTCTGTTTTGGGGAGGACCAATAAGGAGGGAATTGCAATAGTCAATGCGGGAGATGATAAGTGCATGAATTAAGGTTTTTCAAGTGTCTTGTGTGAGATATGTGCGAATTCTGGAAATGTTTTTTAGATGTATGTAACATGATTTGGATATAAAGTCAATGTGGGGAACAAAGAATAGGTGTGAGTCGAGGATTACAACTAGGCAGCGAGCTTGTGGGGTGGGATTTATGGTCATGTTATAAATGAAGGAGTGTGTTGTAAGAGTTTAATTCATTTAGTGAAAGTAGCTAAGAGCAAAATCAAAAAAGTGCAATTTTTCATTTTTCCCCATAAATATTCGACTATGTTACTAAAAAGGGGTAAAATTTGCAAACATTTATATATAACACTGGTCACCCTAGCAGTCCGCACATGCGCTTTAGATACCTCCCTTGCAGGCAGAGAACAGCATCTCCCAGCATGCAGTGGGGAAGAGGAGCTGGTTAAGAAGCAGTTACAATCAGCAGTTAGAGAAGCTAGGGGGAGATTTAGTTAGTCGTGATGTTCTTCATTTCCAAAAAATGAGCAGAGAATTTACTGCAGTAACCTTAAAAATGTGCAGCCCCGCGATAATTGAATCTCCTCCTAGGAGTGCAGCAGTTCAAAGCGGAGGAGAGGGGAGGAAATGGATTTAAGCAAAGGCTACGGTGGTGATGAGAGAGACCAGTGCAATATAGACAGAGAAGAGTGCCATAACAGTAGACACTATAAGCTGGACTGATGTGAGAGATCTATATATCTACTATATAAATGCCTAGTGGCGTGTGTGAAAAAAAAAAAAACCAAGCTGCAGCGCCACCTGCTGGGTAGCGTTATACACTGACCTATATATTTCTTGAAGGAGAAGTGACAGTTGGGAGTGGTTGGTGGTTGCCGGGGGTGACAGTGGGGAGTTTTTAACACCTTAAGTAGCTTGATGAAGGATGTGGTGATGAAGATGAAGGATGAGGTGATGGAGAAAAATGATGAGGTGGTGACATGTGGACAAAACCATGTTAAAAAAGGGTGCTTGCGTTGGGAAGTAACGCTCTTTCCCTGAGGAGGCCTGGGCTAGGCCCAAATGCATGACAAGAACCTTTTTAACACCTTAAGTAGCTTGATTTGACTAGAATGCATGAGTATCATGCACGGGTTAACTTGTATATATATATATATATATATATATATATATGTATATAATATTTTTTTATATATATATATATATATATATATATATATATATATATATATATATATATTATATATATATATATATATATACATATATATATATATATATATAAAATATTTGCTTCTTCAGTACTGTATTGCTATTTTAACTGTTAAGTAGCAAGTATTATATAAGTGGTAACAGGGGTACCTCTACTTTGAATGTTGTAGTGTGCTTTTTTGATACACTAAATTAGTCTATTTTTATATAAAATTCTAAATTTAATTCAGTGTTATATGATTTTATGTTTATGCCTGTGGTCCAGAAAGGGGGGCAGGAGGTTCTTAGTCTCCCTTTGGTGTTGCTTAATCCAGGACACTTCCCAACAAAAACCCTGGTGTGATCTGACTAAGGTGGAGGCCCTATGCTACTATTGAAGATGGAAAGTTCAGACCACTTATAGGCAGAACACATTGATACGCCTACATAAACGCCAGGGCCGGACTGGGACTAAAAATCAGCCCTGGCATTTAAAGCACACAGGCCCACGAGTTGTGGGCTCCATGCACAATATTGTTGCACACTATTGCTGGCGCAGTGCGCGTTACTGGTGCAATACAATATGATGTAGTATGAGTGTAATGTCTGTGGGGGGTATTTATTTCTCCTAATGACGCTCAACATTACATTGTTAGCACCCCAATTACATCAATAAATACCATGACAACACATTAATAGGACCCAAATTACAACAATAAATAACCCCGCGCACACACACTCATACTACATCAATACCCACCCACATTACAGAAACCAGCATTACCCCCCCACACACATTCCAGCAACCAGCATCACCCCCACATTCCAGCAACCAGCATCACCCCCCACATTACAGCAACCAGTATCACCCCCCACATTACAGCGTCCAGCATTACCCCCCACATTACAGCGTCCAGCATTACCTCCCACATTACAGCGTCCAGCATCACCCCCACATTACAGCGTCTAGCATCTCCCCCAACATTACAGCTACCGGCATCACCTCCCACATTACAGCAACTGGCATCACCCCCACATTACAGCAACCGGCATCACCCCCACATTACAGCAACCGGCATTACCCCCCACATTACAGCAATACCCTCTCCTACTTATTAGCAATACTAAGCTCCAAACACTACAACATTGCCACCACCGCGCCACCCCATACTACACCAGTACCACCAATTATACAGGTGTCACTGTAGGAAACCAATGTTTTGCTTTTTTCAAATCTCCAAACAAAATAGCAACAGCAGAATACTTACACACATATAGGTAACAGGTACCCTTTTCCCTCAATTAAATAGTAATGGCAGAATTTTCATGAATTATTCCAAATGAAATAAAACTAACATATATCTAACAAAAAACAACTATCGAATGATCATTTGAACCCACACGGACGCAGTAAAAGTATTTCCATCTACAGCAAAATGTCAGAGAAAAATATTTTTTTTACTACAATAACTGGATATGCGTCTTTTCTATTCATTTTAAATAACACAGTATATAAATTAAGGGGGATAGAGGAGGTAGGTGAGAGATAATTGGATGTGATCCATCAGTTTGATTAGATAGGAAACATTTAGATTATTTACCTGGAGACGTCTACCCCCTTGACTCACAGGCAGGGCCGACAAGAGGAATTTTGGGCCCCGGTACAGCAACTTCTTTGGGATCCCATCACATTCAACAATGAGAGACTTGCCTTTGGCAGAAGTTCATATTATCCACATCGTAGTACCCCAAGGTCATATTATGCCACATAGTATTACCCTCAGTTTATATTTGGCCATGCAGTAGTGCTCACAAATCATATTATGGCATAGTAGTGCCCCCAAATCATATACCATACAGTAGTGCCCCCAAATCATATACCATACAGTAGTGCCCCCAAATCCTATTATGCCACAATAGTGCCACCAAATCATATTATGCCATAATAGTGCCCCCAAATCATATTATGCCACAATAGTGTCTCCAAATCATATTATGCCACAATAGTGCCCCCAAATAACATTATTAGTAGTGCCCAGACAAAAACTCATTCACAAATAAAAATTGGTACAGCATATACAGCTTAATACACCATTTACAATGCAAACAATAATAGATATATTGACAGTCACAGATAAAATTTATGACAAGCAGTGTTTTTACCTCTTAATTAAAAATCTCTGTACAGATAAATATGCAAGAAACATTACAGCCCAATAATGAGCAATACATAGTGTTTTAAACGTCATTGGATACACAGTAGTGCCCCCAGTTCAAGAAAGGATGGTTTAAAACACATTGCACACGAGAAAATATATGAACTTACCTGAATATGGCATCCTGTGTTCTGTTCTACTACTGGGCGCACTGGGCGATGAGGGATCTGCAGCTGTCAGCTCACACAGGCAGTCGGGAGCAGGAACAGAGAACAGTGGTCGAAGTGGAAATTTAGAAGTGGGGGTATGGAAAATATAAGTGAATGGAGTATGAAGGTTTGATTTTTTAACACTTGTCCCCTCTGTGCATTCCCATTTGTCATTACTACTTATGTTTTGTGATGGCTGCATCCCTGACATTCCCATTCTTAAGATGTCTCTCCCTTTACACCTTCTTTTATCTATGCTCCTGCATCATCTTCTCCTTTGTCCCTCTCACTTAACCCTCTGCACCACCTTCTCCCCTCTCTCACACGTCTTCCTGCACCACCTTCTCCCCTGGCACTCTCACACATTTTCCTGCACCCTCTACCCCTCCGGCACTCACACGTCTTCCTGCACCCCCTTCCCCCTGGCTCTTTCACCCCTCCCAGCACCCCCTTCCCCTCTGGCTCTCTCACCCCTCTCCCAGCACCCTCTTCCTCCCTGGCTCTCTCACCCCTCTCCCTGTACCCCCCTTCCCCCCTGGTTCTCTCACCCCTCTCTCAGCACCCTCTTCCCCCTGGCTCTCTCACCGCTCCCAGCACCCCCTTACCCCCTGGCTTTCTCACCCCTCTCCCAGCACCCCCTTACCTTCTGGCTTTCTCACCCCTCTCCCAGCACCCCCTTACCTCCTGGCTCTCTCACCACTCTCCCAGCACCCTCTTCCCCCCTGGCTCTCTCACCCCTCTCCCAGCACCCCCTACCCCCTGGCTCTCTCACCCCTCTACCTGCACCCCCTACGCTCTGTCTCTCTCACACTCGTGACCCCCCCCGTGCGCAACTCGCGACACCCCCGAGACACCCCCCCACCCCCCGAGAATCGCGGTACTCTGGTGCATGCGCATAGTGTTGGACTGGCAAGGGATCCAGAAAACCCTCTAACTGGAAAGGTAACAACATATGGGGATGGTGTTAATTAGCAGTAAATAGGTTAAGACCGTCTAAATCTCTGATTCATAAATAGGCCCCATAATTTACAAAAAATTTTATAAATACAATACAATTTTTATTTGAAATAAACTATACAAATTTGATAAAGTGTCAGCTTAATAAGGCACATTGAGTGGTGTTATTGAAATACGGCTTCAAAGTCTACGGTACTGCATGTTTGCACATAACAGTAAAAAAAAAAGTGCTGAAAAGGAAAAAATATACGTTTATATATCAGCATTAAAACGGTTTCTTCCTGTCTTGCCTTATTAATGCTACAAAATGGCAACACTAGCACAATGAGAATGCTGTTACTCAAGGTGGATGGGCAGACATATGAGGATCAGGGTGTTCCATGCCGATAACTCCTGACTTTATATAGGTAATGCAAAAGCTAGATTTCATTTTGTTAAGTGGAATATTCTAAAAAGCTGTAAGAGTTGGCAACGGAACATATTTGCAGGTGTTAAGTGTAAAATGCAAGATTGTAAAACTTGAAATAAAGACAGCCTTGATGTCACCTCACTATCATGAGTTACATAATACAAACATGAAAATTTAAAATGATTAAACAGGTGGTTCAAATGTAAGCAGTACTTTGCATTTCAATAACAGGCAAAAAAAAAATCTGCAAATCATTGCAGTGGCTCACTTTTTAAGCAGGACAAACTTTAATGAATATATATTTCAGAGTGAGCAAATTCTGATCGACTCTTTTACCACTACTGTTCTTGGACAGGTTTGGGGGAAGGGGGAAGATTCCATTGAATTCTAAATCTAAATGTTTTTTTTTCAAATAAATGTTTGTGTTTCCATCATTGGGATGAATAACATGATGGTCTCCAAAAACAAATATCTTCTTACAGTATCTCGTGCAGTTTTCTTACATAACATGTTCTACTTCCTTAGCTGTCTATCTTCCCTAACCAATACCCCAAGGAGTTTTATTTATGTATTGTGTTAAATAACTGTTTAATTGCATGGGGATGTTCTCCAATTGCATGTTTCCTTTCCCCAGAGCCTCCATCCTTATAATAATGTATTGTATATTTTGCAGACAAGGGACTGTAAACCTCATGAGATCCTATCTTGTCTTGTTTCCATTACTGAGCATAGTAAACTGTTTGAATTAATCGTGTATTTTGTATTTTGCAGTGAAAATATTTGCTTATGAGCAGGGTGTTTACAGTACATCCCTTGTGTATTTTAATACCCTGACTTAATACTCAATTCACAAGTTTTATTTTTCCCAAACCATTCAAGACACCAAAGACACTTATTGCAAAAAAACATCCATATGAGGTTCACAGATTTATAGCGCATAGCTATTAGGTACTAAAAAGAATATGAGCTAATATATTGTATCATATCTCCCAACATTGAAAAGCTGGGACAAGTTAAGCCAGGTCTTTCAACCATCCAGCTAATGTCTTACAACAATCCATTCACAGAGTGTCACATCCTCTAGACCACACCTTTTATGACAGACAAATTCTGGTTGCCTATCGAAAATGGAAACTATGTTGTACAGTGATTTAGGGATCAATTCCTTCAATAAAAAACAAATATCTATAATTTTGGCTCCAGGAGAAGGAAAACTGGTCTTAATTCCTTCAATGTGCAGTAGCTGGTGATTTTTAGATGATTGTTATGATGATTTACTTCTAGGGACCACCTCACTGTGATCTCGGCTCCTTGAGACACGGTTCCATTCTTCTGTTTAACACTGGCGGGATGTGTCTCCTCTTATCAAATTGGCACTTAGGCGGCATCTTCCTTTGCCTCTTGCTTTTGGCACTTGCAACTATCTTTGGCAGGCTGGACATTATAGCAACTGGTTAACTACTGAATTTTAAATTGAAGGTGGTGTTGGTAAGATATTGCACCTTTACTTTGCAGAGTCTTTGGTGTATCACGATACAAGCCCCTGCA